>NC_133815.1:7941279-8311279 GCF_043250625.1 Sebastes fasciatus | reverse complement strand
ACACATGCATTCATTGTAATAAGAGAGTGGCAAAACAAAAAAGCAACACACAGTTCAGCGAGTTTATTAATATTCCACTATGATTCTTACAGGAAGGCACTTACAGTATATAGTATATGGTGCAATGAGTCAATATTCTTATCTACTTTATGTTCTCAGCTCTGTGCATGTAATTAGATGATGAAGAAGTGACATCCTGGTAACAACAGCTCAAATATTGATTAAAAACATGATTAAAAAATGATCAAATCCAGCCGTGTAATCAGCATTTTACTGTTATTACTGACTCAACATGAGACAATCCTGATTTTATTATGATTGTCTTGTGTTAATCATAATTAAAGGGTCAAAAAGGCACACACAAAGGTCTTTTTCCATGCAGCAATGTACAGTATTTGCCATTATAAAACTAGATTAGTAGTATAGGACTGGTGGCTTTGCGCGTGCATGTGAAATGCGCGTGCACGTGAGCATGCGCGTGCGTGTGCGCGCGCGCGCGCGTGTGTGTGTGTGGGGATACAGGTGAACCCTTGGTGACCCTGGTGTCCTTTTTGTAACCCTAGGGCTGATGTTAATTATTGGTAGTTGTCCAAAGGTGTCTGCTGTAAGGTGTTATCAGTTGCTCCACAACAAAAAAAGAAAGACCCCATCCTGTGGATCCTGATGCAGATAAAAAATACAGTTGTATCCCAATATGTGTCTTTTATTACAGTATCATTAAAAGTTCAAACAAACCCCTGGTCCCTGTGACCAAATGTTTTTGCTTTTTGGTGTTTCCACAGAAGACCCATACTGTTGATCCTGAGTCAGATAAAAAAAAAGTAGGTTGTATCCAAGATGTTATCAGTTGCTCAGTAAACAAAAGAAGACCCCCTCCTGTTGATACTGGTTCAGTGAACAAAACACAGTTGTATCCCTATATGTGAACTCCGTTGTATCCAAGAGGTGTCTTTTTTATTACAGTATCATTAAAAGTTCAAACAAAGCCTAGTGTGCTGTGGTCAAAATGTTTATGGCTTTTGATGCTGTGGTGGTTGGTACTGTTTGCAGGCTATAGCAGCATGGATCCTGTAACCATATGTTTGTTTGTGAGAGGGTGTATGGATTAGCGTTGTTCGTAGTCGATATTAACATGTATCCAGGACAAATGGTGTGAGAAGGGAAGTATGTCATCTCCTTCATGTCATCTCCTAAAATTCTTTATGAGATGTATCTGTGAGAGGGGGTGGGGTATGGGGTGGTATTGTTTGTAATAGATATCAGCATGTATCCAGGGACAAATGGGGTGGATGTGAGCGGGATGGGGGTCATCTCTTGTATGCCATCTCCTAAAATTCTTTAGGAGATGTATCTGTGCTGTAATGATTTGTTAACATTTTAAATTGGTAGATGTGTGTTAGTACACCACTAATTTTGCTTGTAGTCATCTCCCAAAAAAAAAAAGCGGTGCAATGTCGGTAGAGTTACAATATAGTGGGTTTTTAAAAAAAAAAAAAAAAATGTATGTAGTGTGAATGGGGCAACCTCAAGGCCTGTCAACCATGCGTATTCATGAGATGTCACTAGTTCCATCTTTTACCTACACTTTGTGTATATAGTCAGCATTCAGCTGAGGTCGTGTTTACCAAACTTCACAACTTTTGAAGAGGACGCTTTTCCTAACGCCACTCTTGCATTTTGCACATTAGGTACAGTGTTCTTTTCTTTGGATGCTTCATTTTTGGCGTCTGTGAACATAGAGCTGATGTGACTTGCCAAAAAGCCCCAGTTTTGTCTCATCTGTCCAAAAGACATTCTCCAAGAAGCTTTGTGGCTTGTCAATATGCATTTTGGCATATTCCAGTCTCACTTTTTTATGATTTGGTGTCCTCCGGGGTTGTCTGCCATTAAGTCCACTTTGGCTCAAACAGGAGAAAATGGCTCATGGACTACTACTAAAACACTATGAATACTATAGAACTAACTAGCATTGTTAGAAAAATAATTATTAATGGGACAAATTTCTTGGGTATTTTAGCGTGCGATCAACTGCCTAAACACATCAGGCTGCTTGGAGATGGTCTTATAGCTTTTACCTTTAACATGCTTGTCTATAATTTTCTTTCTAATCTCCTGAGACAACTCTCTCCTTAGCTTTCTGTGGTCCATGTTCAGTGTGGTACACACCATGATACCAATGTTTAATGTGTCCCTATGGTCAAATTATTTTCAATCTTTTCTAGGGGTACCATCATTTTTGTCCAGGCCAGCTTCATTAGTTTGTTTTTTTAAATGATTCTGAACCAAAATTCAAAAACATTAGCTGATTTTCATTAGTTCATTTTCAATACATTTTTATTTATTATTACTTTTTTGTCAGTTTCAAGTTATTTCAGTGACCATTGTTTTTTTTTATTCTTTCTTTAACGGAAGGGTACCAACAATTTTGACTATGTGTGTAGATGCACACACACACACACACACACACACACACACACATACAGTATATACATATGTCTATATCCACACCCGCTTACATATAGATATCCACTTAGACACAGCCAATGTTTAATGTGCCCCTATGGTCAAATTATTTTCAATCTTTTCTAGGGGTACCATCATTTTGTCCAGGCCAGCTTCATTAGTTTGTTTTTTTAAATGATTCTGAACCAAAATTCAAAAACATTAGCTGATTTTCATTAGTTCATTTTCAATAAATTTTTATTATTACTTTTTGTCAGTTTCAAGTTATTTCAGTGACCATTGTTTTTTTTTATTCTTTCTTTTAACGGAAGGGTACCAACAATTTTGACTATGTGTGTAGATACACACACACACACATACAGTATATACATATGTCTATATCCACACCCGCTTACATATAGATATCCACTTAGACACATTCGCTTACACAGTTATCTATTCTATTTTACAGACAAAAAAAAAAAAAAAGGACATATTTACATCCCTTTAGCTGACCTTTTTGTCGACATTACTTATTAATTAATTTTGTTTAACTCCAATCCTCACCCTGACTCAAAGTAGCCCATCCATGATCAAAAATGATATTCTGTTCTTTTATTTCTATTAACATCCCTCTCAAGAACCCACTGATGTTTCAAAAACATTTTGAAATGTTCAGTGTTTAACTGTTGTCTTTTTTATAGCTTTAAATATAAAGGCTTTCCCCATCGTAATGATGATGTTGTTCAGGTCTTTTCCTTTTTTTTTTTCATCACCCCTTAAATCACCAAACATTATAGATAAAGGACAACTATAGAAATTTGATTTGTAGACTGAGATCCACTTTTTTCAACGTTAATCCAAAATAATGCAACTTCCTTACAATACCAAAAATAAATGAATGTCTGACTCCTCTTCCTCCTCACACAATCTACATATGTCACCTTGTTGGATCCCCCATTTTAATTTTTTTTAGCATTCTCTTAGTAGGCAAGAATTTGTAGATTAGTTTTAGTTGTAAAATTCTAATGGAGACATCAAAAGAAGTTGTGTAAATACATGCATATACTTTCCTCCATGGGATACATTTGTCTAACAAATACCCCCATTTTTGACTGGATAGCTACTGGTGTAGCAGAAATGTGTTTAAGTTGCATGTATAACTGATATATTTTCTTGTTTATTTTTGTCTTATTCATCCATGTTGTGTCCTTAATGTAGGGGTAACATGCCACTTGTTTTGTACATAATAATAGCTTCCTTTTCCAGATCTGAGGTATAGCTGCACAGAGTTGATTAAATGTAAAAAGGTCACAAACATTACCGTATACTATTTTAAATTCATCATAAGTCTTGATTTCGCCCCCACTATTCAAGAGGTCATTTATAAATAATATTCCTTTTTTCAAACATTGATTCAATAAAGATACGGTGATCATTAATCAAAATATTTTATATTATACCACAACACTTGGCTCTGGATTTCATAAATTCACACTGGTTGATGATATTGGTATTGAAACCAACTGACTATGGCCACGTCCAAAAAGACGGATAAGTATGGAAATGACTTTCTCTTTAATATAGTGAACTGAAAAGCAGTTAACTGGAGGTAAGGATAGAGTTCTTTGTGGAACAGAGGATGAGCAGACCTCAATCATTTTGCTGAAAACCACTGCGGATTTAAGATACATTTTGGTATAAGGGATGCTTTTAGTGCAAAGTTGAGTGCCTTAAGGTTTAACAATTTAAGTCCACAGTGTTTGTAATCATTATACAGATAAGCTCTTTTAATTTTGTCAGGCTTCCAACCCCATATGAAATTGAACACATTTTGCTCATATTTTTTAAACAGCTCCTCTCCTGGGGTAGGTAATGACATGAGGATATAGATAAACTGAGGAATCACTAAGGAATTTATCACGGTTATTTTTTTCCATATAAAGTTAAGTTAGTCATTCCCCAAACTTTTTAATTTTCTGTCTACTGTATGTAGCTTTCTATCAAAGTTTTCCTTCGTGATAAGGTCCATGTCTTTAGGGATATGTATACCAATGACATCTATTGGGCCATCTGACCATTTTAGTGGGCAGATTACTATAGATATTAAAATTTGTACCTTTCAGAGATCCAATTCGCAGCACAGTACATTTATCATAGTTAGGTTTTAGTCAGGAAATTACTGAGAAGTTATTCAACTCTTTAACTAATGCAGTAAAGGATGCAACATTTGGTTGATTTTGAAAGTTTACATCGTCCGCATACATTGATATTTTTGATTCCAAACTATTTATTCTCAAACCTTCTATGTTGTTATTCATTCTTACTTTTTGTGCTAAGATTTCTATAGATATAATAAATAGATACGCAGACAGTGGACATCCTTCTTTCAATCTTCTATATTGCTTAATTGTTTCAGAAAAAAAACATTGTTTATTATTTTACACTTTGGATTACTATACATTACTTTTTATCCAACTAATTAAAGAGTCTCCAAAGTTAAAATATTCTAAACATTTATAAATAAAATCCAAACGTACTTTATCGAAAGCTTTCTCAAAGGCAGCAAAAAAAAAAAAAAAAAAAAAAAAAATGAAAGCAGAGGTTTTTGTTGAGTCATAATATTCAATTATTTCAATTATTTGTCTAATACTGTCACTGATAGATCGACACTGTAAGAAGCCACACTGATCTGGATGAATAATATTGGGCAGTACTAGTTTTAATCTGTTTGCAAGACATTTGGCTAATATTTTAGCATCGTTACATTGTAGTGTGATTGGCCTCCAATTCTTTAGAGTAGTGGGATCTTTATACCTTCCACCTGAATCTTGTTTCAATAATAGTGAGATTAAACCTTCCTGTTGAGTTTCTGTAAGTTGTTTTTTGCTATATGACCAGTTGAAGGTGTTCAGCAAAGGTGTTTTAACAGACTCATAGAAGGTTTGATAAAAGTTTACAGGTATGCCATCGGCTCCTGGACTTTTTACCTTTTTCAAAGGAGTTAATAGCTGGATGTAATTCCATCCAGCGTAATAAGTCCCTCACAAGATTTTTTTCTTTCTCTGTTAACTTTACGGTATTATCGTCTTGAGAATTGGGGCTAGTATTTTGAGGCAATAAATCCTCTGGTGGGCTCTGTAAGGAGTACAATTTTGAAAAATAATTATGTTGTACCAGCAAAATTTCCCTTGGTTTTTTCAATGATTTTATTTCCTACTACAAGCTTCAAAACATTTTTCTTTACAGTGTTTTTATACTGCAGATTTAAAAAATATTTGGTTGATCTCTCCCGATTTTTCCAGCCATTCTATTCTATTTCTCAAATATGATACGTTGGCTTTCTCTGCACATAGTCTTTCTAACTCTCTTTCCTTGTGCTCAAGAATGTCCAGTAGAGCTTGTGACACATTTGTATTATTGTCTACCCGTTCTGTTAAATCTTCTATCTCAGCTATCAATATTTTTTCTGTCTCCAAACGATTTTTATTTTTCCTTGAGCTGTATTGAATGCAGGGTCCCCTTAAGGTGTATTTTTAAAAGCATCCCATATAATCAAAGGATCCGCTGTATCATTATTCACTACAAAGAAATCTTTTATGAATTTGTTTGTTGTATCTATAAACTCTTTATCCTTCAATAGCTTCTGATTTAATTTCCAGTATCCTGGACCCCTATGAAACGTTGTGGTACAAATGCTCAAGGTTATAAGATGATGATCTGACCTAAATCTCTCTTTAATCTCGACTTTATTCATTTTTGGAGTCAAAGAAAATGATGTTAAGAAATAATCTATTCTGCTAGCCTGATTTCCTCGTCTCCATGTATATCTTGTTTGCTTTGGATTTCGCAATCGCCATATGTCAATTAAATCTAGTGAGGTCATGAGGTCAGAAATAGCATTATATGCTCTAGAATGATAATTCTTAGTTTGTATGCCTTTTCGATCCAGATCTACATCCAACACAGTGTTGTAGTCTCCTGTCATTATCAAATTTTTTATCATGTAGTTTTTCTTTTCTTGCAACATGTTGAATATATCTTGAAAGAAGAGTGGATCATCAGAATGAGGTGCATACAGATTTACTAATACAAATTCTAGGCTATCCACCAATATATCTTGTATAATATATCTACCTGCTTGATGTATTATTGTATCTTTGACCACAATATCTACTTCCTTTTTATACATTATCATTACAACTTTAGAATTTGAGCATCCGTGTGAAAAGTATATGTTATCCCCTCCACGCTGTTGTCCATTTAATCTCATACAGTTGGGTAGAGTGAGTCTCTTGTAAACAAAATATATCATAGTTTTTATCCGTAAGCCAACTAATAAAGTGTCCCCTTTTCTTCCTATCAGCTAAACCGTTACAGTTGAAGCTTGATATTACTAACTTAGACATATTTGATCTTCAGTGGATTCTATACTTTCATGATTCTTGAAAAAAAAAAAAGGATGGAAATAATAATAGTGACACCAAAACAACGGGAAGGGGCTGAAAATATTTCCTGTTTCTTCCATCCTCTGATGATATATTTTCTATTGTCATATTTCTCTCCCTTTTTAAATAGCGTCTAAGAGAAACATTTTACTATAACAAAACATCCAATCCCAATTTATGAGCGCAAAACTAAGAACAAAAGATCATCATTTTTTTATTTTCTGCATTGATGATCTTTTGTTCTTAGTTTTGCGCTCATAAATTGGGATTGGATGTTTTGTTATAGTAAAATGTTTCTCTTAGACGCTATTTAAAAAGGGAGAGAAATATGACAATAGAAAATATATCATCAGAGGATGGAAGAAACAGGAAATATTTTCAGCCCCTTCCCGTTGTTTTGGTGTCACTATTATTATTTCCATCCTTTTTTTTTTTTCAAGAATCATGAAAGTATAGAATCCACTGAAGATCAAATATGTCTAAGTTAGTAATATCAAGCTTCAACTGTAACGGTTTAGCTGATAGGAAGAAAAGGGGACACTTTATTAGTTGGCTTACGGATAAAAACTATGATATATTTTGTTTACAAGAGACTCACTCTACCCAACTGTATGAGATTAAATGGACAACAGCGTGGAGGGGATAACATATACTTTTCACACGGATGCTCAAATTCTAAAGTTGTAATGATAATGTATAAAAAGGAAGTAGATATTGTGGTCAAAGATACAATAATACATCAAGCAGGTAGATATATTATACAAGATATATTGGTGGATAGCCTAGAATTTGTATTAGTAAATCTGTATGCACCTCATTCTGATGATCCACTCTTCTTTCAAGATATATTCAACATGTTGCAAGAAAAGAAAAACTACATGATAAAAAATTTGATAATGACAGGAGACTACAACACTGTGTTGGATGTAGATCTGGATCGAAAAGGCATACAAACTAAGAATTATCATTCTAGAGCATATAATGCTATTTCTGACCTCATGACCTCACTAGATTTAATTGACATATGGCGATTGCGAAATCCAAAGCAAACAAGATATACATGGAGACGAGGAAATCAGGCTAGCAGAATAGATTATTTCTTAACATCATTTTCTTTGACTCCAAAAATGAATAAAGTCGAGATTAAAGAGAGATTTAGGTCAGATCATCATCTTATAACCTTGAGCATTTGTACCACAACGTTTCATAGGGGTCCAGGATACTGGAAATTAAATCAGAAGCTATTGAAGGATAAAGAGTTTATAGATACAACAAACAAATTCATAAAAGATTTCTTTGTAGTGAATAATGATACAGCGGATCCTTTGATTATATGGGATGCTTTTAAAAATACACCTTAAGGGGACCCTGCATTCAATACAGCTCAAGGAAAAATAAAAATCGTTTGGAGACAGAAAAAATATTGATAGCTGAGATAGAAGATTTAACAGAACGGGTAGACAATAATACAAATGTGTCACAAGCTCTACTGGACATTCTTGAGCACAAGGAAAGAGAGTTAGAAAGACTATGTGCAGAGAAAGCCAACGTATCATATTTGAGAAATAGAATAGAATGGCTGGAAAAATCGGGAGAGATCAACCAAATATTTTTTAAATCTGCAGTATAAAAACACTGTAAAGAAAAATGTTTTGAAGCTTGTAGTAGGAAATAAAATCATTGAAAAAACCAAGGGAAATTTTGCTGGTACAACATAATTATTTTTCAAAATTGTACTCCTTACAGAGCCCACCAGAGGATTTATTGCCTCAAAATACTAGCCCCAATTCTCAAGACGATAATACCGTAAAGTTAACAGAGAAAGAAAAAAATCTTGTGAGGGACTTATTACGCTGGATGGAATTACATCCAGCTATTAACTCCTTTGAAAAAGGTAAAAAGTCCAGGAGCCGATGGCATACCTGTAAACTTTTATCAAACCTTCTATGAGTCTGTTAAAACACCTTTGCTGAACACCTTCAACTGGTCATATAGCAAAAAACAACTTACAGAAACTCAACAGGAAGGTTTAATCTCACTATTATTGAAACAAGATTCAGGTGGAAGGTATAAAGATCCCACTACTCTAAAGAATTGGAGGCCAATCACACTACAATGTAACGATGCTAAAATATTAGCCAAATGTCTTGCAAACAGATTAAAACTAGTACTGCCCAATATTATTCATCCAGATCAGTGTGGCTTCTTACAGTGTCGATCTATCAGTGACAGTATTAGACAAATAATTGAAATAATTGAATATTATGACTCAACAAAAACCTCTGCTTTCATTTTTTTTTTTTTTTTTTTTTTTTTTGCTGCCTTTGAGAAAGCTTTCGATAAAGTACGTTTGGATTTTATTTATAAATGTTTAGAATATTTTAACTTTGGAGACTCTTTAATTAGTTGGATAAAAAGTAATGTATAGTAATCCAAAGTGTAAAATAATAAACAATGTTTTTTTTCTGAAACAATTAAGCAATATAGAAGATTGAAAGAAGGATGTCCACTGTCTGCGTATCTATTTATTATATCTATAGAAATCTTAGCACAAAAAGTAAGAATGAATAACAACATAGAAGGTTTGAGAATAAATAGTTTGGAATCAAAAATATCAATGTATGCGGACGATGTAAACTTTCAAAATCAACCAAATGTTGCATCCTTTACTGCATTAGTTAAAGAGTTGAATAACTTCTCAGTAATTTCCTGACTAAAACCTAACTATGATAAATGTACTGTGCTGCGAATTGGATCTCTGAAAGGTACAAATTTTAATATCTATAGTAATCTGCCCACTAAAATGGTCAGATGGCCCAATAGATGTCATTGGTATACATATCCCTAAAGACATGGACCTTATCACGAAGGAAAACTTTGATAGAAAGCTACATACAGTAGACAGAAAATTAAAAAGTTTGGGGAATGACTAACTTAACTTTATATGGAAAAAAATAACCGTGATAAATTCCTTAGTGATTCCTCAGTTTATCTATATCCTCATGTCATTACCTCCCCCAGGAGAGGAGCTGTTTAAAAAATATGAGCAAAATGTGTTCAATTTCATATGGGGTTGGAAGCCTGACAAAATTAAAAGAGCTTATCTGTATAATGATTACAAACACTGTGGACTTAAATTGTTAAACCTTAAGGCACTCAACTTTGCACTAAAAGCATCCCTTATACCAAAATGTATCTTAAATCCGCAGTGGTTTTCAGCAAAATGATTGAGGTCTGCTCATCCTCTGTTCCACAAAGAACTCTATCCTTACCTCCAGTTAACTGCTTTTCAGTTCACTATATTAAAGAGAAAGTCATTTCCATACTTATCCGTCTTTTTGGACGTGGCCATAGTCAGTTGGTTTCAATACCAATATCATCAACCAGTGTGAATTTATGAAATCCAGAGCCAAGTGTTGTGGTATAATATAAAATATTTTGATTAATGATCACCGTATCTTTATTGAATCAATGTTTGAAAAAAGGAATATTATTTATAAATGACCTCTTGAATAGTGGGGGCGAAATCAAGACTTATGATGAATTTAAAATAGTATACGGTAATGTTTGTGACCTTTTTACATTTAATCAACTCTGTGCAGCTATACCTCAGATCTGGAAAAGGAAGCTATTATTATGTACAAAACAAGTGGCATGTTACCCCTACATTAAGGACACAACATGGATGAATAAGACAAAAATAAACAAGAAAATATATCAGTTATACATGCAACTTAAACACATTTCTGCTACACCAGTAGCTATCCAGTCAAAAATGGGGGTATTTGTTAGACAAATGTATCCCATGGAGGAAAGTATATGCATGTATTTACACAACTTCTTTTGATGTCTCCATTAGAATTTTACAACTAAAACTAATCTACAAATTCTTGCCTACTAAGAGAATGCTAAAAAAAATTAAAATGGGGGATCCAACAAGGTGACATATGTAGATTGTGTGAGGAGGAAGAGGAGTCAGACATTCATTTATTTTTGGTATTGTAAGGAAGTTGCATTATTTTGGATTAACGTTGAAAAAAGTGGATCTCAGTCTACAAATCAAATTTCTATAGTTGTCCTTTATCTATAATGTTTGGTGATTTAAGGGGTGATGAAAAAAAAAAAGGAAAAGACCTGAACAACATCATCATTACGATGGGGAAAGCCTTTATATTTAAAGCTATAAAAAAGACAACAGTTAAACACTGAACATTTCAAAATGTTTTTGAAACATCAGTGGGTTCTTGAGAGGGATGTTAATAGAAATAAAAGAACAGAATATCATTTTTGATCATGGATGGGCTACTTTGAGTCAGGGTGAGGATTGGAGTTAAACAAAATTAATTAATAAGTAATGTCGACAAAAAGGTCAGCTAAAGGGATGTAAATATGTCCTTTTTTTTTTTTTTTGTCTGTAAAATAGAATAGATAACTGTGTAAGCGAATGTGTCTAAGTGGATATCTATATGTAAGCGGGTGTGGATATAGACATATGTATATACTGTATGTGTGTGTGTGTGTATCTACACACATAGTCAAAATTGTTGGTACCCTTCCGTTAAAAGAAAGAATAAAAAAAAACAATGGTCACTGAAATAACTTGAAACTGACAAAAAGTAATAATAAAAATTTATTGAAAATGAACTAATGAAAATCAGCTAATGTTTTTGAATTTTGGTTCAGAATCATTTAAAAAAACAAACTAATGAAGCTGGCCTGGACAAAATGATGGTACCCCTAGAAAAGATTGAAAATAATTTGACCATAGGGGCACATTAAACATTGGCTGTGTCTAAGTGGATATCTATATGTAAGCGGGTGTGGATATAGACATATGTATATACTGTATGTGTGTGTGTGTGTGTGTGTGTGTGTGTGTGTGCATCTACACACATAGTCAAAATTGTTGGTACCCTTCCGTTAAAGAAAGAATAAAAAAAAACAATGGTCACTGAAATAACTTGAAACTGACAAAAAAGTAATAATAAATAAAAATGTATTGAAAATGAACTAATGAAAATCAGCTAATGTTTTTGAATTTTGGTTCAGAATCATTTAAAAAAACAAACTAATGAAGCTGGCCTGGACAAAAATGATGGTACCCCTAGAAAAGATTGAAAATAATTTGACCATAGGGACACATTAAACATTGGTATCATGGTGTGTACCACACTGAACATGGACCACAGAAAGCTAAGGAGAGAGTTGTCTCAGGAGATTAGAAAGAAAATTATAGACAAGCATGTTAAAGGTAAAAGCTATAAGACCATCTCCAAGCAGCCTGATGTGTTTAGGCAGTTGATCGCACGCTAAAATACCCAAGAAATTTGTCCCATTAATAATTATTTTTCTAACAATGCTAGTTAGTTCTATAGTATTCATAGTGTTTTAGTAGTAGTCCATGAGCCATTTTCTCCTGTTTGAGCCAAAGTGGACTTAATGGCAGACAACCCCGGAGGACACCAAATCATAAAAAAGTGAGACTGGAATATGCCAAAATGCATATTGACAAGCCACAAAGCTTCTTGGAGAATGTCTTTTGGACAGATGAGACAAAACTGGGGCTTTTTGGCAAGTCACATCAGCTCTATGTTCACAGACGCCAAAAATGAAGCATCCAAAGAAAAGAACACTGTACCTAATGTGCAAAATGCAAGAGTGGCGTTAGGAAAAGCGTCCTCTTCAAAAGTTGTGAAGTTTGGTAAACACGACCTCAGCTGAATGCTGACTATATACACAAAGTGTAGGTAAAAGATGGAACTAGTGACATCTCATGAATACGCATGGTTGACAGGCCTTGAGGTTGCCCCATTCACACTACATACATTTTTTTTTTTTTTTTTAAAAACCCACTATATTGTAACTCTACCGACATTGCACCGCTTTTTTTTTTTGGGAGATGACTACAAGCAAAATTAGTGGTGTACTAACACACATCTACCAATTTAAAATGTTAACAAATCATTACAGCACAGATACATCTCCTAAAGAATTTTAGGAGATGGCATACAAGAGATGACCCCCATCCCGCTCACATCCACCCCATTTGTCCCTGGATACATGCTGATATCTATTACAAACAATACCACCCCATACCCCACCCCCTCTCACAGATACATCTCATAAAGAATTTTAGGAGATGACATGAAGGAGATGACATACTTCCCTTCTCACACCATTTGTCCTGGATACATGTTAATATCGACTACGAACAACGCTAATCCATACACCCTCTCACAAACAAACATATGGTTACAGGATCCATGCTGCTATAGCCTGCAAACAGTACCAACCACCACAGCATCAAAAGCCATAAACATTTTGACCACAGCACACTAGGCTTTGTTTGAACTTTTAATGATACTGTAATAAAAAAGACACCTCTTGGATACAACGGAGTTCACATATAGGGATACAACTGTGTTTTGTTCACTGAACCAGTATCAACAGGAGGGGGTCTTCTTTTGTTTACTGAGCAACTGATAACATCTTGGATACAACCTACTTTTTTTTTATCTGACTCAGGATCAACAGTATGGGTCTTCTGTGGAAACACCAAAAAGCAAAAACATTTGGTCACAGGGACCAGGGGTTTGTTTGAACTTTTAATGATACTGTAATAAAAGACACATATTGGGATACAACTGTATTTTTTATCTGCATCAGGATCCACAGGATGGGGTCTTTCTTTTTTTGTTGTGGAGCAACTGATAACACCTTACAGCAGACACCTTTGGACAACTACCAATAATTAACATCAGCCCTAGGGTTACAAAAAGGACACCAGGGTCACCAAGGGTTCACCTGTATCCCCACACACACACACGCGCGCGCGCGCATGCTCACGTGCACGCGCATTTCACATGCACGCGCAAAGCCACCAGTCCTATACTACTTAGATTTTATTGACCCATTTGAAAACCCTATAGCCTCATCATCTAGTTCCCAGCTTCCACTTCTAATAAGTTAACACAATTAAAACGGTGATTTTGCTCTCTTTATTTTGAATTGATACAGTTTGGTAATTCCTACTATGATAGATCCTGTATCTTGTATAAGGCTACTTAAAAACCTTGACACACTACAGTGCACTTTCTCCTCATAACCACATGGGTGCGGTGCTCTCTCAGAGTGAACACAGTGTTCCGCTTCAGCAGACCGTTTCCCACATTTCATCCTCTCTAAATCTTAAGAAGTCAAAGTGTTTCTGAACGGTCACGTCACGACGTCAGAGCCAGACGAGGATCGATCGGTCTGAATCACCCACTAAAGATTCAACACGTGGTGCTGACACCTGTGTGGACGAAGCCCAGTGAATAGTGATTAATAAAGACAATAAAGTCATGAGAATGAAACATAAGGTTAATAATGTTTAAAGTAACCAAGTACTGTACAATTCTGAGGTACTTTATCCTTCTACTTCACTACATTTCAGAGGGAACTATTGTTCTTTTTGCTTCACTACACGTATTTGAATGCTGTAGTTACTAATAACTTTTCAGATTCATATTCTATATCACAAAAACAATATGTTTAACAGAGTCTAGCTGCAGTCCCTTGTCATGTTTAGGATGTCTGTGAGTTGTTAGCAGTTTCATCAAAGAGTGACGTCCCCTCTAAACTTCTCAGACGGCTCCATTTAAATACAGTTAGAGGCCCAATGTGGTAAGATTAGTCATTATTTCTAGCAGGTTCTCATCCCAGCTCATCACATCACGCACCTTGGCATCACTAGGTTTAGGCAACAAAATCACTTAGTTAGGTTTAGGAAAAAACAACATGGTTGGGCTTTAAACTACTACGTTTGTGCAGTGAAAATGACACTTAAGGTTGCGAAGATGGGACACAAACGAACAGCTGATTGTAATGTGACGCACGGGATGCGAACAGCGGTCTCCTGGATGAAAGCTTTGTATTTGTTGGATCTATGTACCTGCCCTTAATGTCTCTTATGCTCTTTAAACTACGTCACCACACTCCCGGTGCACTTTCTCGGAGCGTTTACTGTTGTCGCAGATGGGTTTATATTGTAGTTAATGGAACGCCTGGTGCGTTTCATACCGGCCCTAGAATGTGCCTTGTGCGGCGGTATCAAACACCGACGGCTGTGACAAAGCATCGGTATTTAGCGCCCTGGGAATGAGAACAGGCTGATTATTTCACAAAGAAAAAGATTAAAATAAATGAGTATAAAATCTTCCTCATCATCTCACGACCCCTCAGATTCATCGTGTGGCCTTTTGAAGGGGCCTGAACCCTAGGTTGGGAACCACTGGACTAGATTACCTAACTGTATATAAAATTAGTAGAATGAACAATCTAATTATGTGATAATACGTCACTGACAACAGCTATTATCCTGCAGAAGGAGTCCTTTTATTTTTGATAAACTTTACAGATAATAATGCAGTTTGAATGTTTGTAATGGAGCATGTTGATATTGTTGGTATTTTTACTTCCACCACTGCATTGATTATTTGAATTGGGTGTGTCATACATTTCTTGCATGTATGACAACTGAAACCAAGTGGTGAAAGAGCTGATCAGATGACTGATAGATGACAAGTTTCCGGTTTTATAAGTGAGCTTGAAACTGAGATGAAACATAGAAAAAAGGGAAATATATATTTATGAATCAGTCAGCTGCCTCAGAGACATCTCTTTGGTGCCAATGTTTCGTAGAAGAAAGACCGTCAGTCATATTTTAGAACTGGACAGCTCCTCAACATCATAGCTAATAGTTAAATATATCTGGAAAATGCATCATCACAAAGCTGAAAGCAAACCTGTATTGAACGCTGATGTTTTGGAGCTACATGGCCTTCACATGAGAGTGACGTTTCTTTTGCAAATGAGAAATACAGCAAGAGGCCTAAAATAAGAAACACAAACCAAAACACCACAATTGAAAAGTTCAATTATCTAAATCCTTCAACCAGATGACTCAGGTTCAAACAATACTTAAAGGTTGAGTCAGCGATTCTGGAGAAAGATTGTTCATATTTGAACTCAACACCCAAACAAATACCCAGATTTACCGTCCCTCTTGTTCCCACTCATACTGTAAGTGGACGTAGTCACCTTGACGTCATCCATTGGTTTGTGGTATGATGTTTTAAGCATCGAGTTCGGCACTTTGGCCATCACTATCTTGGTTTCTTGCAACCAGAAGTGACACGAGAGGGTGGAGCTAAATACAATTGAACGCTGAATATTACTTTTTTAGGCGACCTAAATGTTACAATTAACTTTCATGAACTGAAAATACACTGTGAAAAGGTTAAAGTTGTAAGACGAAAACACGGACTACTCCAAGACCGAACAACGCCGTGGTAACGACCTGTCAATCACCAGGTAGCCACGCCCAAAAGCATACCCTGCTTTATGGTCTATCTGACTCTAAATGGGACCATAATTTACTAAATGAACATCATACTGTATTGAAGAAGACTGGAAACTAGTGATTGAGACCATAAACTCATGTTTACAATGTTTACTGAGGTAATAAATCAAGTGAGAAGTAGGCTCATTTTCTCATAGACTTCTATACAATCAGACTTCTTTTTGCAACCAGAGGAGTCGCCCCCTGCTGGCTATTAGAAAGAATGCAAGTTTAAGGCACTTACGCATTGGCTTCACTTTTCAGACCCCGGAGTTTCCCACTGGCTTTAATGTATGATTGATAAATCATTTAAGTAACATTCACTGGTTTCAAATCCTCAAATGTTAGGATTTGCTTTTTTATCTCTGTTTTATACTTTTATAAACTTGAATATATTTGAATTGTGGTTGAATAAAACAAGCAATTTCAAGGCTTTTTTTTGCAACCAGAAGAGTCGCCCCCTGCTGGATATTAGAAAGAATGCAAGTTTAAGGCACTTCAGCATTAGCAACACTTTTCAGAAGTGGAGGTTGACCCTTGGAGCACACAGAGAATGGACAGCTAGTGTACCGTGAGGAGATATTCACTGAATCTGACAAGAAGTGTACTGGATTAGAATCGCTGACTGCACCTTTAAGTATCTTGTTGTGTAACTGAGCCTGCCGTCTGACCTTAACAGAGGTAGAGAAGTGAAACATGGGGATAAAATAACTCAAAAGTTTGCTGATGAATGAAGTCAGCCAACTCAGAGATATCTCTTTGATGACTTAGTGAGGGAAACTTTTTTGCAGAAGAGAAGCCGTCAGTTACATTTCAGCACTGGACAGCTCCCTCTCCTCCCACCAGGCCCCATGTGATCCTATTGGAGTGACGTCAAATGTTGTCATTAATTCAGTTTAATTTTTTTTTTTTTTTTTTTGCTCAAAGTCATTTTATTGGTATTCTGTACAAAATCCAAAAAAATATTATTATTATTATTATTATTTTATTATTATTATTTTATTTAAAAGGGACCATGTACAGTTTAAAACATAAATGTCACCATTTGATGCACAGTACCAGATTATAGCTTTAAGCTAATTCCCATCTGTAGTCCCTTGGCAGGTCAAAACAAAGAAACATACAACAGTCATACAAGAAAGAACATACAAAACGCACAACACACAGCTACACAGAAAAGCACATCACAAAGTATGCTTTTAGATAAATAAATAATAATAAATAATTATATAAACTAATTATAACCCCCCTCACTCACCCATCCCTATAACAATATTACTGCACCATTAAATAAGCAGAGTTAACTTCATAAACAATTACATTTACACATATAAATGAATTAAATCCGACAGCAACATAAATGAAACATATACCAAAAAAACCCACCCAAAAAAACAACACACAAATAAAAGAAAAAGAAAAAGAAAATGATAAAAAAAGGAAAGGACCAAAAAAAACACAGAAAAATAAGTTTTAGACTTCTATCAGTCTATACAGACAGATCTGCATAGATTACTATACAGTTACTATCATTTGTTTCTGATATTTAGATGCTTGTTATTTCAAGTTTCAAGTTTATTTGTCATATGCATTTTAAAAATACAGTGTGCAGTGAAATGCAATGAAATGCATTTTTACCCTGGCTCTCTCTCAGCCCTTAAAATCTATAAATAGTACAGTTGATAAATACTACAATAAATAAGACAATACCGAAAAAAAAAAGAAAAAAAAAAAAAAAGGAATAAAAAAGGAAAGGACAAAAAAAAAAAAAAAAAAAAATGTAATTAATGTTTGAGTCCAGGATCCATTTATTTTTTTATTTTTTTATGACGTGGCTCGGGGTCTTTTCATTGACGTGAAGAAAGATGCTCTCCAATGGGACGATGACGCAGCCTCCCACCTCCTCCTCTCCAAACCCCCTCCTCCTACGTGCCAAGTGAAAAAGCCATGCCTTTCGAATTCATGCATAAAAAACCAAGGGGAGTTAAGTTCAGGACGCAGAGCAGCTCTCTCCATGACCGACTACACGTAGAAAAAAATCCCCCAGAACTGAGCTGCACAAGGAGGCTGAAGAGGAGCTTCACACCGAGGGGAATAGAGGAAGAGGAAGAGGAGGGAGAGAGAGAGAGGCTGAGATAGAGAGAGATCCTATCTCACTCTCTCACAGTTGAGGTCTTCAGCATCTCACAAACTGGTAAGAGGAGGCACTTTTTGGAGAGAAGTCAGGTGTGCATGCTTTATTTTTTGCTTTTAGGAACTTAAAGGTGTGAAAGTAACAAGAAAGAGTTTGTTCACTCACTTACTGTGTTTTTTTTTTGCAGCAGGACAATGTCTAGTAAAGCGACTTTAGCCTTACTCATCTATGGGATCATAATGCATTACAGCATCCACTGCTCACCTGTGGGGCTTAGCTTTCCCAGTGTTAGGTACGTATACTCTTACTTACCCTTTAAGTGTCACTTTACACATGTTGATTGTTTTTTCTTTGCTTTGAAAAGGAGGATTTGGCACTTTGCACTAAGCAGCATGGTGCAGGTTGAGGCTATAATAATGATCTTATATACTGCACTAGAGCTTTTACTCTTGTGTGTTATATTCTATTTTAGCTTCTATCCTATAGCTTTTATTTTTAGCTTGTTTTTATTTTCTAATCTTTAATGTTTTTATAACTGTTTTAATTATGTCTTAATGTTCTTTTGCACTTTGTTGCAATGTTCTTGAATGTTTATGTTAAGCACTTTGAATTGCCCTGTTGCTGAAATGAGCTCTACAAATAAAGCTGCCTTGCCTTACCTATAATAGCCTGTTGGATTACTGGATAACAGGATAGGAGCTATAATAGATGGGAAACGTTCACCAGGGAGTGGCTGTAATGCCAATTAGGCTGCTGAGGCAGTGAGGTACAGTGTCTCCATTTATCCTGCAGCCATTAATAGATCAATTTATGTGATTAGATAATTAATAGAAAATGTTTATGTAAAAAACAAAGGTTTAAAGATCTGTTTTTTACAGAAAATTGAGAAAAAAATGTTTTTTTTTATTGCATAACAACAAAATAAATACAAATAAATACAGAAATAATAAATAATTATATAGAATAATGCTTTTTTAAATTTAAGACAAAAAAATTGGTTTCTGAATATGCCAATAATATTTAATGTCACTCACTTTGTCTCATCTTTCCAGACTGGACAGTGAGGTTTATGATGAGGATGGGAACTCCTTACAGTCCCTGGATTACGACAGAGACCAGATGGACGTGAGGAGCCCTCCGTCTGTGGCTGACGACGTCTACACTTTGTATTACCCACCAGAGAAAAGGTGACTATTAAACCTGTTGTTGTCTTGTTGGAGACATCCGTGTGTTGAACGTCTCATTATAGTCCTATTTCTGTCCACGTATGTTGTACGTTTTTGTGTCGAAATGTTGTCAGTAACTTTCAACACAATGATTATTTTATTATTTGGAGACATGCATCCACCAAAATAGTCTGTTTTAAGTGAATTCCCAGGGGAACTTAGTCGAGTAAAAGCATGCTTTCTTTAAATTATCTTCAAACTGCAAGAAAATTATGAAAAAATGTAATGAAAATGCAAAACTTCTTAAGAATTGAAATAAAAAAAGGTGAAATATTCTGGCAAAAAAAATGTTGAATCAAAGCAAAATATTCTGGAAAAATTAATTTTTAGAAAAAAACTAAAAAAGGCACAATAATAGTAATAAAATATTTTTATATTCCCAAACAAATAGAGCATGAGGCCCATTAAATTCCACCATAATTGCCTTATTAAGATTTCTTTTTGCAGTGCAGCTACTTGAAATTGTTGCCTCTGTTGCTCTGGGTGTGTGGTGATTTTACTGTGTGTCATCCCAGAACGGAAAGGCACGCAGACGGCATGTTTAATAAAGCCTACAGGAAAGCGCTGGGTCAGTTATCAGCAAGGAAATATCTGCATTCTCTGATGGCAAAACGTGTAGGGTAAGAACATCTTCTTGGTTGATCACCTCTTCTTTTACGGTACTGTCTTGTGTGCGTTTTTGTGTTTGTGTTTCTTTTGTACTGATCTTTTATTATTCACTCTGTTATATGTACTGTACATGTCCCATTATCTCCCAGCATGCCTCTGAATCAGCCTTAATTAATGCTATATAAGAGCACCAATGATTGATTTGAGTCGTTTTCAGGCAGTAAGGGAAGGATTAACCAGCACAGGTTTAAATTTATTTCCATATGAATAATTTATAGGATGGAGTCCCAGTGGTTCCTGATGGAGGAGAGGGAGGAGGGAGGAGGCAGTTACTCAAGCCTTATGAGCACGCCCATCACATCTTAGTGCAGGTTGAACATATGGGACAGATTGTCCTGGCATGGGCTAGAAGTTAAACAAAGAGAGAACATATCTCTATGTGAATTAAGGCAAAGATTCTTAATGCGAAATCTTCTGACATTGCAAGCACAGTCCCTGCTTTGTCATGGAATAAACTTGAATTATTTCCCCTAAAAGGCTCCAAATTAAGGACACAGATTGTGTCTCTGCACAGCTCTGCACACACAATCTGATTTATTTCCCCTCTAAGATGATGAGGTTCTTCACCTCAGCACACAGAGGGGGGGTCGTGTGAATATGAATGCATCAGTGTGATGATAGTGAACCCTCTTGTCTCTCCCACAGCGGGGGGAAAACGCTGGACGACAGCTCAGAGCCCCTTTCCAAGCGACACTCAGACGGGATCTTCACAGACAGCTACAGCCGCTACCGGAAGCAAATGGCAGTCAAGAAATACCTGGCAGCAGTCCTGGGGAAAAGGTATAGACAGAGAATTAGAAACAAAGGACGCCGGCTGGCATATTTGTAGCATCCTCCCCCTCCTGAACAAACATAAAAAAATCAAAAAACTTAAGTGTGCAGCCCCACATGAAGTCATTTTGAGATCTGAACAATCAGTGGATCGCTTTTTGTGTTCTTAAACATGTATTTATGTATGAAGTAAGCCATTAAAATGAATATTTTGATAATAATATTGTTTTTTATTTTGTACTTTAAAGCACTTGAGGACACACATATCTACTTTGTGGACCAATTTTTTTGTTCATTCTAAAAAAAAAAAAAAATCTATTTATGTATTCATTGATTTATTTTTTTTAGACCTATTTATTGAGGGGAGACAGTTTGTTGCCATGCTCCAAAACAGCCCTGTCTTTTAAACGTTTTAGCAAATTGTGGGAGAAAATAAATAGTTTAAAAGACAATCAATGTATTGAATGCTGCTTTTTGTAAAGTGACATTAAGAGTTTAGTTGTCTTTATTCACAACAGCCTTGAAGACATAGGTTTTCACCATATCCTACAAGAGATAGACTTTGATGCCCTCCCGGACGGGGATGAGTTTGAGGCTTTTTTGGGAGACTGGCTGAAACAGTTCTCGGTGAGTTTCAGGCTCTTTCCCGAGGCCGCAATTCTCGCTGGGGCGTCTCATGCCCCTCCCTTCTTCCTCTTCTTCTTCTTCTTCTTCTTCTCGCCTTCAAACACTCTTCTTCTGCCTCATTTGTGCTCCTGTCTCTCGAGTCTCACACATTTAATCCCTCCTAATCCCACAATGTGGAGACACTTTGCTCAGACTGATATGTTATACATATCAGTGCTGATTGATTTATCCTCTTTACGGATGCCAGGATGATTATTTTAGTAGATCTGATCACACGAGAGCCCTGTTGGCTTTAAACACATTCAAAATGAAATTTTTTTTAAAGTAAAAAACAAACAAATCTGAGATGAGGACCAGAGTACTTCTGAGGTTTTTCTCCTTCTTCTTCTTCTGTAGTCTTTACAGAGTGAGCTTACACCTTTAACTCATGTAAATCTTGTGTTTTCTATCAACTGGTTTCTGCTGACGATTTTGCCCATATAATAAGTATCACTATCATCTAAAGCATCATCAGGCAAATTTCTAAAAAAAAAAGCATAAAAAAAAAAGAAGATACTTGTTACATGGTGACCATCGATTTGTTCTTTTGTGAGAGACACACGAGGCAGTTTGAACTTCTGTGTTTGAACCTTCTGGGTCTATTGTGCTTCCCTTTTTCTGTCATGTGAACCAATGTAACTAAAAAAAAAAACAGTAGATTGCATGATTAAAGTAATTTGCACTAGCCACCGCATCCGTGCAGACGACTCCAACTAGATGGTTTTGCTTGCTTTCTGACTACTGCAAACATACATATCCTGTCATTTCTGGATGTTGTTTTGTGTTCTGTTACTCTCACATTTCTACACAAACTGTATGTTGAAGAATGTACTTTACTGCTGGCAAGAAGCTCCCAGTCTAATGTCATGCTTTATCTGTTACTAAACTAATTTTGTAACACATTGTATGAAGAAAAAGCTGTGTTTAGACGTTTAAAGTGGCTTAAAGGCTGCCATAACTGATTAGATTTAAAGAAGAGGAAGGATGAGATGCAGGAACATAAGAAGAAAACAGTTAGAGAAAGCAAATAAAGGATCAAGAACATGCTGATTTTGAAAAGTTGAGTCAAATCTACAAGATAAGACTTAAAAAACTGACTGTAAACAATCACATTCCCTCCATCTGCACACATATTTGTGAGGCAGGAATACATATTTTGCAGAAAAAGCGAGTTCAGCAGGGTTAAAAAAAAAAAAGTTCTTCGATCTGTGTCTACTGTATCAATCTCTCTTTAATTTTGCATTCTCCTCCAGGCTTTGTGACGCAGGAAGCAGTTTGCGGCTGTGGTGCCTTGCATCGACTTTAAAAATCGCCATGAATCACAGATGGCTATTTAGTGGCCCTACAATGCTGCACATCATCAGCTTACATTTCACCTTTTTCTGTTGTGTTGTTTTTGTGTTGCACAGGACGTTTGATAGGAAAGCATCCAAGCTTTTAGACGTCAAGCGCTCTCGCTTGCTTTTCCTTTGCACTTTGTTTTTAGAGCACTAGATTTGTGTGAAAATAAGAGGGAAGGATCAGTTTCCCGCTCTCCATGAAGCATCATATGTATGATAATGAAAGCGCCAATAGCCTTACTAAAAATGAAATAATCTTCAAAGATATATATATATATATTTACTGTGTAGAAAGTGAACATTAGATTACTACTTCAAATGGCGATCTGCAAGGGTCAAGTCAATAAATGTTTAAAAAAAAAGTGTTGTAAGATTTGTATGAATAAATTTTTGTAAACAACAAAAAAAATTTCGTCTAATCTTTGAAGCCAATATCACCATAAGTTAAGACACATTTAAGAGGATGAAAACGAGTAATAAAGATTGTATTATTATAATGGAGACGGACGCTCCCTCGACAGGTTTAACAGGATGTTACATAAAGGAGAGATGAAAGAGAGTTTGTGGACATCACAGAGGGACACAATGAAACATCAAAAAGACCACACACCATCACATGAGACAAAGCAACACACACTAGGGAAGAAAACTATTAAAATCATGCTGAAATAACAAAAGTAAGTGTGTGGATCGACGGTCAATAACCACAAGATGTTGCAGAATAAATAAGAGACAAAGGATGAGACAAATCTCTGCCCTGTTTTCATGGTGACTCAGTGGCTTTCTGGCGGAGGAGCAGTGACACCAGTTGGCCAGCCGTCCACCTCCCCTCGGGACAGCATGAGTAAAGAGACGTGGGAGGGATCGCCCGGGCCGCTCCACACACTTTACACCTCTCCAGGACTTCAGCAGTCGCCACCAAAGGCCTTCGGTAATGGTGGTGGAACAGTTGGCCTGGTCTCGACACTGGTACATTCACTGTGTTGCCAAAAACAACAATGTCGACGCGTGAAGCACGAGAGCTCTACAGAAATGAGGGGATGTATCCACATGTATTCAGATAGAAATTGTTTTATGTCTTACATCAGATTCTCTGGTGGTACAGCTGCTATGGGAGAAGCCATCTCCCCCCAGTATGCCTCCACAGCACCACCCACATCACAATCCAGTCTCATGCTGTGGCTTTCCCAGTTATATAAAGTTTAAAGAGGACATATTATGCTATTTCTTCAGATTCAAGATTGTATTTTGGGTTGTTTACATGCTTTAACGTTCAAAAAAGACTTTATTGTTTCACCCTCTGTCTGAAACGCTCTGTTCGAGCTCCTGCCACTCTGTTGTGATTGGTAAACCGAACCAAACTCTTCGGACTCCAGCCAAAGCTCCGCTCTAACTAGCTTTGTTTGAGGGCTAACTAGCCGCTTGGCAGGTCTTATGCAAAATGTGTTACTTGGTGACATCACCACGTTACAGAAGAAAAGGCGGGACTTCCATCAAGGCGTTTCAGGCAGTTCAGAAGCAGCCCTTTGGCGTGGACTTTGGGCTTTGTAACTTTGCAGACCATTTACATGCACAAAAAACTATATAACACACTAAAGGAAAGGGAAAAAGCAAAAAAGCAAATTAGGTCCTCTTTAAAGTTAAATGGATATGTTTTCATATAGAGCATTCCTAAAGGTTGCAGGCCGTAGTGCAGCAGCACTCTTGCAGCATTATTTTAGAGAACAATTTCTCAATTAATCGGTTACTAGATTCACAGAAAATTAATCTGCATCTATTATGATATTAAAATAATCGTCAATATATGAGAAAAATACTTCAGCTTCTGAATTTTTGCTAGTCATTATCCTCTGTGATAATGAAAATTAATATTTTTGGATTTGGATTAAAATCTCTGGGATTTTTTTTTTACTATTTTCTTACCTTTTATAGTCCAAACAATTATTTGGTTAATCCAAAAAATAGTAAACAGATGAATCGATAATAAATAAATAATTGTTTATTGCAGTCTGACATTATTTGCATTTAAAATTACTACAGCAGTAGGAGACACAGCAACATAACAGATGCCCCCTTTTTCTTGTTTTTTTTGCACCTCGCCAGTATACCGGTGGGCCAGCCTGGTCACACTAAAAGACGTATGAGTCATTTTGCGTGCAATAAGAACACCGTTCTTGCTTTTGGCGTGTCATTTGTACGCCATGTACAGGACTTTCAACCAGGAGACAGGTGTTCATGTCCCAAATTGTAGTTGAGTTATTTTGAAGTTAAATTAGTGACGTTTGTGACGTGTTTTTCGTACTTCTGTTACGTTGTTTCTGTATGCATTTTACTTAGTTTCCATACTTATTTTAAGCCCAACCATGATGCTTTTCCTAACCCTAAGTGAGCAGTTTTGTTGCCCTAAACCTAACTGCTGCCGTTAGTGTAGTTTTGTTAAGGCTAAAATGCGTCCTCATGATATGTGGAATGTCCTTGTAATGTTGTGCTATTTATACACCTTCCCATGAGATGGAGTCGGGTGGGCAGGTCTTTTGGGTGTGTTTGTAACAAACAGGTAGAGTCTTCTTGCAGAGAGTGGCTTTATTAGCCTTCAAAGGGTTTCCCTTTACAATCCCTGTGGTGCTGTGGACTACACCTAATGAGATGCACAGATACAAAACAAGTTTTAAAAAACAAGCAGGCAGCTAGTATTCACACATGCAGGTTTTGGAAGACAGCCTCGATGCTCGCTCACTCACATTTTAGGTAAAATCTCTGTCCTTACATCTATTTATTTCACAACAAATCATAAGATAAATGCCTGTAAGAAAACTAGCAAACATGAAGTCAGTGTTGGCGCACAATGTTAGATAAAGTCTGTTTATTATATTTGACAGCATTAACCTCACAACCCACATTAAAGCTCATATTGATTTTCATCTCTAGGCAGGAGCAGGATGTTAAACATCCTAATTTATTATTAAAACGGAAATAATCTCTATAATATAATGATATAATGTGACACGTAACCCATCAGTCCAGTGTGTCTCCCTCCTGTTGAGCCCTCAGGGGACTCCCACACTGTGGGTGCAGCAGGTGGCATTTGGAATACCTCCACCCTCCCTGTAGCCCTCCACCCTCCACTTTATACTCCAGATTACTGCTAATAGATCCCCCATATCTCTTAATATGTGATAATAAGTCACCACAGAGCACTGAAGGCTTCACACCCCCGTCTATGCCCTGAAATCTCTTTAAAGGGCTTCAAGTAAAATCACATTTCTTGTGACTGTGAGTGGTCACACACACCGTGATGTGCGTTATGGGATGTCAGACCGAGCAGCCACACAAAGCCCGCCGTGTCTCCCCGGTGTGCGTAATAACCCCCTCTCAGACATGATGGCAGGGCTTTGATTTTGCGGCCGTGGCCTCGGCTCTCAGAGGAGCGCAGAGAGAAGATGATCAATGGGAGTGATCTGATTCCTCCGGCCCGTGCCAGACCCCTTTCTTAACCCGGCTAACCCAATCAGCCAGTGTTGCCAGGCAACCAGTCCCAGGAGGGTGCGTTGGGAGTGGGCGGGGCGCTGGTGGACCTTCCTGGGCACCCAAAGATCACGCTGGATATATTTCACTCAAATGGCTTCAGTCTCAGCTGTGTTGTTTTTTAACTGGCTGATAGAGACGCTCTCAGAGAGGAAAACACAGGCTGAATAATAGTGATTCATAAAAGTGCACAGACGTAAAGAAAGACACTAATGCTTACACAAGTCAAGGTGTATTTGTGTATTTATTTGACATGTACTTTGTCCCATCCGCTAACATGGAGGAGGCGGAATTCATGACCGATACTGCAGCCAGCCACCAGGGGCCAATAAAGATGTTTTCGCTTCACTTTTGGTGAACCGTCAAGTCGTCCATATTTATATACAGTCTATGGTTTGAAAAGTGAATCCAATGCTGAAGTGCCTTAAGCTTGCATTCTTTCTAATAGCCAGCAGGGGGCGACTCCTCTGGTAGCCAAGAGAAGTCTGATCGTATAGAAGTCTATGAGAAAAGGAGCCTACTTCTCACTTGATTTATTACCTCAGTAAACATTGTAAACATGAGTTTATGGTCTCAGTCGCTAGTTTCAAGTTTTCTTCAATACAGCATGATGTTCATTTAGTAAATTATGGTCCCATTTAGAGTCAAATAGACCATAAAGCAGGGTATGCTTTAGGGCGTGGCTACCTTGTGATTAACAGGTTGCTTACACGGCGTTGTCCGGTCTGGGAGTTGTCCGTGTTTACGTATTACAACTTTAACCCTTTCACAGTGTGTATCTTTCACAAGTTAATTATAGCCTTTTGGTCGTCTAAAAATGTTTTATTCAGTGTTCGGTTGTACTTAGCTCTACCCTCTTGTGTCACTTCTGGTTCCAAAGAACCAAGATGGCGACGGACAAAAAAAACAACTTGAGGCTTCAAAACGGCAGTCCACAAACCAATGGGTGACGTCACGGTGACTACGTCCACTTCTTATAGTCTATGGTCTGTACCAAAGAGTGTTTTTTCCATCTCAATTTGAAGGATTTTGAGGCCTGAAGAGGTCAAAGTATTCAGTGTTGTGATTACAGTCGATGGCAATGCTAACATGCTGATGTTTAGCAAGTCTAATGTTTACCATGTTCACCATCTTAGTTTAGTGTAGATAAGATGAGATCCAAGCCCTATGATCACACAGCAAATATATTCTAATATATATAGTGTCGTTGTTCGACATTGTTTCTATTCCAGTCAGATCCGACTCAGACTGTCTTTGTTACACATTCAACTCCTACTCCACAACCCCAAACTCCGAGCTTCAACCCAGGATCCCCCCTGCTCCTCTGGGGGCCGCGTGAGTGACAGCTTTCTGGAGGGGGAATCCACATGAAACCCTTTCATCAGTGCCGCCCCCTGGGCCCTGCTTGACTGACTGCAGCATGGTGCAAAAGTTCAGCCATCATGGAAAGCTATAGCTGTATTCACGCTGGTGAAGGGTGTCGTTTTTTTTTAATGTCAGACCTCTAGCAAAGGATTCATTTGTTATGTGAGCGGACAGGATCTGACTTATGGTCTGTCATCTTCTACATTTGAAGGGAGGAGACATTTCTTCAGAGCTGGGTTGGGACTCATCTTTTAAGACCAACTATAGACTTACAACATTTTTGTATTGGAGCTGTGAGTCAACAACATTTTATACCAAGATTAAATCTCTTTAAGAATGAAGTAGAATGACAAGAATGTGATTCATGTTGAGGTGTAACAACCTTGACATTTTAGAGCATTCTTGAAGTGTGAGGCTGTAACTTTATTTTTTAAAGAAGTTTTTTGAGCATTTTCCACCTTTATTAGACAGATGACATTGTAGAGGCAGACTGGAAATGGAGAGAGAGAGGTATGACATGCAACAAAGGTCAGAAGGTCGGAATCGAACCCGGGACGTTGTGGTTATACGGCATGCGCATTAACCATTCGGTGCTGCAGGTGGAGCAAAAATGTAATTCTTACACATTCTTACGACGGCATATTAGGGCCACTGTAGGTAAAAAAAAAAAATTAAAATACGGCGCCTGGGGAGGGAGGTAATATTCCACAAAGAAAAACCTTCCATTGCAACTTCAGCGCCCAGCAGCAGAGCTACACTATTCTATTGTCATATTCTACTGAAATGTAGTTGTAGTTGCCTGTGTTGAACAATCAAATATTATAAATATAATAAGTGTTTTCAGTCTTCACTCTTTGCTTCTATACTCTTCGCTCTTGTGTCACATCTGGTTGCAAAAAAACAAGATAGCGACGGCCGAAATGCCGAATTCGAGGCTTCAAAACGGAAGTTCACAAACCAGTTGGTGACATCGTGTTGACCATGTCCACTTCTTATATACAGTCTATGCTAGAGTCAGAAGGAGTAGTCAGCGTATAGCTGGACAACGGTGGCATATCACGTAGAAACTTATGAATCAATGTGGGTGTTTTGAACAATTAAATGAAATATCTTCTTTTGCAGGTTTAATATAGGCTATGTTAACGTATTACATTACAAAATAAATGTTAGCCCCAGTAAAGGTAGCATATATACAAAGCTTTTCCCAGAAAAACAACACTCTTTGTCTTGTATCCTACTTTGGCTCAAATAAAGAATTATCAGGTAAAAGTATGTTTTCAACAGGCTGCAGTGATGCTCTCTTGTAAGAGATGACTGAATGCTCTGTTCTCGTAGGTAGCGTATGATTTATCTGTGCTTGCGGTGAACCTCCCGCAACAACAGAAGACAGGTATATCCACGTCAGCGCGAGTGAGATGAATTAACTCCACCTCTATCTTTAGCAGGATTTAGAGCAAAGCATGCCGAACTGATTTATCACCGCCGTCTCATTGGTGTCAGATGAATGATGAACGTCTAGATAAGAAAACTACCACAGCAAGACACTTAATAGCCTCGTTCTCTCTTTCTACGACCTCCTAAAACTGTGAGCATACTGTAATGTGCAGAGGTGTGTGACTTAATTGTGTACATATCTGCCAAATCTCTGTGACCTTCTTCATGCTGTATGCCTGCAAAGTTACCGCTGCTGTCCTCTCTCAGTGATGATTTCATGAGGTAATACGGCGTGCTAATGGATGGATCGATAGCGTGACGTCAGTGGATGCATATTAATGGCGCTGTGGCCTGTGTGAGTGTGTGTGTGCTCAGTTTAGCCTTGGAGACCTACAGTAGCGCTAATGATGTGAGGAAAATGACATCAGGGGTCAGCTGACAGCCCAATAATGAGTACAGCGTTCAGTCCAAATCCAGGTACATGCTCCCCTACCTCTGGCCTCTGAACCCAGACTGCCGGTGACGTCTGAGCCGGGGAGAATGCTAATTGGGCTCTGATGTACCGTACGGTGTCCACAGAGAGAGAGGGAAGGTGGCGGAGAAACACGAGAGATGGGATGGGATGTGTGCTGCGGAAGAGCTAAAAAAGATTATGGAAATAAAACTCATTCATTATTTAGATTTGGGTCTGTGTTCAAACGGCGTCTCGTAGATATTGTTGAGGATAAAAACGGCGTCAGTTAGAAAGGTGGGATGAGAAGAAGAAGTTCCAACCACTTAACAAGGTATGCTGTGAACTGCTGTCACTTCTCTCTATTCCCTGTACACTCACAGAGAAGAAACACAAAACACACATACATGCACTCTGTAACTGAGACGACTGCAAACAAATCGCCAGCTGCTCGGCTTAGTCATGTTGTCCACTATATAAACCAGATACAATCTGTTAACACAAAAAGGCAACTTAATATCAAAAAATTAAATAGCAAAAGATACGATAAATGACTAATGATCAGCTTCTGACACACTTTGTTCATGTCTTCATTGACTTTTTTTTGCCTAAAATTGGCTTCTCAGTGGTGTCCAAATCTAAGAAACATAAAACTGCTCATAAAAATGGGGAAGGCAACTGATCTATCTCCATGACAACTGAGCAAAAAGCTGACATGGTTAAGGCACGGTCACACGTGCAAATTCATGTGAGTGACCATCATCTGCCAAAAGTTCATGAAAAGTTGAACTCCACATGAATGTGAAGATGCGAAATATGTTTCACCACCAGAAGCGATTTTTTTTTTCCGCCCCTTCGCTCACATAGAATAGAAGTGAACGGGAGGCAAATGTTAATTATGCGCATGTGTGACCGTGCATTTAAACATTCTTTAAAAAGCTACTGGTCGACACTGAGACTTCATATGATAATGATAAATTATATGTAAAAAAAAGATGTCATACAAAAGCTACAGTAAGTCAACCTACGAAACAGAACTACACATTTGCCTTTTCATAACGTAACTATTATTTATTTTAAACCTGCATTAATTGATTTTTTTGGCCACTTGGGGGCAGCGCAACAAGCTGTAAACACAACACTGACATACCGTCACCTTGTAAAGATGTTGTGATCCAGCCCCACGGCTAAGCGTGTAATAGACCGGCCTGTCCACCGGAGGAAAGCGGGAATATAACACGCCAACATGAAGGTGCAGCGTTATGAAGTGTTGTCAGGTGTTTTCTGTCCACCTCAGAGGTAGTGACGTACTATAAATGGCCCCAACATACAGGTCTTTCAACCGGGAGACCGGTGTTACGATCGGTTACGTTAATGACATTTGTCATGTGTTTTATAGTTTCCATATGTGTTTTACTTAGTTTAAGTCATTTTACGCCAAACCATGACGTTTTCCCTTAACCTAACAAAGTGTTTTTCTTGCCTAAACCTATATCAGTGGCTTTGTTGCCCCCTGCTGGTACTGCACGTTAATACAGGGGTTTAATATTATCATCTCTGCGAGGCAAAACATGACACTGACGTGCTATCTTCTGGTGGACAGGCGGGTTTATTACACACTTTGGTGTAATATCGGGTTGTGTGATCAACCTGCTGGCAAACAGTTGAGGATGTGACAGTTCTGACCACCTGACGAATGTAAGTCCAATCTTCACCCCCCTTTTAGCTCTAATTTTGGTCTCCACCAACTCCTAAAGGGAATATCTGTCCCTTAAGATGCTAAATGCTGCACTATGTTCACCAGCTAGTCTCCAACTTTGTCAATGGAAACAATACTTGCATATAAATCTTTTTAAAGATCGAATCATTCACACTGTGCACGGCCAGATCTACACTGATGCTATAAAGAGTCCATTCATTCCTCTTACTCCACATCAGTACAGCAGTTGCTCCGGGCTGACATTTCAAGAAAAGGCTCCTGTTATTCATCTTCATTGGAGATTTCCTCCATCAGTCTTCCCAAAGTGAGTGGTGACCTAATAAGATTTTACGGATTCTTTTAACCCTTGTGAGCGGCCACCTTCGTGATGGCTCACAGACAAACAGGTGATGAATAGGAGAGGTAATTAGATCTGACTGGAGCTCAAATTTATTTCTAAATTAGCTGCGTGACCATTCAATACAATCTGCTTTGTGGAAGAAATTAATTTCCTGTCATACATGATTAGACAGCTTGTTCTGAATATTATCCTGTTAAGCAAATTACTCATTCAGCCCTCTTTGGATTTTACATGTCGTTAACATCCCTTTGCGATGCAACCAGCGTCTTTGGTGTAGATTTCCTTGATGATGCTGAATATAGTATGCAAATTGTCTTGTTTTCATGTTGCCCCTGAAACACAAACATGCACCGGGTTTATTTAACGAGTCAGCAGGTTAATGACCAAAAATAGCTGCAGGTTTGTTCCTCAGATGTCGGGCTAATTTGCTGCTTGACCGCTAATCAGCAGCTAACTAACCTTTTGTCAATTAAACATCCATAATTACACTGGTGGATAACCTCTGGGTGCTTCATAAAAAAGCAGTTTTTTAGTCACACGCCACAGATCTGAATGAGCGCGCCATCATTCATCTTCTGCTCTGCCTGTTTCATATGTATCTTTAATATCTCCAGTTACTAAAATAGAGCCTCTATCTTTAGCTTTTCACAGTTCATCTCAGCAGACAGTGACTGCTCCTGAAATAAAGTCTCTTGTCTCTCTCAGATTCCTCCTCCTGAGGTAATGCTGCCGGGCGAAAGCGTTGATGAAGCAGCGGGACTGGAAAGAACTGACATCATCATTTTGTAGCTGATAAATAATGCTAAAATAAGACATCACAGATGTGAAACACAGAGCAGCTGCAGACTTTAAAGACGGAAAAAGTTCCATCCCGTTCATAAAATCTATGGTTTCCTTGAAGCTAAAAAGTCTTGAAAAATGCATGACGCTCGCTTATTTGCCCCCCGCATGCGTTGAAAAATCACCGCAGAGCAACAAACAACCCTTTATGTCAGAATCAGCACCATTACTGTCTGACAGGGAGCCGCACTATTAAGCTCTGAGCTTATTAAAAAAGACTGAGTGCGCCATATCTGCTGACGGCCCTGAATCATTCAGTAAAGCCTTTTTCTTTAGTGTTTGGAGACATGTGGTGGGGCAGCACCCCTGGGTGTCATCCTATGCACTTTCCGTTCTTCCTTATGTCCTGCTGCTCCATTCGAACCCATCTAATGACCTCATATATTTGTTGGACGGCTTCATCAAGTGCCACGGTGACTTAGGAGAGACTCACGAAAGAGCCGTTTCTCAGACGGATGATCACATTGTGAACTAACATATGGTGTGAGGAGAAAATGGTAATAATTTTGTTTCTCAAGCTTATATTCTAAAGGTTGTTAGTGAGGATGCAACAGAGATTTTTGTGATTACGAGGCTTTTCAGTCTGAGTAGAGTGATCAACATTGCCAATGGTTCCATTATAAAACACATTGATTTGTCTCTGGAGGTGCTGCGGTTGTTTGCGCTAATTCACTAAATTTGATATTGTTATAATCAAACTGTAATCAAACAAAATGAAAATAAAAAGAATCCTTCAAAGTTTTACCAGTTTAACACGTCTGTTTTAGAGACGTATCCAGTCCAGTGTGAATGACGACACTGGTAACATCTGCTGGGACACACTGTGGCGAATCACGGTCGCTCCTGATCATTAAATCTAATTTATGCATCAGATTTACTGTTTATAAACGTGTCAGTTCATGAGACCAGTTCACGTTTCATCCACTGAGTATACGTCGTACAATTCAGTATACCAAACTATATTTTAAAGGTACACTGTGTAGGATTTGGCAGCATCTAGTGGTGTGGTTGCAGATTGCAACCAACTGCCTCCGATCACTCCTCCCTTTCCAAGACTGCGGTAACGTGAGCCGCCGAGTGCAAAACCATGGTAACGCCGTTCGCCTCGCTCAGAGGTCATTCTAAGCTAACGAAAACACAATGATTCTTAGTTTCAGGTGATTTATACACTAATGAAAACATAGTTATGAATTTTATATTATATCTCTGCTATTAGATTCCCGAAATGTTACACACTGTTCCTTTAAGTCTTACCAAGGACTCCGCTTTTAATCTTTCACCACAGCGGAAATGAGTAATACTAGGAGGTCTCTCAGCTACTATAACATGCTTATAATTCACCCACAGCCCATCATTACTTTACAAATTCATTCATACAAACATTATTCAAACATTATTCACAGTGAATAGTGTATTGCTCGGATGCAGAGGGAGGCAAGTTGGAGACCCTTGAGACTTGGTCCTCTGCAGCCTCTTAGATTAAGGAAAATTACCATTTTCTGTACAGGTTCTCTCTTTTCATACGGATGCTTTTCATATTGGTGTTTCATATGCGGTGACAATCAGAGTGAAGAAGTGTCATCTATGATGAAAGATAATCTACTGTCAATCATCTTCTACATACTCTGCATGTTTGTTTGCTGTCATATTGATGGACTTTCTTTATCTCCTCTCTCACACTAACAGATTTTGATCCATTTTATTTTGTCAAGGTAACGGCGTGGCTCTATGGATGGTAATGTTGGCCTGCTGACATGAAATTTTTGACATTTTGGAGCAATTTCTGCTCGTTACATGCATACCGTCTTTTCAAAATAAACTCCCGTCTTCACAGGAAACAAGCTGGTTAGGTTTAGGCAACAAAAAAACTTAGTTAGGTTTAGAAAAAGATCGTGGTTTGTGTTAAAATAACTCCGGAAGTAGTGTAACTTAAGTACGGAAGTAACGTGACAAATAAATCAACAATGACTTCTGGTTTCACATAGGACATGAACAGCAGCCTCCTGGGTGAAAATCCCATCCACCCTGACCTCCTCCCTACGCGGCGTTTGTCACTCTTTTTACTTCCTTGTTCACAATTACGTGGAATATATACGAATTGCTTTCATGGTATGTATACGACTTACAGTGCAGTACAGTTTCGTACATATTTGACCTAGTTTACGTATTTATTTTAAAGCCAACCATGACATTTTTCCTAAACCTAAGTGAGTGGTTTTGTTGCCCCCTGCTGGTACTGCACCTTCATACACGCTTGTAATATTCTCGGCAAAGCACAACGTAACACTGACACGCCATCCTCTGGTGGACAGGTGGGTCAATTACACGCTTTGGCGTGGTGCCGGGTTGGAATACACAGTATTGTGTTGTATGTGACTACTTATTCATTACAAAGCTAATGAAGACTTGATTAAAAAAGCAAACTTTGGCTGACCAATAAACCTTAGACCTGTGGCCTTTTGCTGCATGTTGTTCCCTCTCTCTCCCCTTTCCAATCTATCTATCCTGTATATCTTCTACAGGCAAAAAGGCCAAAATATAAAACTTCTCATAAGGCAAAAAAGCTATTTTAAAAAAACTGAAGGAGAAGCCACTTGAAAACTAAAGTTGATGACTTAATTAGCACATAAATAACATACACTTAAATATAATGATGAGGTTAAAAATGCAGTCATAGGTGATCTCTTCCTCAGGCAGCTGGAATACCATGAAAAATGTTATTATCTTATTAATAAGAGGATATTTTAATTGACAGCAAACATCCCTCCATTTCTAAACCTCCCTTTAACCGAAGCCATGTTGTAATTTTCAACAAATAATTACCACATATAGTTAAAGTTCACACCTGAATGTAACCCTGAGGTGATCTTCCATGATCCGAGAGGTGGCCGTGTTATTAATAGTGCTCGTTACGGCCTGTGTGTTCTTGGGGAGACATTTTCATTTGTCCACAGCGATGCCCCCTCCAGTGACAGTGACCTCACCCTGAATCTCATCAGCTCATACACCCCCAAGAGGATCCGGTCAAACAAAAAAAAACATCTACCTGGAGGAGAAAAGATTCCCCCGGCCACCTGTGGTGTAAATTACACTGAATTATGCTGTTCCAAAATGAATAAAAGTCTCAATGAGCTTGGTGTAATTATATCAGATCCCCTTGTTCATGTTTAATTGAGAGGATGCATCATGAGTGTTTTCCTCTCCTCGTCTCTGTTTTGTAGGACTTGCTCATTATTGGTCCATTCAATGCAAAGGGTGTTATGGTGTCAAATGAGATTTGTCTCACCATAACAAGAAGTAATTGGTCCAGGCTCTCTCTGTAATTTACTCTCAGCCAGCGAGCGCTACATAGCTTTATGGTGAATAATTGCTGCTGTCTGGCTCACTACTGTTACGGGGTAACATGAGTGTGGAGCTCCTGCAGCTCAGAGGACAATGACCCGCCATCGACAGGCTCCAACGCTCATCTGTTGTAATCTGCACTCACGTCTTGTTTGCAGCTAAATATCTTCTTTTTTTTTTCATTACATAAATTCAGTTATTTATATGAGAAGACGGTGCGAAAACAAGTAAATATTTGATGAAGTCATGAAAGGATTTATGCTTCTTTCTAATGCGTTCTGCCAGGATTATTATCTCCCTATAAAACTTGAATTTAAAAGTTCACTCCTGGCAAGTTTGTATTTATGAAACTCCTTAAACCACATCCCGGTCCTCTTGGTGATAAACAACGAAGGTGAATGATTCCATGATCTAGTTTAATGCCCATAATGTCCCCATAGGACAAGCTCACAGCACTATGGATAACGCAGGCGCACAGACGTTTTAATAATCTGGTTCTCCCACAGAGACTACTCAGATCATCTCGTTGTATACTGATGAAAAGACGGGAGCCTTGCCATCCATATGAAGGAGGAGAAATATTAAGTGCAGTTTATATTTGTCTGGTAGATCAGCATTAATCACCATATCTGTACCCCAAAAATAAAATTACATTTTCCTCCTAATGTCTACAAAACTGCCAGTTTCTTAGTAATTATTATTTTTCTTTTCAGTTGGCCTGTTATTAAAGCTGAGGAAATTATCAGACATTTTTCAAAACATTTACATACACAATATTATGTAAAAAGCAAAGAAAACACATTTGAAAAGTGTTCACCAATTAGGCTATTTTGGGGACCGACATCTTAATAAGATACATCTGAGACCGAGAGAATCATTAATTATTTGTGCACAAGCATGCTGAAGAAGTTGAGTCTACAAACTTTTCTATTTCATCAGTTAATGATACAGACTACAAATTAATTTAGATTAAAACTTGCTAACGTTTCTTCAGGGACAGTTTTCTTTAAGAGACTGTTGTTAGTTTAGCATAAAAACAATGAGGGGATGCTGTAATTTTCCTTGGGAGGACAGTTTTAATTATTTTACAGTAAAAATGTAAAACGCCAACGCTTATTGAAGTCCATTCTGTATGTATTATAACATAAGGTTCTATAGGGCAGGACCAATACCTGTCTCCGGGCCACAGAGGAAACAGGCCCTCATGGTATATTGATGTCCTTGGCTCCGATCAGAGTCCTTCACTACCTGCTAGAGGTGTCCTGGTTATACATGCCTCACAAATTTTTAGCTTAGGGGTAAGATTTGAATAAAAATGTCATAACTGATTTAGTGATACAAAAATGTTCCCGTCTCGATGACGCACGCCCGTCTTTGTGTGAAATAATTTAGCAGGTTTTTCACAATAAGGTTCACCTCCGATGTGACATTGCTGCATCTCAGAAATGTGATATTCGGAAATGACTTATTTTTTAGGCTATATATCCTATTCAAAACTGTGATAATAACTTCCTAAATGGAACTACAGACATCAGTTTCCTGTTTCAGGAGTTAGTTTACTCCACTATACAATAAAAATAAACTAGCGTCTTTAGATGCTCCCAATAATTTCCAGATGAACTTTGTCAAATCAGAAGGTTAAATGTGAAGGCCACAAACTGTTTGCATGGCAAGAGCTCATTTCTGTTGTTTGACAGCTGTGATTGACAGTATTGGCATGCTCCTTAGTGTCAAAAAAAGTTATTTATGCAATGCTAACCACGGGGCAGCGGGCACACGCTTGAGACGTGGCATTCAATGTCGAGAGAAAACACGGATGCTGCACCTCATTAGTTTGTTTCTGTGTCTAAATGTTTGAAAAGTCGCTTAAAATCTTTGAATCCGGAGAGGTTAAAGAATTTGCAAATAGCAGATTTGCTAATTGTCTAAATGTGACATTGATGCTGCAGTGCTGTTCTCGAGGGTAATAAGCTCTCCCTCTGATTTTCAAGAGATTTAATTACAGCTAATTGGGCAAAGATCTAACCTTATTAATGTTCAACAACTCCTGCAACCCTGGAAAAAGTAAAGTTTTCTTCTCCTACTCATGATTTGAAAATTAACAATTAAAAAATAAATGCTTAATTGTGAGCTATTTGTAGCAACGACAAAAGTGACATGATCCTATTATGCTTTTGTGCTTTTTCCCTTTCCGTTAGTGTGTTATACAGTTTTTTTGTGCATGTAAAAGGTCTGCAAAGTTACAAAGCCCAATGAAACGCCTTGCTTTAAGCCCCGCATTTTCTTCCGTAACGTGGTGATGTCACCAAGTAGTACATTTGCATAACGGCTAGTTTGGCACGCCCTCAAACAAAGCTAGTTAGAGTGGAGCAAGGCCCCATGCAGGAAGAGCGCCAGGCTTTAAAGAAAATGTTCGTAATGGCCAAACATCTGGGTCCGTCACGTGATGCCATTGGGCCCCAAAAGACTTTTCCCCGACGTCCGAAAAATCAGCGGATAATTTTTTTTTAGAAAAATCTAATTACCAGTACGAACACTTGAATAGCCATTATTTAAATCATCTTAAAAAAGGTCCAGAGAGACAGAGCTGCACATCTCCCCGTGTCTGCTAATCTCTGTGACACCTCGACACTTTAATGACCAACATATCTGTCGACACGCTCGATGTGTTCATGGTTGCCCCCGGCGATGCCTTGATATCACTTACTGTATGGATCAGGTGCTTGTGGAGCCGGATGAGCTACGGTGAATTGATGGGGGCCATGACAGTGAGAGGGGCTGGGTAATTTACTGGTGTCCATTCATTACCTTCATTAAAGTTTGAGGGGCAGACACATGCTCGCTGTCTGATTCATCACGTCAATCACGGCAATGATAGGACAGTCGATTACATTTCCTCTTCCAATCAGATTCATTCATGCTGCTCTGCAGATGACGTATGCAGCACTCATCTGTTGAATCGCTGACCTGCGTTACGTCTTTAACTTGTTAAATAAAAATCATCATAATCTGTATTTCCCTATTTCTGACTTCTTGCATGTGAGCTTTAGAAGTGAACTTTCATTACTTTGTTCAGTAACTGTTATCGAGTGTGTCTGAGCCACTCCAAAACATCATCAGGTTAAGCTTTTGTCTAGACGATGGAGAGCTACTGGGTTGTTCCTGCTCAGTTGAAATCAGACGGGCAGAGTAGATATTCAACCCGTACTCATCCGAACTTGTTACATACCGACACTTGATCAGGACCCCTTGGCGTCACTTTCTAATGCACTGAAGCGCGTCAAAGTATGACGCTCCACTACGGTAGGAGTAAACATGTGGTTTACATTGTGAATTTCAACAAAAACACTTATTTAGGTTTAGGAAAAAAGATTGTGGTTTGGGTTAAAAATGCCACGTTTGTATTAATGTTGTGAACACAAAGACAAACAACACGTTGGTTTCACATGGGCCACGAACAGCGGACTCCAGGTTGAAAGTCCTTGAAAGTCTCCGCACTTTTTAAGTTGTGGTTACACTTTCTGCGTCCATAAATTTTCGTCATCAGAGGGTGGAGGCATCGGCTCTGCGCGGACGTCCATGTACCGGCAATTTGTTGTGACAGCCCGTACTTGTCCGCGTGGCTACTACATTACAAGTAGTAGCATAGCGACCTACTGCGCATGTGTCCGTGTTGTACGCAGCTGTGAACAGCCGTGTATGTGTCCGTTTGGGATGATAACCAAGAATTTATACCGCCTTGAACGGGTGGTGTGAAAGGAGCAAATGACAATGCAAAGCTGATGTTTAGCAGGTATGTTTAACATCTTAGTTTTATGTGTTAGCATGCTAAGTATAAGGGATAATGTACAGCGAGCCGGTCATTGTTGTGAAAGAATCCTTCGCGTCGGGGTCCTGCATCGCCCTGAAGGGGATTCTTTCACAACAATGACCCGCTAGCTGTACATTATCCCGTTTATTATACGGCATCTGAACTGCGCACATAGCAACGGTCTGTTATACATAGCAACGGTCTGTTATAGAGAAATTACAGACCGCAGAACGCCGCAATTGACCAGTCAGAATCGAGTATTCAACACAGCCGTGTAAATTTTGCTACTGGGCATTAATTTAATAATATCTATAATATGGAATATCATTAGTTTTGGAGTAATGGAGGGTTGTGTGTCTATTTGGCTAATATTGCTTCCACCAACGTAAACGAGTCTTGAATATAGAGCACAATACTAGAAACAATACAGTAGTGCTGCTGAGGTGTGGTGAGCTGGTTGTCAGGCTGAGGAGGGGAGAGCTTGATAGGAATTAAGGCTCTGTTGGTGGAAACCCCAGCAGTGTTGACCACAGGAGGCTAATTGGCCTTTGCCATTTAGCACATGGTCGGTCAGGTGAATGGACACATTCCCCCATGTGCTTTGACTTCCAGGTTTAAAAGAGCAGAGAGCAGCGTGAGAGGAGGCAATATTTCCATACAGTGCAATTAGATGGACATGTACACATGTATTTCATCTTATTAAGCAGCGTTGGTTATCTGTTATTGCTGGGGAAATACCTCCAACAAGTGGTTTGTTTGAATATCGTTAGTATCAAGGAATTCTCTATAACATTAAATTAACAACCCCACAACTATAACTGTCATCACATTTTCATTCAAGTGATGCTAAATCCTGATTGATGCATGGAAATATGTGACCTATTTTCCAATTCTGCCTCTAACTAATTAAATAAAACAAGGACAGAAACAGAAATCTCTCATATGAAATAACAAAATCTGTTCTAAAATGAGTGTGTCCTTGTACAGTAAGACCAAATCAGTCATGGTTAGACAATGATTGAGAACAGATTGGGTTTTCAGGGTCTTTAAATCTGACATCTCTTTTTTTTTTTTTCTCCACTTATGAAATTGGTTAAACTTAAAATTGGATATTGTTCAGTGTTGGCTGATGTTTCCAAATTATTTTTGGTTGTCGAATGTCCAGCAACAAGTCAATTTCTGCTCGTCACATGTCTCGTCTTTTCAAAATAAACCAAACAACTTGGTTAGGTTTAGGCAACAAAACTACTTAGGTTTAGGAAAAGATCGTGGTTTGGGTAGAAATAACTATGGAAGTGGCGTTACTTAAAGGGGCAGTAGGCAGTATATTTTTGGCATCATTGGGCAACAATTCCATAATAACCTTTCAGCATATTGTAATTCACGTGTTCTGAGAGAAAACTAGACTTCTGCTCCTCCTCATGGCTCTGTTTTCAGGCTTTAGAAAATCTAGCCCGTGACGGGAGACTTTGACCAATCACAGGTCATTTCATTGAGAGAGCGTTCCTATTGGCTGTGCTCCGGTCAAGTGACCAGAACTTGGCGTTCCTTCACCAGATTTCACAATGGCGGCGGCGTCACAAACTTTTACAACTGAACCGTGCACTACGAGATGATTCTGAAAACATTTGAGGAGAGAAATAGGCATTAACGTAACATAATATTGATTCATATTTGATCAGCGCTGTCTAGTTTGACCGTTTGGTCGGAGTTTGCGAGTGATTGACAGCCGGCTCTCATAGACAGTTCTTACTGCTTGTTTTCCTCCGGTCTGTGAAATCTTGTAGATGCCGTTAGGAGCCCCGGATGACACAGAGGAACATGTTTTTTTTCAGGTTACCTGTTTCATGTACTACTGTCACGATATAGCGACCGTTTTATAAAAATAACTTTTTTTAATCATATTTGCGGTAATCTGCTCTACTTCAGGCAAGGCAAGGCAAGGCAAGGCAGCTTTATTTGTATAGCACATTTCAACAACAGGGCAATTCAAAGTGCTTTACAGAAACATTCAAGAACATTGCGACAAAATGCAAAAGAACATTAAGAAATAATTAAAACAGTTATAAAAACATAAAAATATTAAAACATTAAAGATTAGAAAATAAAAACAAGGTAAAAATAAAAGCTAGGATAGAAGCTAAAATTGCATAAAACTCAAAAGAGTAAAAGTTATAGTGCAGTGTCAGAATAAAAGGCACCCGCAAACAGGAAAGTTTTAAGCTTTGTTTTAAAAGAAGTGAGAGTTGGAGCGGTCCTGCAGGTTTCTGGGAGCTTGTTCCAGATATTTGGTGCATAAAAACTGAATGCTGCTTCTGCATGTTTAGTTCTGACTCTGGGGACACTAAGCAGACCTGATCCAGATGACCTGAGAGGTCTGGATGGTTCATAACACAGCAGAAGATCAGAAATGTATTTTGGCCCTAAACCATTTAGTGCTTTGTAAACCAGCAGCAGTATTTTGAGTATTACAGTATTACTTCAGCTTTAAGTATGAAAGTTACCTGACAAATAATGTTGACTTCTGGTTTCACATGAGGTATGAACAGCGGGTTTCCTAGTGAAAGACTGATGTTTTTTTTACCCACCTGTCCAACCCATCATCCTCCCTACGCAGCTTTTATCACTCTTTATACTTCCTGGTTCACAATTACATGGATTACATATGAATTGACTTTGTGGAATATATACGAATTACAGTGCATTACTTTTTTGTAGATATAGCGGTCTATGAAAACAGCTTGGACATTGACATGCCAATATGTACAGACTTTAGTGGTTGCTGTCGATACTGGCTGTGAAGTTCCTTGAGCAACCCCAAAAGGAATCATCAGTCCTCGTTCAATGCAAAAATACATTGTAATGTTAAACCAACGCTAACACATATGCAGCTTTAACAGTCTTAGTAATGGATAGTGTCCAAATTTACTCTGTATGGTTTGTAACAACAAGGCCCTCATTAGAAACAAGTATTTTAAAAACATATCCCCAAGTTATTCGCAAGAATGATGCTTCGTGTTTTTTAATATTTCAATTCTTTTCCACCAAAATCCTCATTCTTTATTATAGTTTTTGCAGCAGGTATTAATTGCAACCAATCACCAAACAGTAGAAACGATTAGTGTGCACTGTAACGCTACTGTAGTTTGTATTCATCTCTGTAAAACCAGCCTGTATGTACTGTACATGCTTTCACAATGCACATTTCAGAGCTGTTCGGATTTGACCTGCTGGCATTTCTGGAGGCAGAGCGGGACAGATCAGCCTCCCTGCTGGGCTACAAGGATCTCACTGAGTCATGTGTGTGTGCGTGTGTTTGTGTGTGTGTGTGTGTGTGTGGGGGACTGTAGTTTTCCCTCATTGTCACCAGTTACCACCGAGCCTGTCATCCTCAATCAGCTCACTGTGCCTGAGATCATTAAATGCTCGGTAGCTGCGAGAAGCTAAAGATCAGGAAACAAACTGTGTGTAACGATGCTGCTGTACATGTCAAATCATAAAGGGGAAGAAATTACACAATTTCTCCACCTTCAGATAAGATTTAACAACGCAAAGCCTCTCCTGGTGAATAACCTCGAACCTCTAGTGTGCAGCGATACACTCGCAAAATAATAAACACATGATATGCTAAACAAAGCCGGTTTGAAAATTGGTACCAGAACAAAATTATGCCTTCTGCACATGTGTTACTTCTCACTCTTGAGACACACAACCATGCGTGATATTCTCAAAGTCTTACATCATGTATGCACTGTTACATTGTGCGGAGAGAGTGGGGGTTATGTGTTGTGTTTTAATGCTTCGTACATTTATATGGAAGCTTTCATTTGCTTCAATTCCTCAACAGCCACATTATTTCATCCCCTGTTGCCTTATTTCATCACAGAAATCGTCAATAGATGCGTTAAGGCGGTTTCTTTCTTGACATCTTCATCATTTCATCATTTACTCCAAATATCATCAAACATTCGATCAACATGAGACACGATTGCGAGTTTAGACTGAAGTCCAGATTCCCAGAGGTGACATGACGAACACAGATACTTTTTAGTAAGACATCTATCCTGCACATTTTGTTTTATTTTTACACAGAGAATAAAACAGCATCATAATGCCGCCTTATATCCTGATGATAAAACACTTTTCTTGGAGGTACAAATTATTCCATTAGTTGTTTTTTTTAAAAACGGCTAGAAGATGCATGACGTCTTATTATGTGTGAAGAGGAATAGATGTCAGCCTGTTCACTCAGAGACTAAAGTTCAAACGTCACTAACTTTAATTAATGGATCCAGCTTTTCTGGATTTGCCTGGAGATAAATGCTCATCTGCAAAAACTGCCATGAACACCAACAGAAAACTAAAAAAGCAAAATAATTGTATCTACATTTTGGCCAAATCAGAACATACTACTAGTAATGTATGCGGTCTGGAATACAGCAGACAGCTCTCTTCCACAAGAGCCCGAGGAAAGTCAGTGGACGTAACAGTTACATTAACTGTCACGGAGTTATAGATCATACATTATACAGTAGTGGTGCAAACCTTTGATAGGAATTGAGTTTCTTTCACTGTAGTATATTCACTTCTGTCCTTTTCTGAAAAGCGTTAATTTTCCACATTAAAACGAGTTGACCTTTGCATTAAAAGCGATTCTAATTAGAAATTTTCTTTCACTAAATTATAAACTTCAATTTGGCTAAACTTTCAACAAAAACAAAGAACGAGGTCATACAAAAGCATAAACTTTTACTGGAATATTTTGAATATAAACTGATAGAAACACACCTCTCTTGTAATAATTAGACATTAAAATGTAATAAAAGACATTTCCCATGCTTTCCTCAGTCAAGTATTTTGTTTCATTAAGCCGTGTTCAACCTACAATATTTCCAGCTCATTAGCAGCTCGCTACTTCAACCTGCTGCTTAAGCTTGCAGTAAGCGTAGCACAATGGCCTCATGGGAGAATAGGTGACCAGTCCGGAGGTGTTGTTGCTTATGGATGAGCACCAATTAGCATAAAGTTGCTTTCTTTCCATTTTAAACCTGTAATGTGAGGAAATATGGTATAAAACCCCACAAAACAAACCATAAGACAACACATACTGTTAAATAACTTGAGTATCTTTAAGAGATTAATATTAATATTTGTGTTAAAGAACAACTCTCCTGCCTGCATACATTCTTAAGTCCCATCATTACTATTCCTGCCTCCTTCCACGTTCAAGAGATTCAACACCTCTCATAGAAGACATTATGAGCAACCAATTAGTAAAGAAGTAGATTGCAATGATTTCCATCAAGACTGGAAAAGAAAAGGAGACATTACACAGTAAATTAACATGCATTTACTGATGCGAAGACAGCATCATCCCGCTAAACCCACACACACACTCATCCATTCAGTCAAGGCCGACCGCCCTCTATTGATCTGGCCGCTGAAGAATGTCGTCCTTTATAGAGCTGCGCTTTCACTATTATCCATCTCAGCTGAATGGATGTATTGCAGCAACAAACTACAGAAAATACTGTGGAAAAATAAAGTGAAAAGGTGCGCGTAGGAGGCGATGCTGTCTATACCTGTAACTGGATGGCTTGACGTCCACACAGGATTCGCTTTAAATTGTATTTTGTACATAAATACGCTGACCAAATTTTGAAATACCCCAAACCGGGACCCTTAAGTGTTCATGCATGTGCTTATGCATGCACTTCAGGCATTTTCATCAGGATGGGGGACAATTATTTCGGTGCTTAACACACCTACCGAGCGCACCTTTCAACACTGTGGACAGCGAAACTGCATTGTGAATTTTGTTTGTAATTGACGTATCACAAATGGGTTTGTTTTGATAGTCCGCGTAAGTCCGCGTAAGGAGGAGGTTGGGTCGGTGGATGTAGATGCTGTTTGTGTCCCGTGTGAAACTAAAAGTCAGCATTCATTTATTTGACATTTGTGTTTTTTTTACTAGACCTAACCAAGTAGTTTTGTTGTGTTTCTGTTTTGTTTTGTTTCAGTTTTGTAGTTATTATTTTAAGCCAAAACATGATGTTTTTTTTTGTTTTTGATGTATCACAAATATGTTTGTAATGATAGTTCACGTACGTCGTTGTATGGGAGGAGGTCGGGGTGATGGATGGGTCAAACGAACACAGGACTTTCAACCAGGAGGCTGTTGTTCGTGTCCTGTGTGAAACTAAAAGTCAACATTCACTCATTTTAATCATGATTTCTTTTTTAGTTTAGTAGTTTTGTTTCAACTGTGTCATCTTAAGCCAAACCGTTTGGCTTAAGATGACGGCATTTATATCCTTTTCGTGCTAATGGGCTGAATATACTGGTGAGCAGGGTCTGAAATGAACTTTTTTCACTGCCTGTCACTGTGGCTGCAACTCTGTCTCCTACAAAATTACGTTCCCATACAACTAAACTGCATTCTCAGTTACGTTTCGAGGGAAATGTATTTCCTCACGGATTAAGTTCGCACTTTTAAACACGTGATTAATGATGTGAATTGAAACACAGTAGTTTTGTTGCATTTTTGTTTTTGTTTTAAATTGTATAAATGCCGCGATAATGTGCAAGGCGTTTAGCGTGCAATAAGTACGCCTTTCTTGATTTCCGTGTATCATTTGTACGCCATGTATCCTGTACGCCATGCATCCGCGTATAAATGCTACGGCAGAGTGACTAACATAGTATAAAAACACTGGACTTTCAACCAGGACACCGGTGTTCGAGACCGTTGACCGGTGTTTTGTTTTGTAAGTTAGTGACGTTTGTCATGTAACGATTATCACACGTTTTTTATTGACCTTCGTGACGTGTTTTCCGTAATTATGTTATGTTGTTTCTGTACGTGTTTTACTTAGCTTACTTACTTATTTTAAGTCCAACCATGATGTTTTCCCTTACCCTAAGTGGTTTGCTTGTCTAAACCTAACAGTGGACGTTTGTGTGGCGTACAAATGACACGTGAAAAGGCTAAAATGAGTGAGATTGGTATATTTTAACACTCTGATTTGATCTAATTAACACATTAAATAATCAGCACAGTATTTTTACTTTCAAAGGAAAAGAGGAAGATATTAGCAGTTGTTCCAACATACAGTTTACTGTCATAAGTCACTCTGCATGTATGTAGCAAAACATGTTTGTGACTAAAATATTATGTATTATTGAAGATATTGTTTTACTCTATTCACTTACTATATATCTTAGTACCTAACTTGGGCTGGATGTGGATAATTTCCTTTTCTTCAGCCTAATAGAGACACTGCTTCATGAATTAACAGAATGCGAATAGACTGAATAAAATGTAAAAAATATTTAATACTACAACTTGAGTCAAAGCCAAACCATGCAAAAAAAAAACTTTGAGCAGAAGTAATTAATGTGAGCAGGAGGGACTGATTAGAAAGAAAAACTGGTGGCATCTCGAGTCTTTAAATTAGTTGGGCGATCACAGAGACGGAGCTCAGGTGTGTTTAGTGATGATTAAAAAGCAACAGCTGAGCTCTCTGATCAAGGCCAGAGCTGCAGCGAATTCCCACACTGCTGGAATCTGATCAACAACAACACCTACCTGCCAGGTTGATAACATCTAATATTTCCAAAGGGGGAGTATTCATAATTAAATATTAAAGAAAAAAAATACAAGCTTGGCTGTCGATATCATACCCCAGACTTGTTTGAAAAAGTCTGAACTTCTGGTTTCTATGGCTACTAATATTCATCTTCCTGATAAAGCATTGATAATGAGGAGTTTGAATAGTGAAAGAATGCACCGAGCAGAGCTGAATGGAAATCACACAAAGCTGGCTAAACATGATTCAGTACAAATCAATAGAAACTCAAGGTCAGCCTTTTGTCGGGTGTTGTGAATGGAAAAAAGTCGATGTGCATATAGCGCGGTATTCAGAAACAAGGCTCCCATGGATCGTTGAAGTACACCACACAGTGACAGACCTCCTACCTCAGACGCAGACAGGTGGCTGTCCATTCTCTAAAGTACTGTTTCACTGAGGGGCCTTTGATGCTTCCTGAGCCACAGCTGACATCGCTGCATTTTAGTGACAAACTCAGAGCATGAGGTCAAAGGCTTTGATGCAATATGAACAGGATGCAGTTTGTGAGTCGTATCAGGCAACGGCAACATAAACCTGAAAAGAAATCTACAGATGAATTCACGTTCGGAGACATAGAAATAGAAACAATTCAGGGGGAGATGGAAGATGATTTACTGAAAGGATCTCTTTATTTTGTCTAAAGAAAATCTGGTGTACACTTTGACAAAAAAGAGGTTACATATGAGGATTGTGTTATTTTGGGAGATTATAGGCTTAGAATTTGATTTTAACAATTTGATTTTGCAACCAGAAGTGACACGAGAAGGTGGAGCTAAGTACAACCGAATGCTGACGTTTTCAGGCAAACAAAAAGGTTATAATTAAATTTCATGAACTAAAAACACACTAAGGGGTTAACGTTCTAAGAAGAAAACACGGACAACTCCCAGACCGGACAATGCTGTGGCAGCGACCTGTAAATCACAAGGTAGCCACGCCTTAAAGCATCCCCTGCTTTATGGTCTATTTGACTCTAAATGGGACCATAATTTACTAAATGAACATCATGCTGTATTAAAGAAGGCTTGAAACTAGCGATTGAGACCATAAACTCGTGTTTACAATGTTTACTGAGGTAATAAATCAAGTGAGAAGTAGGCTCATTTTCTCATAGACTTCTATACAATCAGACTTCTTTTTGCAACCAGTGGAGTCGCCCCCTGCTGGCTGTTAGAAAGAATGCAAGTTTAATGCACCTCAGCATTGGCTTCACTTTTCAGACCCGGAGGTTTCCGCCTGATAGAGAGACTAACTTGTTGGCAATCTGCTGCATATTCAAACTTCACAGGCTGTTCTCATACACTGTTGGTAGCTATATATACTTACAAAAAGTAATGCACTATAATTCATATATAACCCACGTTATCAATTTGTACGTAATCCACGTAACTTTTAACCCAAACTACAATATTTTCCTAAACCTACGCAAACCTATACCTAGTGACGTTTGTGACATGTTTTCTGTTACGTTGTTACCGTACGTATTTTACGTACTTATTAAAAGCCCAACCATGATGTTTTTCTAAGTGGTTTTGTTGCCTAAACCTAACTGCGGACATTGCAGTAGTTTTGTTGCGTGGCGTACAAATGACGTGAAAAGCCTAAAATGCGTCCTCATGACACGCAGAATGACCTTGTAATGTCGTGCTATTTATACGCCTTCTAATGAGACCAGGTTGACCTAAAGGACATTGAGGTGACATTGTTTTGTCAACTGTATGTATGTGAGTGTAAACCCGTTCATGGTCAGTTCATCCAAATCTGCTGGCAGACCGAATACAATGAAGGTAGATGGAATTTTATTTCTGGTGATTGGAGCTCTCAAAAATGTGTCTTTATTCAGAAACAATGTGCCAGTTAATCCAACGACACACATTCAGCACCATTTAAAAACATATTAACGGTGAATTCACTTAAAAAAAAAATCAATGTTTCCTCGATTCAGGAGACTAAATTTGTGACATTTTTCACTTCGTACCAATAATTATGGATAATTCTGCCCTCGAAAATAATTGCGTTCTTTTATAACGAGGATTTCTCATTTCATATCCGAGCTCTTTAATTGGAATTAGGTGTTAATGAACGGGCCCGCTTGTTAGTGCTTGTCACAATGAACCTGTTGTGTACTGAGAGGAATGTCTCCAAGAAACACACAAACCTCCCTCAGCATCATCTGGAAGTATTGACGTGTTGCCATAGAAACTACTTCCCCCTGAAATGAAAACATTTCCAAGAACACACGACATTAACGAATCCACACATATTTAACACAAAGACAATTCACAACACACACAAAGGTCCAAGGACTCTTGTACTTCACTGTGGAGATATAATTGTCAACACTTCAACATCATCACGGCTGGCGTCATCCTCACCTTCACATTCAGTCATAAAACAGGAGATTCAGACCCACTGTGCAGAAAACAAACTATAAATGACGAAAACTTTTGCAGTTGTTGAAATACTCCTGCAGCGCCTCAAAGCTGCCTTGAACCATGTTGTTTTCTCTCCTCACCTTTTTACGCAGCAGCTTAATTGCTGGAAAACAAAGCGCCGTCTCTATACAGGCTGTCACGGTTCAGTGTTCTCTGTGTGTCGTTTCCGACCTTACATCCTGAAAAGGCTACGCTGATTAAATTTAGTTTTTTTCAAGTTGTTTGACAAAAGAACTTTCTGAAATTGTATTGATAAAAATGAAAACATAACGTTTCCTTAAATTGAATGCCCACGTCACGTTCAGCGACATGTAGATCTTGATGTCCTTGTACCAATCTCTTCTCTGATTCCCTGTTCATACTCGTGATCAAAGGCCAATAATGTGACTGGCACCTGAATATTTTATACTTGTTTGTGCTTCCTCCTTGAGAACGCCCCTCGTGCATTATTCATGAGGCGAGCTCCCCATTGATTCAGCTGCTGTTTAATCTCAGCGGTGGCGCGATATTTTCCCACGTCAAAGTCACCGTCACTCCTCCCATCGGCTTCGGCTGTCACACAGAATTACCTGCTCCACCCTCCACCGTCAGCTGAGGTGAGTTCAGGGGTACGGTGGGAAGATTAGGCTCTTTTCTCAAGCAGCAACAAGTGAGACTTTCAGGGTCCGGAGAAACAAATAGTATTATGGTATTAGTTTGATAAGGACATTGTTAGTTCTTCTTGCTGTGAGTCTTTCTGATATTTGTGGACCCAAGGATAGATTACGAACAGGGCAACTGCCCCACGGCCTCAGACCCTGAAGGCCAAAAGTTGTCTGGTTTGTACAGTAATTTGATTAATTACACATTTGTTTGATAATATGTGCCACTAAAACAAAATAAAAACTGAAATAGTAGTGCCCTATGATATTTTTTTATAGACCACCCAGCTGTACACAAGTAATCAAATTGAAAATCTGAACAAACTATAGTGCGGAAATGCTCATTACACAATAATTAGTACTAATTACCTCCGCCAAAGTCAAAGGCCTAGGAAGGAGGTTATGTTTTCACTGGCGTTGGTTTGTTTGTTGGTTTGTTGGTTTGTCCGTTTGGACGATAACTCCAAAAGTCCGGGATGGATTTGAATGAAATGTTTTGGAGGGGTGGGGTGACAATGAACAATCCATTAGATTTTGGTGGCGATCCGGATCATGATCCGGATTCAGGATTTTTTTTTAATAACTCCGCTCAGCCTGTGCATTAATACCACAGGCTTTCAGACATGCACAGTGTAACTGATGACACGTTCATGACGGAGGAGGGACACCTGTAGAATCGGCGTTTTTTCACATTAAACTCGGTGAAATTACAGTTGAGTTCAACCAAAGCACACTTGGTGATTGTTGGAAAGAGTAACGGCGACGGTTTAGGTGAGTTTTACTTTGTTTCTGTCCAGTTTTAAAGTGTTTTACGATGCTCTGCTACGTACAGCTGATCTCAACATAAACAAAAATACACGTGGTCGATGGTGCAAGCTGCACGGAGAGGGGGGGGGAATCGTACTCGGGCAGCTTGGCGGAGGTCTGCGCTCTCCGAGTGCCATTCTAGTTACCCAATATTATACCATGGTCTGGGTGAATAGGCTACTTGATTCTGATTGGCTGCAGGTCCTGATCAAGGACACCTACTAAGTTCCAATGAAACTGTCTCTTCACCGTTATAAATTAGCTGATAAGATTGCCAGACTCAAAGTCAATTACAACGCGTGCGGTTGAAAAACAGTAAATATAGTTTGACAATATGTTTAACAACAAGACTAGCTATAGCTATCCAGCCATTGCATTGTCCCCAAATCAATATCAAGATTTTCACAAAAATAGGCCATGTGTTGTTGATAAACATGATAAAAAATGATAAATATAAATTAAAGGTCTTAATCTTATTTCTTTGGCAAGTGACCATGGTATAAGCGGGATAATGCCCTTTGAGGTGTCCATTATCAGGAATTAATGGCCTCCCCGTCGTCCATTAATTCCTGATAATGGACACCTCGTCGGACATTAAACCTGTACCTAATAACATAACCATAAAATTATGCATTCAAAATCTTACTTAAAATGTTATATTTAGTAGTTCTACTTTAGTAAAGGTTCTGAATATCTTCCTCCACTACTGGCTATAATCTGACTGCATGAATGATGCTGTGACTGAGACCTAAATATGATAAACTACGTGTTTCACTCGCCTGGCTCATTTAGTCTGAGAGGAATCGATAACATTTCCTCTAGAGTAGTTTCTTCCTCTAACCGCTGCGGTCTGACAGTGACCACCGCACCGAGCTGCTGATGGACCTGCGAGCGTCATTAGCTCTGTGAGTACTCCCTCGCTGCCTCAGTCCTGAGCCAATCCTTAACCTTTTGGGGGTCATTATAGGCAAATGGAGACTCATTTTGATCTCATAACTAATGTCTGATATGAAATATTCAAGGAGCCGAGGCTTTGCCAATTAGCCAAGCTGTAGGCGGTCGATGATGCTGCTATGACTGCATTCACTGTGACTGGATATGTGACCACCATCATGGCCATCTGCAAGGCTGTTTTCAGCGTCTCTGTCAGGGTGGTGAAGGAGCGCTCAGAGCAAAACGTACATTTATCAAAGGTGCTGTGATTCGCTTCACTTCAACAACACAATGGCATTGTTCTGTCATACTGCAGGATTTAACATTTCAATGATTTACTTATAGACGAACAGCAGACAGCCGACCCACAAATGTTTTTTCAAAGATCTGCAAGCACATAAATGTCGTGGATTAAAAAGTACAATATTTGAATGTGTTTAATCCTTCATTACTTGATTTTGTTTTTTAAGTTTTGCTCATAAAGTAATAGTTGTTTGACTTTGTTAATCACATGGTTTTAATTTCTAATATTAAGTGATAGTACTGTAGATGCCAAGTTGTCAGTGACCCCAGGAACACACTTAATATTTCCACAAGGCGATGAAAGATATGCCCAATGACAGATTTCAGTGAGAAGCTAGAGTAACAGAAGCTAGCCTGGATGTGATCGTCATCATCTTGGTTATTTGCAACCAGAAGTGACATGAGAGGGTGGAAGTACAACCGAATGCTGAATATTGTTTTTAAATAAACTTTTAGGTGACCAAAAAGGTTGTAATTAACTTTCATGAACTGAAAACACACTGTGAAAGGGTTAAAGTGGTAAGACGAAAACACAGACAACTCCCAGACTCCCAGAGTAGCGACCTGTAAATCACAAGGTAGCCACGCCCTAAAGCATCCCCTGCTTTATGATCTATTTGATTCTAAATGGGACCATAATTTACTAAATGAACATCATGCTGTATTGAATAAGACTTGAAACTAGCGATTGAGACCATAAACTCGTGTTTACAATGTTTACTGAGGTAATAAATCAAGTGAGAAGTAGGCTCATTTTCTCATAGACTTCTATACAATCAGACTTCTTTTTGCAACCAGAGGAGTCGCCCCCTGCTGGCTATTAGAAAGAATGCAAGTTTAAGGCACTTCAGCATTGACTTCACTTCTCAGACCCCGGAGTTGCTGCCTGATAGAGAGACGCGTTGGCGATCTGCTGCTCACACATGACAGGCTGTTCTCATACACTGTTCGTAGCTATACTTACGACCACTATATTTGTATATAACCCACGTAATCAATTTGTATGTAATCCACGTGATGTTTAACCCCAACTATGAGCTTTTTCTTAACCTTACCTAATAGTTTTGTTGCCCAAACATTGCAGAGACTTGCGCGTGCACTGATCGCTCGTGTTACTGGACATTTGTAGGAAAACATGCAAAGAATAACAAAATAACTTTTTTGTAAGACATATACAAACTGTTGTATGAAGTTACGTTGCATCAAGCAGCTGTTAAAGGTTCCACTATGTTCACTATGTTTTGGTGCTGGGAAGGTACCAAACAATGAATTTATCAGATTTCTTTTGGTGAGATTGAACAACAGCTGTAAGAGTGCAAACTGTGAAACCAAAACAAGCTGAGAAAGGACCTGAAGAGTCACCACTATCATTTCATCTATAGTTAATATGAGAATACTGATCGGAGCAGCTTTAAGTACAGCACATGAGTAAATCCTTTCCACCACTGATAAAGTTGTATACTCATCCAGGTGATCAAACATATCCTCAAAGTTTATTGGGTTTTCAATGACTCTCAAACAAGCCTCACGTGCTGCACGTTGTTCATTCATTACAAACCGGAAATTTGAAAGTGTTCTCATGCTCGCTAAATATTCTGTTGACCAAAATTAGGCAAACATTGTGTGGCTAACAGCTGTAATATAAATGTAATTGCCGCTATTAGTGTCACAATGAAATATAAATACAGAGCATTGAGGGGTTTCCGCTAAAAGGGTTTGTTATCAGCACAAGGTGAGAGGTGACTCATGTCTCTTTATTGTTTTTCTGTTCATTCTGGATTCAGACTCTTTCTCTGATAAGTGGAAGACAAATCCAAACTCTCTATGCGTCATTCACATCCAAATATAGTTTACACGCAATACTCCGTTATAAAAAAAAGAGTATCCTGTCAATGTTGCCTCTGGTATTTCAGCAGATGAAAGAGCTGCGAGACAGAAATGTCAATGTTTACTAAATATTTCATCTGTTTGACGTGACCACTGAATAGCCAAGCAGCGGGTATAATCTCTCTGGAGTGAAGTGTACGACCAAATTAGCAGTTTGATTTCCAGATCAAACGTAGTTTCATGGCTCAGGATTCGGGCGGGGTAACAGTAGAAAACAGTACAAGGGAAACAGGGAAAAGACAAGTCCTTGTGTTAGTTTCCATGCGATTGATATGCAGCGTGATTCTGATGTGACGACATGAATTGAAACCCTGTTGATGTCACTTCACCTCCAGCGTGTGACATCCTGTAAAATTGTGCTTCGGAGCAATGAAACAGGTTTTATATTAAACTTAATACACAAGAGATCACACCTGTCTCTCATTCTGCATACACATAAATATACTTCCGCACTTTTTAAGGATGTTTGAGGCACTTTTCCTTCTTTAAGTATGTGTTTTTGATGTTTAAGAAATCTATTTTTTCTTTATGAAATATACAGTAGTCGTGCTGATGTCTTAGGAGAAAGTAGCTGCTTGTGTCTTGAGTGCATCTTTAGTTTATTCCTTGTTGTTTTGATCTTCATGAACGTGTCCAACATCGCCTCCGTCACTGTTGTCTCACGACAGCATGAAAAAACGAACGTTTTAGACGTCCATTCAATAGAGGATTTAATATCTGTCACTGGAAATGGTTATCAACTGAGCTCAGCTCAATATAATGGCGTGCGGTCACTCGGTGAAAGCTTCATAAATGCTTAATAAGTGGGGTCATGAAACATTAGCGTCACAGTATTGATTTCTAATGGTCTCATTGGCTGAGTGATGTTCAGACGCTGTCACAACAGTAATTGTTTTGTCCCAACACCTCTCGCCAAAAGTAACTGGGAATTCAATACGTATTGATTTCATATTAAAGTGTATAATAACTTCTAAATGTGTCACTGAGAGAAGATACTAACTTACACAGTGTCGGTACTTTAAAGCAGTAGCTTTTAGGTTTATCTGACTTGATTAAAGTAATTCTCTCAGCAAAGCTTTTATTGTGTTCAAATTTATTTGGAATAGTTTAAACACCAAATATATAATCCACTTGTATTGATTAAAATCCAAGACATTTTATCTGGTTTAGTGTTTTAATTAAAACACATTTAAGTGTCTTAGTCACTGATGTTCCTATGTATTTATTTTATTTATCTCTCTGCTACTTAGTGCTCTTCCCTCCTTCTGTCTTTTCTGTTCCTTCTTTTGGTCTTCATGTTTTATTACCCTCTATTTGAACTACATTTGCATGGAATGACCGTATAATGGTGCTAAACTTGAATCTGACACATAAAATCAATACAATCAATCTATACAATCACCAGAAAATGGTGGATTAATGCAACATTAATCAACCATGTTAGCTTAAAGAGCAATTTGACACTGCTTTAACATGCCCCTTCATGTAGTAATACAAAAATGCATTGAAACCTAAATAGCGATTTACAAGTAAAAGATCGTCACTGCCAGCTAAGACGTTGGTCCAGAGCCGTACGACTTTGAACCGCTAGCTAATGTTGGCGAGGCTTCAGCAGGAGAGAGACAATGTTACTGCAGGGGATGTAGATTTTCATTAATACACTACTTTTAACTTTGTAAACCACATATACAGTATACTCCTACTACTTTCAGTCACATGCAATCAAGAATAAGTCATAAGTTTAAGACAAAAAAGTCATAGTATTATGAGAATAAAGTCATAATATTATAAAGTAGTAATTTTTACGTGTTATTTTCTTTTTTTCTTGTAAAGTTATGACTTTATTCTCATATTACGACTTTTTTTCTCGTAAAGTTATGACTTTATTCTCGTAATATTACGACCTAACATGTTGTCCCCATTAGTCACTTACACATAGGAAAATATGGTCCAGGTTGAAAACTTCCGAAGTTACCCTTTAAGACGAGGCCCTTCTCCACCTCTTCTTAGATCCAACATGTTTCTATTGGATCAGTAACACTCCTCCAACATCACTTCTCACTCTCCAGCTAAACACATTGTAATCATCTCACGGATATTTCAAATATTGCCATCGGTGTTTTGCCACGAGGGAGAAAGATTTCCATTCTCCCGGCATGCTGCAGCCATAATGAGTGTGTGAGTGTGTGTGTGCAGAGTATCAGACCTGTCATTGATTGCTGACACGTTGTGGGAACAGAGGACAGAGTCAGGCCAAAGGATAAGAAGCCGAGCTATAGTCTGAGCACAGGCTGTCAACGAACACGACTGACCTTATAGCAGGGAAACCTGCAGAGAAAGTGAAGCAGCCTGTGCAGCGCTTTGTTCAAGACCTTGATAGTAGCTGGGAGTTTATTTTTGTTTGTTTTTCATGTCAGGAGCCACCGAGGGATGCGACTGAGCCTGGTTGTTTTTAATTGCACTCACCACCTTAGTGAAGCTTTAAACAGGGGAGACCGGGGATGGTAGTACAGTAAGACTTTTTGTTTTAGCATCAGTAACTCAGTGGTTGCTCGTGCTAGATCTCTCAAACTTTGATACATGGTACCCATATTTGTCTAATACAAATAAAACTCACTTGGGCTACACTCACACATTTTGTGAGTTAATGTCAAATGCAAAGAGTTCCATTGTTACAACCTACCCAACTACTGGGTGAGTTGTAACCAGTATGTGAAGCCGATGCTGTAGTGCCTTTAACTTGCATTCTTTCTAACAGCCAGCAGGGGGCGACTCCTCTGGTTGCAAAAAGAAGTCTGATTGTATAGAAGTCTATGAGAAAATGAGCCTACTTCTCACTTGATTTATTACCTCAGTAAACATTGTAAACATGAGTTTATGGTCTCAATCACTAGTTTCAAGTCTTCTTCAATACAGCATGATGTTCATTTAGTAAATTATGGTCCCATTTAGAGTCAAATAGACCATAACGCAGGGTATGCTTTAGGGCATGGCTACCTTGTGATTGACAGGTCGCTACCACGGTGTTGTCCGGTCTGGGTGTTGTCAGTGTTTTCGTTTCAGTTCATGAAAGCTAATTGTACCATTTTGGTCGCCTAAAAATGCTCGGTTGTACTTAGCTCCACCCTCTTGTGTCTCTTCTTCTAGGCCTTAGGGTTCAGTTACTGTCACAGTTGTGACAAACATGTATTTGGCTGCCCCTGCAGGGTTTCTGGGCCCAGATCTGACTTTTTAATGAACTGTTATAACTATGCCCACCCCCCTTAGCAGCCATTACATAGTTAACTGTTTAAGCATGTGGGTTTGAAGTTAGCATGAATGTGAAACAGCAAATTAAAGGTAGAGTTGAGAAACTAGAAAGAGTACACTAGATTTTAAAATTGCAACCGAAAACAGGAACCACAGGAACTCTTTTCCAATGAAAGTAGCTAGTCAGCAGCATTAGCTTGCTCCAAAAGTCGCTATATCTAGCGAAAAAGTCGACAACACTGACGGTCCATCCCTTCAGGCCTCCCTCCAAAGCCACTCCCCCAAAATCATCATTCATTCATTCATTCATTTGGGCCAAATTAAATGATTGGACAGGCTTTTACTTTTACTTTTCTGATCATAAAATCCATAATGTTGCTCACAGAGACACGCCACTTCTCCTGTGAGCTCAATAAGGAAATGGGAGTGTTCAATATCGATGACATCACCACAGCTCCTTTCTGATTGGTCAAACTGACAGTGGTACAACTAACCCGGTGTTACAACACTACCCGGTCTCCCCTACTTTACTGTGAAGTTCATTGTGCCGGTTTGTTGCTCCGTCTTGCAAGTTGTTGGATTCAAAGATATGCTAATGCTTTCGTGTGGTTTGGAATAAATCCTGGGGTACTCTTCTCAGCCTCATGAATAAAACACACGCTAAATGGCCTAGTTATCCCTCAGACTTTGGACAATAATAGTGATGTATATGAAGACGTCGTAGCGTGTGTTGAAACAAGTTACAGCTTCACTACTTTCTTGTCTTGAAATCGCTCCCGACTCTGACTCATACATTCACACACAGTGACATATGTGGCCGTGTATGTCTCTGAGCAACCTCTTCACTGTGCTCTCCAAAGACAAACCATCTTAAATTTCATAATCCTGCTGTTTGCATGTGTGAGCATGCCCCCGGTCAAGCATGAGGGAGCCAGATTGTCCACACGAGTCTCTCAAAGAAAAAAGCAATTTAGTTTTTTTTGATACCCGGGAACGTGATGAATGAAGTGTGTTGAGAAATAAGAAACATGAAGTTTTGATGAAAAGAGATTACGACGACAGAGTGTCAGAGAGTATTAAAACATCGTAGATCATCTCGTTCTGTGCGGTTTTCAGTACGTCTGCAGTTTCTGTACTTCGTTCGCTTCGGTGAAAGCTATTTATTTCGACAAGCAACATGATTTCATGCTAAACCAAAGTTTGCATACATTTCTTTTGATAGCATGGTGGATTTATAGCGCATGATTTAATACATCTGAAATCCATAACTTACTGCAGGCTGTTGCCCTGAAGACACTGAACGCCTCACTAATAAGATTCAAAGACACACAAAAACCAAGAGAGATCAATGAAGATTTCTCTCCTCTTGAGATCATTGAAGATGCTGCTCACTTACAAAATTGTTAAAAATATGCTACAAAAGTACTTAATAATTTCTGACTACTAAGAGAAAATCATAGCTACTTTACAAGAGGTAGCTTGACAGACTTCAAACCTCTACCGGATTTCACCTTTCTGCAGCAGCACAGTGGAAAAACCTGCCCACGAATCTGAAACGGAGTATTTCACAGAGCTCATTTAAAGTGGTCTTAATGAAATGGTAACAAATTACCTCACAGCATATCCAATTTCAGTTTAAATATTTAACTTTTTCTGATCAAGACAATAAGAGCATGCTGATAAATCTACCCTGCCACCTGCTATTTATATGTTAATGTCTGTACTTGCTGTCTTGTTGTGTGATGTTCATCTTGTGGTGTGATAAGTGTTATTCTAGAGGACCACAATGGAAATAAGCCTTCAGGTTTTATTGTGTTTTTATCCTTGGTGATTTTAAACGTATGTAATGACCGCGGTGCAGCCGTGTAATGTGTTCTTTTAATCATCAAATAAATTCAATCAATCAATGTCAGCCAAACTTTGAGAACAGCGAGAGAGAGCGTTGCTACAGTCAGCATCAATCACTTTGAGAAGAGGAAAAGCAAAACTTGTGTGAATGAGCAAGAACGGTCATTGATGATAAAACGTGTGACGTGGTCCAAGTCCTTTAAGGGCACTTTCACAAACCAACATTTGGTCCCTTTTAACCAAGCTCCGGTGCAATTCATTTGGGCGGTTGTGAACGCAGTAATCGTACTCTGGTGCGGACCTAAACAAGCAGTCCGAGACCGCTTGCGAGAGCTGGTCTTGGACCATTACCTAGCGAACCAAAACGCAGGTTGAATGTGGGCATTTGTTGAGATGGACACAGGTAAACGACAGGTTAACATGAGTGGGAAAGGACTGACCTGGACTTCAACAGAAGTCCAATGTTTGCTCGCCATCTGGGCCGAAAAGAACAGACAGAATATGTTAAATAAAGTCTGCTAAAATTTGTGACGTTTATAAATTCAATCGAGATAAACTGGAGAAGGAAGGTGCAATGTCAAAGTGACTTCGTCAGCAATATATCAAAGTCTGCGAAGATAAATTTGCTCCTTCCTTCATCAAATACATTTTTTATTTGGTTCGCTTTAATTTGTGCACTGTGAAAATGAACCAGACGACATAGAAAACGGACCAAACTCTGATTGGGACTATAGCTGAACGGACAACGGCTTATGAAAGCGCCCTTAGTTGCCGTAGCTTAACTAAACCTTAACCAGATCAAAAAGATCAGATCAGAAAGTAATAAAATAAACAAAGACTGCTCTAAAATGATGCTGTTAATGTCGTCATTCTCCACTTTACAATCAGCAGTCTCAGATTCCTCATCCAGAAGTGTTGATTGTGTCCAGTGAGACTGAAAAGCATGCACAGATTCATTACTTTCATTTTGCTTTCCAAGACATTTCAAAACATCCTGGTGAAAAGGGGTGAAAGGTGATTTTCTTTTTTTAAACACCTCGTGTACCGACACTTCTTAAAAAAGAGCATCTGCTTATTCCCATGCTCAGATGAAGTTATATCACACTCATATTCAAACCCAAAGATGACACTTTTACGGCTGAAGCATCAAATGAAAATGTGTCGATGTCGAATCATTTTATACACATTTTTATGAATTGTAGGCGACATGATTGGTATCTTTGAAAACCTCAGGACGTTAGCTAGAATTTAAAATGAAATTCTTGGGGTGTCAATCACACTTTTAATACAGATTATATTCATTTGATTTAAAAAACTACTACAGTATACTATATACAGTATGTAATCTTCTCTTCCTCAAAAACTCAATTTCCCTCTAAATAAAGTTCAAACAACTACTCTCGGAGAGAACACGTGTACACTTTGTTTCCCACTCATCCTGAGGAAGCTGCTACTTTTCTCTTCCTTGTTAGCTTAACAAGTGTTTAATTGCTGATATCACAGTCACACTCCCGCATGCATTTGTTTGCTTTCTCCCCATGTGGCGGTGAGTAGGTGGAGAACGCAAATGTCACCAAAGATACGGTGTAGCGCAGATAGCACTACAAACACATACATATGCTTTGATATAACACCCACTGAAAAAGACGTACAATTTCTTTATTTTTACGATGTCTTGGATGAAAGATACCTACCATTCAGCCCAATTTTGACCATAAGATCTTGACATGGTGCTCTTTGTATCATAGTGCGAATGAAAAAAAACAACCAGAATGACATTTTTGTGCCGCTCCTCACACCTTTAGATCACCTTTCACCTGCCATTTCTCCTCCGGTTTTCTGGTCTTGGGCTGTTATCACACACTGAGGCCAGGATGCACCTAGGGGAGCAGAGAGGAGATGGGATTGATAAGGGTGTGAGTATGGTGTTGACCTGAAGCTGGAGATTCACAGCATGTGAAATGAGAAGAGACGCACCTTCACCTGTGGGTGAAAGCAGGGCTGCAAGAGCAGAAAACAAGGAAACATTAGTCAGGCTTTGTCAAACGCAATTGAAGTTTGTTTTAATTTTCTTTCTTTCCTCTACTTTTTTTAGATTCATGCATTTCCCTTAGACTACACTACAAAATCTCAAAATGCATCTTTTTCTCAATTTTGACCTTCTGCCTACACAAAAGGTACAACGGGGATAACGGCGCACACTTTCCTTAAGTCTTTCCTTAAATGCATTCATCGTGTTGCATTCATGTGTACGTGCATGACTGTACAAGAAAAGTGACGGAAGTCGTGTGTTAGAAGTAGGGATGTCACAGTGAGGACATTTTGGGTTTCATATATGGGTTTTATTTCTATAAAAAAAAGCAAAACGACCGTGGGGATGTAATGTAATGGGTGTATGCCTGACACTGTGTAAAACCAGTAACACCGACTACTACGGCACGGCTAATAAGAGTAAAAAAAGAGAGAGATTGAGAGACATTCGGGCACACTTTCTCACCTATGCACGTCTGGAAGCGGCTGTGAATGTCGGATTGTTGGTTTCGGAAAGTTCCAGAAAAGTTGTGGACATAGACCTTGCAATTCCGACATGTGAAAGATGAAAGGGGAGGGGTTTAATGCTGACGATTTTACACAACAATAGAGCTTTTCAAAAACATTTGTGACGCGTGTCATTTGTCGTTTTTCACATGTTATTTGTACGCCACGCAACAAAACTACGGTAAAGTCCACAGTAAGGTTGAGGCAAAAACACCTCTTAGTTAGGTTTAGGAAAAACATCATGGTTGGAATTAAAATAAGTACGTAAACTAAGTAATATATGTACGGAAACAACGTAACATAAGTATACTAACGTAACAAAACAAAACACCGGTCTCGAACACCAGTCTCCTGGTTGAAAGGCCTGTGTTTGTTGGACCCATCCACCTCCACTCCCGCCCGCCATAAGCGGTCTTTCTCGCTTGTTATTCTACATCATATTTACGTGGATGTGTTTAAATTGGCGTTCAAATGACATGCCAGATGTAAAGAAAGGCGTTCTTATTGCACGCTAAATGCCTTGCGCATTATCGTGTCACTCATATGCATTTTAGTGTGAATGTGCTTATTTGTCATAATCACAATCCTTTTCTAACCTTAACCATAGTTGGCATGCCCAGACGTTGTAGAAAGTGATCATTTTAAAATATTCATCATCAAAATGACCTGAAAACAGTCCGTTGTTTTCAGATTTAGTTGTCTTAGCGTGCACACAGTGTCACTCTCTCTCAACAGACTGACCATGATCCTCTCGTCAGGGCAAACGTGTCTTGAAATACCTCATCTTACTTCACACTGGTACTCCACCTCTTCTCAAACCTCCTGCTGTGCTCCCACGTCTTTAGCTCTCTTTGTAGTGGCTCAGCCAACCTGCCGCCTCTCTCCTCTCTCTTTGGCATGATGAGTGCTTTCTCTGCGTGCCCTCCTAAACCTCCAGATGCCACAACAAGACAGAGACAGCTGTTTGAACAAATGATGAAAAAAAAAAAGGCTGAATGTGCCTTTAATCAACACTTTGCCATTTTTGTCGAAGCAGCGCTGTTTTAGTGACATCGTTTTAGGTGCACACTTTCTTTTTGTTCACTTGTTCAATGAGTTTATGGTTCATTCACATCATTTGAGCATTCATAATGTTGCAGACAACTGCATTGTGTGAGCTGAAGCTAAATTTAGAGTGTTAATTAACCGAGCTCTCACTCCTGCTCTGGTTGTTCTTGCAGTTTGATTTGTTGTCACCCGGCGCAGACGCCTCCCTCGTGCTCCGCCGACGATCGTGCATTTAAATATATCTGAATGTCTGTAATGTAATACAGATTCAGTTCAAAATAGATCTGTCATAAAGTGTTATGTCTATCATCATTACTATTTGCTTTTATTATGTAGTGTACAATAAAAGCAACATCTACTACTGACTGAATATAAGACTCCTGCACAATGTCTTACTTTTTAATTGAAGAACTGAAGATAATAAACTCACCAACACATTTTTTGTTTTGTTCTGTTTTTCACTGTGGCATGGGGGTGTATTGATTAATTGTTGCTTAGCAACAATTTGTCCTAGCCATCTGGTGGATAACCACCCTGTCGGCGTCCCATATCCCATCAAAGCCTGGACCAAGTTAATTAACTAAAGACCAAATATCAGGGCCATAGTCTGGTATTTTTTTGCACTTGTTCAAAGAATTTATTAGCTACAGTTAGAACATTACATGATGACTTGGACATTAGATCAACTGTGATGATCACTTAGCTATTACCAAAGCGTTCAGCCATATCTCACAGCCTTCTTCAGCAGGTGAAAGTTGCTCAAGTGACCTCAGTACAGGACTGAACATAGTGGAGCATTTAGCAGCTAAAGAGACAGATTTTTCCCTCAGGAGCTGGTGGAGACCAAAACAGAGCTAAAATGAATAAGCACATCGCAAATTAATCCCACATTGTTTTTTACATGTTCAAAATGTACCTTAAAGGGAGATTTGTCAAGTATTTAATACTCTTATCAACATGGGAGTGGACAAATATGCTTGCTTTATGCAAATATATGTATATATGTATTATTGGAAATCAATTAACAACACAAAACAACGACAGATATTATCCAGAAACCCTCACAGGTACTGCATTTAGCATAAAAAATATGCTCAAATCATAACATGGCAAACTGCAGCCCAACAGGCAACAACAGCTGTCAGTGTGTCAGTGTGCTGACTTGACTATGACTTGCCCCAAACTGCATGTGATTATCATAAAGTGGGCATGTCTGTAAAGGGGAGACTCGTGGGTACCCATAGAACCCATTTTCATTCACATATCTTGAGGTCAGAGGTCAAGGGACCCCTTTGAAAATGGCCATGACAGTTTTTCCTCACCAAAAGTTAGCGTAAGTTTTGAGCATTATTCAGCCTCCTTCCCGACAAGCTAGTATGACATGATTATTATTATCATCGTTAAAACAATTTTGCATTAACACGTTATTATCGTGTTAACTTTGACTGCCCTAGTTCCAACAGTAGACAGATGCAGTTAGGATGAACTGATGGGCCGGGCATTTACTCTTACTATTAAATGAATGTTCTCCCACCCTTGCCCTGTTCTCTTTAATCATTTTCAGTAAACCCCCCTCACAGTGGGTCTCTCTCTTTTTCCCCTTTCTTCTCTTATCGTTGCACTAAGTTGCAGGATGTGCTTTGTCACTACTTGATCTCTTTCTCCTCCCAAGAGATACCGAGCAGATACAGCATTGTCTGTCTCCATCTCTGTGTGCATGTTAGTAGCATCTGTTCCATCTCTGCTGGTTTATTGGTTGATGAGTAAACAAACAGTCACCAGATTTGTCTTGGCTGTGTGATATCGATGACAAATCTGGCAACCCCCGAGGCGCTTGTTATCATCTGTCTGCACTAGTGAATTGTTATGGGGATCATTCATCCAACTCATCTCATACTGTACAGTGCCTCTATGCATCTACTCTACTCTAAGATAACTACAGTATTCATGGAAGGAGATTTTCAAAGGAGCTGAGAATAAGATGGTTTGACAGTGTAGGACGTATGTGGCTCTAAAGCAGCTAAATTTAGAGCAACAGAAATGATCACTCTTCACCTCGAGACTGCAAAACATCTGAATATGCAACATTTAATATTTTACATGCCAAAGTTAAAGTGGCAGCAGATTATTCCTATGACAGAAACTTCCTTTTTTTAAGTTTCTGCATCAGCTGACAAACCTGACAACATCTGGAGCACCCGAGAGGAACACAATGTTCCTCACATGGACTAGAATAATGTTTGATTTACACTGTATGTATCATCTTTTAATGAGTCACATGTACATCACAGTATCACAACTTCTAACTCAACTGCAAAGAAACTGAGACTGAGTTCTTAGACGTTTGTTATTTTTAGCTTTCAGTGTTGTAATGAAACATACAGTATATACTCATGGAGTCACAACCAAGTTCATACAGCATTACACTATTGTTTGCATAATGGATTGTGAAAATATGACGTATGATGTTTTTCCTAAACTTAACTGCGGTCGTTACCGTAGTTGTGTTGCCTACACTTAACCCTGACTGTTTAACAGTAACGACGTCGCGTTAAATGACGAAATGCATTATCATGACACGCAGAATGTCCTTAAAATGTTATACTATTTATACGCCTTCCCATGAGATCAGGTTGCAAAAACACAGATTTCAGTTCCAAATACTGATTAGAAAAGTATTACAAAAGAATCTAAATATCTACTTCGTTTGATGTTACGGCTCAGGGTCATTATAGCGATTACTTTGCACAGGTTCAGTGTACAGTAGGTGTCACTTTGAGATGTTTTGACACAGAAGTCTCCAAGGAGTTTCACTGTCAGCCAGATCAAGTAAACATCCGTCCCCCTCCGGTCTCCGCAAAAAAACACACACACTGAAAAACACACATGTATCGGTGATGTGTTATTTATGGACTAAGCAGATATACTTCACCTCTTCGTCTTCCACCGAATCCTCAGGAGACCGTGGGTGTTTCACTGTTCTGCTAGTTTTGTACTGTTAATAGAGGTTCATTAAAATCCAATTGCTATGTTTTGATGTGTTTTTGTTTTCTGCATCTAACGAGCACAATTAAAATGTATTCAGTGATTCAATGCTATTGTCTCTGTGGACCTTTAAAGCGTTTTGGCCAAAAATACTAATTAGTGTCAGATTTACACTGTAGATTAATTTACTGTTTTTTTCCACACACACAGGCAGGCTCCGGTTTCTCTAATGAGGCCTGTCTGGAGAGGAAGAGAAGAGTACAGGTGGCAGCTCTCTAATTATGTCCCCAGTGGATGACTACATTACCCAGGTACCCCAGGCCTCTGACAGGTGGGTGGGTGGATTGGAGATGGACCATCACTGGGATGAATGACAATCTTAATGAATCATTTTCTCAGTTATCCCATTAGGGAAGAGAGTGGGCCAATGTTTCCCATTAATTACAGTAGTGCGCTTTTGTTCTCTGCACAGTGGAAGTGAAATCACTCTGAATTACCTGTCAAGGATTTACTGAAAGGCTTAAGTTTTATTTTTTGTCAACCGTGATAGCGTCCCTAGTGTTCACCAGGGGTGTACATTTTTGGTTCATGGACACTGTTTTGCTCATCTGACACAGATCATAAAATACAGCGATGGGCTACAACAAAACAATGGACAGATGATGCAGCTGTGCTACACCCTATATTTAATTGATGTTGCTTTAAAATGACGGCTCGGAAGCATGAATGTCTCATTTTGTTAGATGCCTGATGCCTCGACTCCTCTCTCCTCGTGTCTCTTCCTCGCCACCTCCGCCCGCATCTCAGGTGGGAGGGACTAAAGGCCATGGCGTCAGCCAATTTCGGGCCGTCGGTGAGCATCTGTCAGCCTTGTTTTTACGGTGTGTCCCAGATCGTTGGCTCTAGTCTGCCCGTGTCGGAGGCTTTTTGGCCGTTGGTCATTGGCTGTAGTCTTTGCGGTGTGCAGAGTGCAACTTTTTGACACAGGTGACGTGAGGCAACACAGTCAGTCTTGGTCGCCGCAAGCTCTTTGATTTCAGTTTTGGTGTGCCTTAAAGCACGAGGTGAGGAGGTGAGGAGGTGAGGAGGTGAGGAGGTGAGGAAAGGAATCAAGGACAAACTGAGAAATGAGACCAACTTTTCTACCTCAGCCAAGCATAATTTAACTTTTTCTGCAATATTTTGTGATATTTTTTAGAATTTTCTGCATTTCTACTTTTTTTTATAAGCAAATTGTGCATAAAACCCAGGTGGATGAAAACCAACCTGCAGTTCCCCAAATGTGTCCGATTTTATCCTCTTTTAAAAAATGGAAAATCATTATAATTTAGGCTAGTATTTCATGTCACAAAATGTAAATTCAGTTCACACCTTAAATGAATACTCCTTGACTAATGTCAACTTTGTGCGTATTTTTCCACTACTGGATTCCAATCTCAATATTCCCTCCATTCCCTCATCCCTGGACTCTAAGCAGTAGGCCGAAGCTTCCTTGGCAGTGATTTGTGTGGAGGGAGTCAGGTCCCATCTGTTCCCTGTCCACGGGGGATGTAGGGTTAGCCAGCCAGCCAGTCTCCACCACCACCACCTCACTCCCCCCTCACATCTCCACTCCCCCTCAACACCCAGAGAGAGGATAATGAGAACAGGGAGAGGGTGCACCGCACATCGCCGGGCAGCATGCGTGTCTGAGCTCCCACCTCGTCACGTCTCGTCTCCTCACCCGTCACGTCATACAGACTCGGGGCCTCAGCTGGTCGCATGTGATCAGAGCGACCGAGAGGTATTCTTCAAATGTAAATAAGCGGTTTGACGTGTGTCCCACTGACTGTCGCTTCCATGATACTCTCTCTTCAATCTCAATAAGGAAAGTTAAAGTTACATTTCCTCTCTCGTACATTTCCCAAGCTTCTGGCTCCGAGGCTATTTCCCTCATAGCAGCTGTCAATCATGACGTCTCACCCCCTTTTTATAGCATCAAATAACTATCTAACCGTTGACTACCATTCATATTTTTTTCCAAAATAAGGTCCCATGGTGGTCCACCGGAAGGGGAGGAACTTCGCCTCTCTATATTAGAGCATAAGTATCAGAGATGAATATCTCAACACCAGCAGAAATAAAATCCAAACTACCTGCATAGCTAGATACAGTGTAGGTGAGAAAATATGCCTTTTAGGAATTTGTGTGAATTGACCCTTTAATAATCTACTATGCTGGTTTTCTTTGTTCACATTTCAATTCACAAAACAAATTTGTGCTGCAACCTTTAGCCATTATAAAGTAAGGTGGTCCCAGAGCTAATTTTAGTTTGGCAGTCAGTATAAACCCTTTGCAAAGAAGGGACTTTGTACTTCGATATCCTGCAGCTCACTGTTAAACATTCAGTGGTACGAATGCAAGCAGGCCAAAACACAGCTTGAAATATTTCATTGAAATATTTGATTAAAAGTGGAATCTGGCAAATGGTGCAGCTCTTAAATTTAGTTATTTTTATCCACCTCTTCAGAGCCGGTGACTCAGAGCAAGATGTCAAACTCAATACTCTGTAAGTGTCATCATCTTTTTCTGTAACAGAGAATCAATCAGTTGTTTTTCCCCTGACAGCAGCTTGGACGAGCCTTTCTGTAAACACCGTCTGAGTTGTGACTAAGAGGCCACCGTGATTTGTGTCTCGCCCCTCCCAGATGACGTCTTTCATTCCCTTTCCTGCACCTCTCGGCCCTCATAGCTCTGACAAATGTTAATTCTTTATTCGGAGTTAGACTGAGCATTAAGTCATTTATTTCAGCTTGTTTAAAACCAGCTCGTTGTCTGGCCTGCAGCGATGCAGCCAGAGGCCGGAGGCTTAAAATTTCACGACTCAACAGTGTGACCAGATGTTCCGGTGACTGTCTCACGTTTGCAGCTCCGGCATCTCACTCTCCGCCGGCCGGAAGATGCTGAGACACACCCACACATGCACACAAGCCGAGGAAAACTCCTGATGGGCTCTCGCTGTCTTGAAATTAAATTCCCCTCACTCCGCCTGCAGAACACAATGTGCTGAGATTTGCATGGGTGAATGAAAGTGTGTTCCCCCCTCGTACGCCCTCTGAATACTCAATAATATTGTATTCTCATTCTTTTCACCCTCTGCGAGATTAGTGTTATACAAAAAAAAGCCTTTATGTTTGCAGTGTTTGGTTGATTGCCTGGCCTCACATAATCACATTAAACAAAAAGGCAAAATAGTCAGAAATCACCCTGACTCGTTCCTTGAGGACAGACTGAAATTAAGAGTGTGTGGAGGGTGAACATGGTCTTTATTTATGGGACACGGGTCAGACTTTCATTATAATATTGCATCAGACAGATAATGGACTCAGGTCAGCCTGGCACTGAGACTCTTTACAGGATATTATTTACAAAATAAAAAACAGTATGTGAGAGTTCAGTACAGCATTTGAGTGTTCATTTGTACTTTGGAGTGTAGCTCACATTCAGACATCATATGAATCTATAAAACCTAAGGAATCCATTGGCACCAACCATGTCATACTAGCTTGTTGGGAAGGAGGCTAGATAACGCTCCAAACTTAGGCTAAACTGTGGCGAGGAAAAACTGTCATGGCCATTTTCAAAGGGGTCCTTTGACCTCTGACCTCCAGATATGTGAATGAAAATGGGTTCTATGGGTACCCACGAGTCTCCCCTTTACAGACGTGCCCACTTTATGATAATCACATGCAGTTTGGGGCAAGTCATAGTCAAGTCAGCAAACTGACATACTGACAGCTGTTGTTGCCTGTTGGGCTGCAGTTTGCTATGTTATGATTTGAGCATATTGTTTATGCTAAATGCAGTACCTGTGAGGGTTTCTAGACAATATTTGTCATTGTTTTGTGATGTTAATTGATTTCCAATAATACATATACACATACATTTTCATAAAGCAAGTATATTTGCCCACTCCCATGTTGATAAGAGTATTAAATACTTGACAAATCTCCCTTTAAGGTACATTTTGAACAGATAAAAAATGTGTGATTAATTTGCATTCAATATTTTAATTGATTGACAGCACCAATATCTATACATATGATTTTATTGGACATTTTTTATTCTATTCTAAGACTCTTTGTGTCTAATTATTAAAAAAAAGGTGGACATTCTGTCACGGTTTAAGCTTCTTCTTAATTTTCACATTTTCTGCACATTATTCCAGCCTGCCAGTGCCAACATCTCCTCTCATTAAAGAGCTTGACATTCCCTCCCAGAGCAGCAGTAGTCCTCAAACCTTCCTGATGTTCCCCGGTCACCTGATCATCACCTGCCTGCACACCTGCCTCCTGTTGGCGCTAATTAATCACATAGTATATATACTGGTCCACCAGCTCACTAGCTTTGCCAGTCAGTCAAGAGTTGCAGCCTTTGTTCTGCATGACTGCTAATGATCTCTACCTGTTGGTTTTTGGCTTCCGTGTCCTGCTTTTTGGGTTCGAACTTAAACCAGAACTGTCAAGTTCACTTGGTAAATCAAATTAGGGGGAAAAAATGAGCTTTTATCAAAGACACAAGCTGTTCTTTCGGAGTTTGTGGGTTGATCCTGCACAGGTTAACATCATACAGTCTGGTTTAGACGTGCTCATGTCTTCACACACAGATGCAGTTATATTAGTGTAGACAACACTGTTGGTTTTATTTTTTTAAAGAATAAACAAAAAATGTTCAATACCTTCATTGGACTACCCTTTTTAGCATGTTGTGTACTAGTGTATGTCCACAATCCACTATAAAGATCTACTGAATTCACTGTAGTAGTATTTAAAGGTGATACATTTGAAATTCAGAGCATTAATACAGCAACAAACAACTATTTGCTATGTAAAGATATAGAGGAGTAATGTCTACCTGAGCAGAGAATGAAGTCACACTCCCTCTGTGTGTGTTCGGCCCAGTCGCACAGACGTTTGTGAAATAGTCACGAAATTGAATGTATTGATTCGTGTACATAGACACAAATTTTTCAATGTACTCGAGACAACTTAAAAAAAGAACGGAAGGAGGAGTTTCGCTAATGCAAAGTTCCCATAATGAATGAACTTCTGGTTGATTTGCATAATTTAATCTAATGTAATTTAGCACTTTTAATAACACGTAAAAGCCTCCTGTTAAGATTTTAATTATGCTTCATGAATCTCGCCTGTAATATTAATAGTATGCAAGTGTCTTGAGTTGTGTAAATTGCAGCATTAAAGGTGCTGTTGAAAATTCTCCACGTTCACTATCCCTATGCTTTGCTTTTTTTTTTATGTGAGAGGTTCATGAATAATGCAACGGGTCAGTGTGAAAGAGGTGTAAATGAATTTTTTCTGCTAGTGTGAGAGCTGCTCGGGGTTAATTAATTCACACTCATTCATTTATTTACACCACCACCTCCCCCTGGTTGTCACACACCTGCATCATCCTGCACGCCTACTCGCCTGCACACTCATAACAGTATAGGATGTAAACACGCCCAGAGGTCAGAGGGGCAGCGGAGACACAGGAGAAATGGAGGAGTGAAGCATTGAGTCACTCTCCACCTCCAGTCTCTCTGCGTCCTGCTGCTCCTTCGTACCTGATGGGGACGCCTGACTGTTTGATGTGTGTGACAGTGGTACAGAGAACACCACACCCTGCAGTTCTGATCTGGTCTAATCGCGGACCCACCGCCGCGCTCTCCCGCCGATCCGCATCCTGTCACCTGCAGGGGAAAAGGTCAATCCAGGTAACATCACAGCTCACAAGGCAGGTAACTCACGATTATCTGTACCGTCCCAAACAAACATGGCTGCAGCGACACTCTGCGACACTCCGCCCACTTTCCTCTCCCCTCTCGGTGCATGTTTCAAACCCACGCCTTCGTATGGAGCTGCACGCTGCAGGCTTGAAGCCAAGAGGCAGCCACAACAGCTGAGTGTTGAAGCCAATGCACAAGTGCCTCTGAATAGAGTTCCTCTAATGACATCTGTAACTCAGCACATTTATGGTTCAAAAAGTATGTAAAGGAGAAACCCTGACTCCTACAAAATGACATTCCCATACAACTAAACCGCATCTTCAATTACGTTTCGAGGGAAACATTTTCTCCTGGATTACAGTCACAGTTTTAAACAGTTTTACACAAGTGGTTAATGTTGTAAATTGAAACAAAACAAAAAACACTTCGTTTTTTTAGGTTTATGCAAAAAGACTCGGTTAGGTTTAGTAAAAAAATCATGATTTGGCTCAAAATGACAACGAAATTGAGACAATACAAAACAAAAAAATAACAAAAGGTTAGGTTTAGTAAAAAAAACGTAATGGTTTGGCTTAAAGCATTATTAAGCTATACGTAAATTAAAAAAAATAAATGTTTTAGTTTCAGATGGGACATGAACAACAGTGTCCTGGGTGGAAGAATAAACAAAAATAAAAAGGTATACTAGTGTATAAAGTGTACACTAAAGTAAATTGTAAATAAGTTCCACCTAGATGGGTCCAACAATGGAACTGGTGTTAAACAATACATTCATACTCGATCTATGCATCCATCCATTCCAACCCCAATGAATTACATTAATACACAACTATTTCCTTTTACTCTGCAACTCACTGGTCCAAAGGCATCTTTAAAATAGACACAAGTTTGACCAATCAACATGCTTGTCAACATAATACGACCACATGAAGTACTTTACTCATACCCAGGAGTAAGAATCAACTCACTCTGCTTTTATCTTTCTCTCTAACACACTGTAATCATTTGCTATTCTGCTCTGTTGTCTTTGGTGTTATCATAAATGTCCTCATAATCAGAGCTGATAGCACAATTGTTGATCAAGGAGGTGCTTGTGTTTTTTTAAGTAGGTCCCATTGTGAAATAAATGAAGTGAAGTGTTTTTCTTCCTTTTGCCCTCTTTTGTGACAAAAGAAATCTAAGTTAAGCCTCCTGACACCAAACTACAATAATCCAGAGAACAATATGAAAATGTTTGTTTGCTCCAATAGCACCTCGGCCTTTGAGTTAAGTTTTAAATTACACGCAGCACAGGAGTTTTTATTCAAACAATGTCTATGCATCTAGACCGGATATGTGTTTCCCACTTCTAGCCAAAATAGTGTTAAAATTGGTTAAATGTAGTTTTCGCCCAGGCAACTTGTGAGATGCATGATCATGTTAGCAAAGTCAACTACAAAAACAAACTGAGATTAGTCTCATTTCATTGACAGGGTCAACCGGTGTTTGGTGAAATAGAGTCTAGTTCACGGGAAAAACACACACCAAGTCCCGCAACTCACCGTCAGAAACACAGATGAAATCAACCTGGTCTCACGGAAAGGCGTGTAAATACCACGACATTATATGGATATTCCGTGTGTCATGAGTATGCATTTTAGCCTTTTTCACATGTCATTTGTATAGGCAAGAAAGCCACTTAGTTTTCGGAAAATCGTCATGGGTGGGCTTGAAATAAGTAAGTAAACTAAGTAAAATACGTACAGAAACAATGTAACACAACCACAGAAAACACGTCGCTGATGTAACTTGCAAAACAAAACACCAGTCAAAAGCGGTCTTGAACATTTTTAGCGTGGCTAAACGTGTAAGCTCCATTTATTTTCAGGTGAATACTTGTATTTTGGGTTTCTACTAGAACATGTTTACATACTTTTCTCACACCTCTTTTCACCCTCTGTCTGATTGGTCAGCTGGTCCACCGTTGTGATTGGTCAACCAAACCAAACTCTTCGGACTCTAGCTTCGCTCTAACTAGCTTTGTTTGAGGGCGTGCCAAACTAGCCGTTATGCAAATGTGTTACTTGGTGACATCACTACGTTATGAAAGAAAAGACGGGACTTCAAGCGAGGCGTTTCAGGCAGTTCAGGAGCAGTGTTTCTCCCTTTGACGTGGACTTTTTGATTTGTAACTTTGCAGACCTTTTACATGCACAAAACAACCATATAACAAACTAAAGGAAAGGGGAAAAGCACAATAGGACCTCTTTAAAGCCATGTTTTCTAAATGTTATCTTGGAGATGCAATGCCTGCACATTTTAAAGTTTAATGACAAAGCATTAATATCTCAAACAAACACCACATAATGAGGCTTTAATATCACAGATAAGGTTGCTAACTTTGGATGAAAAGTCATAAGGTTAATCTAATATGAAAGGCAATATTTCCTCCTGCTTCTACAGAGGTGAGAGGTGCTGAAATGGAAAAAAACAATATAATACGAAACATTATGAATCAGTAAATATGCAACCTTGTGTGGGTTGAGGAAATTTAAAAAAAGGGAGAAGGTGTTTTTAATGACAATCATGGCTACATCCCTGAGCTCCCTGAGAAGTGTGAAGGCATTTAGATTGAGAGTGAGGTGGTAAAAGGACAGAAAGGGCAGCTGGGTGACGGCTCAGATGAGATTCCAGTGTGGTCGAGGCTATTGATACCGTGGCTCTCCCCAAGGAAAAGGTATGAGAAGTTTAATTCACAGAGCCTTCTCACGACAGAGATGGGGATAGGGGGTATAAGAGCCGGGAAAATGAGACACCTCGAAAAAAAAAATAGAGATTGCCTGAGCTCATAGGAGCGGTTTTGTTTGGAAATGTGATGCTATGCTCCGATGACGAAGTGTTCATTTTAGGGCTGTCCATTAAAATATTTAATCGCACATTTTTTATCTGTTCAAAATGTACCTTAAAGGGAAATTTCAAAGTCAAGTTTTTAATACTCTTATCAACATAGGAGTGGACAAATATGCTGCTTTATGCAAAATGTATGCATATATTTATTATTGTAAATCAATTAACAACAATGATAAATATTGTATATATAAAAAATATGCTCAAATCATAACATGGCAAACTGCAGCCCAACAGGCAACAACAGCTGTCAGTGTGTCAGTGTGCTGACTTGACTATGATTTGCCCAAAACGGCATGTTATTATAATAAAGTGGGCATGTCTGTAAAGGGGAGACTCGTGGATACCCATAGAACCCATTTTCATTCACATATCTTGAGGTCAGAGGTCAAAGGACCGCTTTGAAAATGACCATGCCAGTTTTTCCTCGCCAAATTTGGCGCAAGTTTGGAGCGTTCTTTAACCTCCTTCACGACAAGCTATCATGACACGGTTAGTACCAATGGCTTCTTTAGGTTTTTCTAGTTTTATACGATACCATATTCTAGCTTGATGGATGGATCTTGTTTTTCTGATAAAAGAAGTAAGAAAAGGAAAAGTCCACTGCCTTAAGCATAAAAAGAACATCTCTCAAAGAATCAGTCCATAATAACTATAAGCTTTTGTCTTCTTCTATCTTAAAATAAAAGTCTGTTGTTTGGTGAATTTATAATGAACACATGTGAGCAAACATATTTGCTGTATAATAAAGTCATATAATGTGTTTTTTATTGCCATCAAACAGCCAAGCTTATCGATGTCTGATCATCTCCCACTGAAGTCTGTTTAATGATCTCCGCTGCTCTCATCCTGCTACGACCCGTCTGTCAAAATTCAATTAATTTGTCAGAGGTTATTCGCCTGTCAGTGCACGGCATTTTAATAAAGCTGGAGTGACTCTGATAAGACCTCGCTTTAATTGACGGCAAGCAAGCAATAAAGCCGGCTTTATTTATTCCCTCCCTTTATTTAGTCTCTTACAGTCGAGGATTCTCCGGTGCAGATTGATCAGTGAGTTTGTACGGAGAGTTTTCAGCGAGTGCTCTTATGTGAACTCCCCTCCGGGTTTTTTAGAAAAGGACAGTGGCATCCGAACGCTGGGACTGGTCTTCCCTCGTACGTGCCGTCTCTGTCAGGCTGGTATTCTGAGCTGACACGTCTCTTTCCCATCAAAGCAGCACATCTGGCCCTCCTGGAGCTGGACTCAAATGTCACCCGGAGCCCCCTACAGAGGGATGCCAGCCACACCACCAGAAATCGAAGCATTTGAGTGTCATTCTTGTGTCGCTGCCCACTGTGATGCCCATGGGTTACTCCCTCGATGTCCCTTTTAAGAACAGGGTTTTCATGATTCAAACAGGTTTTCCTGTCTATTTGATGAATAAGCATCACTTTTGAGATTTAACAGTATCAGAAATGGAGCAAAAGATTCAGCGTGATAGTTTACACTGGAAATATCGCGTGTTTATGATTGCACACATACTGCTGCCCAGACCTTCTCTGTCATGTGTGTCTCATGATTTCATTGGCTTTCAAGTGGATGTTACATAATAATAAACCCGTCCCCACACCCAGAACACAAACACACGTGCACGTACAGTTTATAATCTCTGGTGAGATTGCACACAACTCATTTACAGTTAGCACATTTATAAGATATTTATAGCAGGTCAATATTTATGATGTGCAGACAATGATAACAGATCCACCGTCAATGCAGACCCTCAGTTAAGTGTAAACAGAACTGTGTGTGTGTCTGTTTATGGACTATATCTGTGCCCATATAGACATATGCAACCTGTGATGAGCAGTCAATTTTCAGTGGTGGAAGAAGTATTCAGTTTCTTCATTTAAAGGACCAGTGTGAAACATTTAGGGGGATCTATTGGCAGAAATGGAATATAATATTTATAAGTATGTTTTCTTTAGTGTATAATCACCTGATAATAAGAATCGTTGTGTTTTCATTAGTTTAGAATGAGACGTTTATATCTACATAGGAAGCGGGTCCTCTTCCCAGAACGGACAAACTAAAAAACACTGTTAACTTTTCCTGCTTGGGCCAGAGTCGATAACGGTACTTGCTCCCGTCGCCATCGCCGCCACCGCTCTCTCTCTCTTGCTTCACCACTCACTTCTCACTTACACACGCACTGGTTCTGCCCAAGATGGCTTTAGAGAGGGCCATTCGCGTTTTTGCGTCAGCCACAGTAGCTCTCCAACACTCTTGGCACACAGAGAGCCTTCAGTTGGTTGTAATCTCCTCACCTCACCGCTAGATACCACCAGATCCTACACACTCGACCTTTCAGTAAAAGTATCAATACAACAGTATAAAATTACAGTGCATTCATACGTTTCATACTTCCGCTAAGAGGTGCCTTGTGCGTTGTTATCACATGCGATAGGCGTGACAAAGCGTTGGTAATTTGCACTCTGGGAATGAGAACAGGCTGTTTGAAGTACTTTAAAATTAAAGGGGTAGTCCACATGTTTTACACATGAAGCTCAGTTTACTACGGACTAAAAGTCACGATATCTCGGCCTCTGCTGCTTTGATTCTTACCATTTTAAAAATCTCTTTCTCTCTTGTGAGAGCCCCAGCTTTAAGGATTGCGTCACTAAATCACTGCAGTACTCCTTTGAGTTTATCTCGACTGAGACTGACAGCAGGAGACAACTTTTATTTCACAGAACTCCTCTCAAAAAAGTAAAGATTCTCTAAAATTGTTTCAAATCCATTAAATTCACTTTGAACCGTTGTGTTCTCAAGCAAGACTGGTAATCGCCTCGGGATAAAAATATACACCAGCTGCTTGATCTCCCCAATGTTTCATTCACCTCTGCACTCCTGCACCACCTTTTTTCTTTCCCGCCCATAGAGACTTGATTGAGTAGTTCTCAGACTGGCCTTGACAGGTTAAGTAGGGCACGAGACGCTGCTTTCTGCCGGTATCGGCCCGCTGCTAGCTCACATTACCAGATACATCTGTTTGAAGACTCTTTCTTTAAAGGCCGATAAGTCAAGTTGTCACGGGCACTTTTACCTGGTTAGAGTCTCATTTTCTACACAGAAGATCAAGGAGGACTTTGGCTTTGGCTGCGGCGTCTGTAAATTGTTTTTCAGCAAAACTGCTTGTTCTTCCTCGTCCAAATGGACTCTGGCGTGTTTGCTTATTGACTGCCACATCTTTAGATTCATGATAATTCAACATATTATGAAATCCCACGCAGGGCTGTGGTCCTCCGGGCTAATCAGCTAATCATTTGATGCATTGGGCTCTTGTCTTGTTTAGACATCTATCGAATAAAAAAAGCTGTAATTTGCTTTATTTTGAAAGCACTAAAGGATATACAGTAATGCTGCATAAACTCCTGTATAATGCATGTTGTTTATGTCGTTTAGAATTTGATATTTTTCCATGCCCAGAAGCAAACACTTTTATTAGCACCATTCATTTTGTATGATAAAGACACACTATTCAAAAGATATTAAGCAACTAGTTTAACTCAAGATAATGAGGCACTTTAGTTGATTAAAGCGAGCTAACCAGGAGGAAGAAACTGAGACCAAACTACATTATTTTCCCATGATATGAGAATATCTACTGTAGTAAACAGTTCAATGCATTTACTCCACAGATCTCACTACATTTTGATCCTGTTATGGAAGAAGACTCAAATGTGTATAGTAGAAATACTATAATGCAAAAATATTCACACATAGTTAAGAAGTACTGTAACTATAGCTGTGAAACAAATGCAGTGGAGAAATAGTACAATAATTCCCTCTAAAATGTAGCGGAGTATATGTACCTATTTGTGCCCAAAGATATATTCAGTGGTGGAAGAAGTACTCGGACCTTTTACTTAAGTAAAAGTACCAATGCCATGATGTATAAGTAAAAGTAATTAATTTAAAATCTTACTTAAGTAAAAGCACATTAGTATTAAATGTACTTAAAGTATCAAAAGTACTTGTTTTGCGAATTATACATTATTATATTTATAATATAGAAAAATATACTGTATATCAGTAGTTTAGTTCAGTGGTTCCCAGGGGGCAAACAAGAGCAGCCACTGGTTTAATTTTTAACAAATTTTATAAACTGATCATATGTTTGTTTTTGTAAATAGTAATTATATCTGCCAAATAAATGTACGGAAGTAAAAAGTACAATAATTCCCTCTGAAATGTAGTGGAGTAGAAGTATGAAGTAGCATAAAATGGAAATACTAATGTTAAGTACACATACCTCAAAATTGTAATTCCACCACTGACTATATTTAGTATAATAAGGAGAAATGAATTTGTTCTGATTGGTCAAAAGTTGAAATTTGGTATCTAACAGTACCATTTTTAAATTTTTTTATCTCACATGAATAATCACATTTCTATTAATAGCCAAATGCAGTATTTTTGAAAAATTAGGAAAAACACTAACATTGTGTTTATTAAATGTTTCCCATATGAAATATTTTTTTTACACAGCATATGTGTGCATATATGTGATATCCAACGTGTTATGAGTTCATAGATACCAAATACTTGATTGTGCTCCTTGTAGTTTCTGAGATACAGACATTTTCTTATCATACTTTTGTATTTGGGCACCAAGCCTACTGTTTTTTTTCTCAAATATAATGGAGTCTATTACAAAAACAGTAGTCTCATGTGCCCAAATACTATATATAGTACGATAAGAAAAACTCCCTTTTCAGCCAAACTAAAATCTAAAAATGTACTTCAGAATTGTTATGTCAGTATTTGAGTAAATACTTAATTTCCACCCCTGGCAAACAGGCACAAACGCAAAATACATGAAATACATGAAATACATGTACTGTATTAGTGGTAACTAGATTCATGCTGAGAAAAATAAAATCATCCTGGAGCTGCAGCGGAAACTCAAACCAGAACAAATATCCATTATAAATTTACAAATTAAAAAAATGCATGATTGAAACCAGTCTAAAGGTCATTGGTGAACTCCCTATGAGGGATAACTAGCTCAGGGTCACAGGTAACAAGCACAAGGTCACTGACTGATGGAGGAGTTAGTTAAGCATTAATGAGGGGACACAACACCCAGACCCCTGACTGGTCTGAGGGGAGAAGAAGAGCTCCATCCCATCTGCACTGTGAGTTTGGACTCGACTGTCTGGAGGATAAAAAGAGACAGGTGTTGGAGATGTCTGTGTGTGTGTATGTGTGGAGGGTCAGTTGTTCCTGCTGGACAAGACTTTATTTAAGGCGAGAGTAAATGCCAAAGTGGCCCAAAAGGTGCCTAATTAAGCCGTTGGCTGGCTGTGAGGAGAGCTGAGTGGTCAAACCATTATATCTTCACCTTTCACTTCATCTCCTCCTCGGCGAAGGAGCAGGCCTGTAATCATTAACGAAATGTTATGGATGAGTCCTTGAGGAAATCCTCCGTTATGTTCGCATGAGCATCAATCATGTATTGACTGTCCGAAGACGGGAGGCTCCAGCGTGTGAGCGGAATATCTGAAGTTTTGGGCCAAACTGGCCCCCCCCCTGTCCTAACTTTATAACAAGCTGTCCGACGTGTCTGTGCTATTAAAGGCTTTTCTGTTTGAGGCTGTACCTGTCACTTTTCCTCCCCGTATCAAACCAAAGCGATGACGTGTAAAGGGCTCACACCCCGGCGTAGAAACTGACAATATTTGTGACAGCAGACGTACCTATAGTGCAACATCTCCACCTGAAGCTCATTCATGACAGACGTCAGAAATATCTCCTGCTTGTCTGTATTCCTCTAGCTTTCAGGGACGAGGATGTGCAGCTAATTAGCATTTAGCAGAAGGTTGAGTCACTCATTTATTTCTAATTTATCCCTCCTTAAGGACTCAACGGATTAGGAGTGGACAAATTTTAATGACATTTCTCACTCAATAGATTGGTCTGAAAAGTGAAGCCAATACGGAAGTGCCTTAAACTTGCATCAGGTCTGGGAGTTGTCCATGTTTTTGTCTTTCGTCTTACAACTTTAACCCTTTCACAGTGTGTTTTCAGTTCATGAAAGTTAACTATAACCTTTTGAAGCAACCATTGGACCCCTAAAAATGTCTTATTCAGTGTTCAGCTGTACTTAGCTCCACCCTCTCGTGTCTCCTCTCGCATGTCATTTGTAAGCCACGCAAATATCCGCAGTTAGGTTCAGGCAAGAAAACCACTTAGTTAGTGAAAGGGGAAAGGTCAAGGTTAGGCTTAAAATAAGTAGGTGAACTAAGTAAAACACAGAAACAATGTAACACAACTACAGAAATCACGTGACAAACGTCATTGACTTACAAAACAAAACACTGGTCAACAACGGTCTCGAACACTGGTCTCAAAAGTCCAGTGTTTGTTGGCGGCCACCATAAGTGGTCTGGCTTTTTATACTACGTCAGTAACTCTTACCGTAGCATTTATACGCGGAAGCGTTTACATTGCAGTCAGTGCAGGATACTTGGTGTACAAATGACATGCAGAAATCAAGGAAGATGTACTTATTGCATGCTTATTTGGCATTATACGCCTTTTCGTGCGAACGGGCTGGCTTTAGATAGGGCCATTCACGTTTTTGCATTTTCACGTCGGCCTTCTCCTACACGCTTGGCAAATGGGAGAAGTTTCAGTTGGTTGCAATCTGCGACCTCACCACTAGATGCTACACACTGTACCTTTAATATTTTCTCTTCTCAATGTGTTAAGACATCATTTAGACATCAACACCTGAAATCCTCATATTTTTTGATGTGGTTTCATGCAACAGGTTCTGGTTTTCGCACCTTTAGAGTTACTCCTGGCGATGTGAATCACCACATCAAAGGAAATATAATAAGCTCTCCAAAAAATGATGGCAAGCAATTAATCCTCAGTGGAAACGTCAGATCAGAAAATAGAGGAGCTGAATACTAAATGAAAACAGTTCAAACCAAGAACCTGAAACCTGTTTTCAAAAAGGTCCCACAGCGAGGAGGCAAATATCTAAGGTCAAGCTGGCCTTAGTGGATTTGAGTGTGTGTGTTCAACTAGTAATTTGCCGGTACACTCGACCCACAGAACTGCTTGGAAAATGTAAATTACTCTTAATAATTCATATGAAAAAGAATTATGCTACAGTATGTGAATTAAACTGTCCATTAGCTGCTTTATTATTCGTCAGGAGTTATCACCGTGTTCTTTACGGTCCCGGCTCGCTGCACAGACAGAATCCGTGAGCTTGGTCAAATGAAAATGAACTCGATTAGGTGATATTAAACATGTTCCGGTGTAACGAGGAGTTCTGCCGCCGAGCAAATTCACTTCTTGTTTATTCAGCGGAGCCTGGCTCCGAGCCAACTCCCATCTGACTCATCTGATTATTTCTGTAAACTATTTAGCACTAACCATGTCATTCATTACCGTGATCGCCACCGGCGCCTGATGAGAGATTTGTTTTATGTAAATAAGTTCTTGTGTTATTCAACACTTGTCTGTAACCATCTGGTTTAATGTCATTACCTTTCCGATATTAATTGCTCCTGGCAATTTATAAACTGAGGCAGTCCAGGTGACTACTACAGTAACATCATATATAACTGATCTATTTAATAAAATTATTAAATTATACGGAAGCCGAGAAAGGCCGTGCTTGTAATTATTATATATTTTTTAATGCCGTTTAATTATGTCATTATTATCTCCAGATAACAAAGCTTTTTTTCTCGAGATAATCAACAAAAGAAAACAAAAGGTTGTTTCCTCTTATTACTTGTTGTTAATCAGAGATCAGGAGTGCCATGCCACTATGCATAAATGGCGTCTTGACAAATGTACCAACTGATTTATGCTGAAAATGTCAGATCAAGGAGTACACATTATTAATCAGACTGTACGTATCAATTCAGAAATTTCTGTTAGAGATAACATTCAGATCAGTCCTCGTCTTTTAAGGAGAAGACTATTGTTATTATTATTTATCAACTTGATTCTGGATTATCCTGGTTATCCATGTTTGACACTGTAAATAGCCTGCAGTATTCAATCATAGACTGTATATAAGAATTGGTAGTAGTCACCTTGACGTCAGCCATTGGGTTGTGGACTGCCGTTTTGAAGCCTGGAGTTTGGTATTTGCAACCAAAAGTGACACAAGAGGGTGGCGCTATAAGTACAACCGAATGCTGAATAAGACGTTTTTAGTTGACCAAAATGTTACAATTAACTTTCATGAACTGAAAACACACTGTGAAAGGGTTAAAGTAAAACGATAACACGGACAACTCCCAGACCGGACAACGCCGTGGTAGTGACCTGTCAATCACAAGGTAGCCACGCCCTAAAGCATCCCCTGCTTTATGGTCTATTTGACTCTAAATGGGACCATCATTTACTAAATGAACATCATGCTGTATTGAAGAAGACTTGAAACTACCGATTGAGACCATAAACTCATGTTTATAATGTTTACTGAGGTAATAAATCAAGTGAGGAGTAGGCTCATTTTCTCATAGACTTCTATACGATCAGACTTCTTTTTGCAACCAGAGGAGTCGCCCCCTGCTGGCTGTTAGAAAGAATGCAAGTTTAAGGCACTTCCCCATTGGCTTCACTTTTCAGACCCGGAGGTTGCCTGCAGTATTCAACCAACAGAAACGATGTAACCCTTGTTAGCCTCAAGCGGAGCTGTCCAGGCCCATGTGGTGCTGATTGGGCTGCTGTTCACACGCTTGTTTTCCTTTCCCTCCACATCCAACTACGATGACTATTTGGGCTATTTATCTCGAGAAATCAGCCCTTTGTTTTAAAATAAATTAACCTGTTAATGTGAGTAAAGAAGCTTTGTTATCTCAAGATTTAAGCCCAAACATGACTTAGTTATGGTTTAGAGAAAGATCATGATTTGGGTTATAAATTACTTCTTCCCTAAGATTAGTGGACTTGCAACATCATGGTTACGATAATAACAACACGGCGCGATCGTGGTCATGGTTGCCAAGAAACGGGACATGAACAGTGGTCACCCGCGTTAAAGTCTGATGTTTTGACCCGTCCGTCCACCCCGACCTCTTTCCTCTGTGGACTTTGTGGCTCAATAACATCACACTACTTCCTCCTTTGCTCCCAGGGGATAACAGCCATAATTACTACGGTCGCTGGAGGCTTGGCACTTCACCGTAAACATATGACGTTTTGGGGCCTCTTGCTGAAACGACTGATGGGGTCGTTTTTCTTGGGGAGACAGTATTTGCTGGTGTTTCTGTTTGACCACGATGACGCAATTTAAATGGTGTCAATTTCACTTTACATCATCTTTATTTCTGAAGAGGAAAAAAGGGGACTGGTATTTTTCTATATCCGTTTGCCCTCTCCCTCTCTCACACTTAGCCTTGCCATTGCAGTCAGTTTCCATGTAAGTCCCTCCTCTCTAAAATAGAGCTCCAGAGCCCAGGAGAGCGGATGCTGAAGTGACGGCATGTCATCGCTGTCCCATATCAGTGACTCACTGAGGCCTGTGTGCCCCGGCCTGTCACCGGCCTGTCGCTCTCTCTTTGCTGGGCCAGTTGGTGGCACGACGTCTCACCACCTCGGCGTTGTTAACACCAGCTCAGAAAAAAAAAATCCTCACCCGATGAGAAGTCTCACAAGAGGAAGCACCTCTAAAATACCTGTCTCTCTCCTCGTGTCACTCCGCAGCAACACAAACCTTTAACTTCAGCATAAAACAGAAAGTAAAAGCATGTGTTCATGCTAGTCTCACTGGCAGGCCTGAGTGATTTCGACTGCTGGTTAATTTGGTTTACAGCCACAGTGTTCCCCAGAGGGTAGAGTAATTACAAATATCCGAGAAATGAATTTCCCTAAACTGCCGGACGCACTACATTATGTCATTAGAGGAGACGTACTTAGTGCCAGATTTGCGAGCTGTCGGGAGCATGGGGAATAAGGAGGGAAGTGATATAGTGCGGACTTGGAAATGTAACTTAAACCGAACAGAAAAGCTTTATGTGGCGTGACAGGTGCTGCGGGGCATCCGGTCCCCGATACTGAGCACAACATTTGAAATTGTAATTTGTGGGTTAATAAAAGCGGGGGAAAAAGTGAGGGTGTGGGTGGCTGTATTTCTTTGTTTCTGACATATAGCCTAATGATGGACATTTTCAAAACACAGAGGGATACTATTTTACAGAGCCTCGGGGCCTGTTTGAAAAAAAATTGATATTAAGTCCTTTGCATGATTATAGCTAAACTTTAAGACCTTTATCTGCTTGTGTAAGTGCCATTTAAACAGTGAACTTTTCTCTTGTGTGTTAAATCCGTAGAGTTACTCATAAGTTTGCTGTGTGTGTGTGAGAGGCTCTTCACGTCATCAGTCAGATTACAAGACAGCAGAAACAGATTAGAGAGAGTTTGACTCGTCGTGATCAATTAGACCTGCAGCTGTAACAAATTAACATTTAGAAAAAGACGAATGTGTAACCCCTCAGTTTGCCGCCGCAGGCTATACCTTTATTTGACCTGGAATTCATTATAGATGGGTCAGTTTCCATCACAACCACTCAGCGTTAAAGGTGAAACTCATTAATCTTTAGCAAGGAACCTTCCTTGTTGGAGAAGGGTCTTGGACAAGACTGATGGACCTGGATCTGTTCAGAGAAGAAACTTTCCTGCAATGTTAAAAGTTGAAAGGGCTGTGGTTAATATAACAGCTTATCTGTCAGATAACGGCAAACTGACCTTTCACTATAAGCTTTTACTGTAGTGACGTCTGTTGAGATTTCCGCTCTCGCATACAGTTGACAGAGGTTACGGTGGAAGATTTCATTCACACAGACAAATGGAGGCCCATAATTTCTAGCCTGTGTCTGTTTTTCTCTGGCTGGACTAACCGTAGCTGGCATATTTTATTAGCTGTAGCTAGTAACCGATCCTAAGTCTCGCCCTCCTTAGTTACTGTTACTTTTGGACGGACCAGGGACGGCGTGTCAATATATGCTCTTTAAATCCATAGTGTCCTTTCAAAATACACTTCTGTTTTCACATGAAGTTAGGTTTAGGCAACACAACCACTTAGGTAGAGTTAGGAAAAGATCATTGTTGACGTTAACTTCACTGACTCACTCAATAACGACTGACGTGACAAAATAAGTCAACGTTTCACACAAGACACGAACACTGGACTCCTGGTTGAAAGTCTTGTGTTTGTTTGACCCGTCCACCAGCCCTCCTGTCCTCCCTGAACAGACTCTCACACTATTAATACTACGTCACTTCCTCCGCGGGTGGGTTCATATTGGAGTTAGTTGAAATCCCTGTTCGGCACTTACTGTCGCTAAAGTGTGCCTTTATGTGTCGGTTTCCGATACCGAGGGGCGCTGCTCAATCGGCGGTATTTGATGAATGAGAGACCGGGTTGCCTCGTCCATAACATCCTCTGCACTCATATTTTGGGATGCCATGAAACGTAGTTGCAATACAAGCGAAGAGAACCAGGAAGTTCTGTTTTTGAGCGGCAACGAGAGAGCGCCCCCTGGCTGCCCAGAGGCGGATACTAGAAATCCAAGTGGTGAATGTTATTCATTCCCCATTAGAAAAAGGCAGTTTTTACAGTTTTTTCTTGATGTCTTTTTGATAGATGTGAGCAGTGTGTCCTCAGACTATTCTCCTGGGTGGAGACATTTTTATTGGTGATAATTTTAACACAGCTTAAAGAGATATTTCACAAGTCAGGAACATTTAGATTTTCTAAAATGTAACTTTAAAATGAGTTCATGCACCACTGTCCTCTGACATACAAAGTTTCATAAGTAAATAAAGTAAATAAATAGACTGCATAAGTGCACTACAAGCGGATTTTTTTTTATAATATCAAAAGGAATTCTGTTCTTTCAGTATTCTGGCTGAATATCAGGAACTTCTCAACATTTACATTACAAGGTTTTTATAAAATAGACTTTTATCATTGTGTTTATTGCTACAAGTATAATTAGTACATTTTAAAAAACTTAAAAGCTGGAAATAAGTTGTCTAAAACCGTAACTGAAAATTAAGTTTAAAACTGCACAAAAGTACGCAGGTACAATACTTTGTTAAAATGATCTTTTGCCACAAATGACTTCCTGACTTCCTCAATGTTTTGTTTATTGTTATTACAATAGATTTGTTTTAAAAAGCACCTTTGAACAAATAAAATGCACAGAGCTCCACGTTACTTCTCCTGCAGTCAACTCAATATCAGAATATTAACCCAGAGAGTCTGAGTCGATACTCAACAAAGGTTATCCATCGGATTCTTCCCATAAAGCAGCGATCCATACTGCTGTTTAAACAGTCGCCCCACTGCTGGCTTTGTTTACGCAGGGACTTATTGAATTGAAGCTATTTTTATTACTCTATTTATTCCCTCAGGTTTTGACACAAAGGCTGGCAGCGGCAGCTCGCCGTGTGTTTGGAGGTTATAAAAGATTTTTTAATATTTCTAGCATTTGTGAAAATCATATTCATCATATCTCCACCCCACTCTAATAAAGCTTATGTGTCATTTACCTCTGCTTCCCTGAGTCTATGTACTCCTTAAAGGTCAAGGTAAGAAAAAATGGAGGTTGTTGTTGCCGTACGAGGTGGGAGTTTAGGCAGGCGTAGACACACCACTGGGACTGTGATTGATGGAAACTCCTCTGAATAACTGGGTAGCTGGCTCTTACCGGCAGCAACCTGCCAGCGCTGCAGCCTCATCAACACAAACCCACATCCTACGCTCACGGATTTACTCTCTTTCAAACACTCCCAGTGCCACCTTGACAGCCATTGCTCTGATATCCAGTTAATGCATCGCACTAACAGCCGGCACAATTTCTTTTCTACTTCCGCTCTGTTTTAAACCCTTAAAAAAGAATCCAGGTGTGGATCCATCTCCTCAGCTGCATATATTGTTGCATGTCAAGACATAAGCAGGGCCACCGGATAGCACCCACCCTCATGTGCTCAGAGCTATGCGTGATTCACTAGCGCAGCCCGTTCACATTTCCAGGGCGTAAAATACTGATGTTTACGGTGTGTGATTCCAATGCACAAGGCATCCTTTAACACCTGTATGAGACACACTTGGTTTTCAATTAACTACAATGTAAACCAATCCACTGCAATATTTAACGGGTGTATTTGCACTATACAAAAGTACAAATTTTAAGTCCACCCATGATGTTTTTTCCTAAACTTAACGAAGTGGTTTTGTTGCCCAAACCTAAACAAGAGTATTGTTTGAATTCACAACGTTAACCATGTGTTTCCTGCGACCGAATAGTAACGCCAAAGGGTGAGGAGTTGGGATGAGAATGTGTTGACAAAGCCAGGTTTCCATCCAATTGTAGCACAAATTTTAACCACATTTCCAGAAAATCTACAAAAGAAAATGTGAATTAATATGCGTTTCCTTCCACTACTGTTATGCGAACACTAGCGTTTAATAGTTGTAACGGCAGCAACAGAAAATTTGCTGATTTTGAGCTAAAATTCTTGCCATATCTTACACATTTATGTCAAATGCTTCATGCATGTCACGGGTTATTCCGTTAGTCCATTTCCATTCTACTTCGTCTCATTTTGTTTCTATCGATACATTAATGTTTTTCCACCCTATTTACAAACATGAGAAGAATATTAGAAACACATTTCAATATCATTATTTTATTCTATTCTTTATTGTGTTTTGAAATGCCTTATGTAAAGCGAATAGAAATGTCACTGTGTATAAAAAGTTATAAAAATGAATATGTCCTTGCCTCGTCTTACCTTGAAATATTCAAACCCAGGACTATTTGTTTGTTTTTGTGGCTGCACAACAACATAAAATGGAAATATTCTTGTTACATGTCTTCTGCATCATGTAAACACATTTACCCAGAATGCAGCCTGACATGTTTGGTATTTGTAGAAAACATTTGGGTTTTCATCAGAATTTAAAATCACGCTCTGTTTAGCTGCGCAGCACGAGTTTGTACAGTCATTACAAATTCAGTTCAGTCAAATTATCAACTGCAGTTGAGCATTAACTGTGGATTTTCTGTGTCTTTCTCGGGATCACCCATTGGCCTGCTCATTTAAAACCTCTCCTACCAACACTAACAAAGGAACAAGGCTCTTCAAAGTGTTTGAGAGGAGAAAGACCCGGTGTCATATTATTACCAGCCTCACACTGAGCTTTGTTTGTAACACCACTGACCTTTGCTCAGTAGAGACCAGCGGGGTTGGTATTCTGCAGCTGAACCTGTGATGATTCACACACCAAGCAGGCATGGAGCTCTAGCTGCACTAATTCGGGCCCGTTACCGAGTATAAGACAATAGCAGCTGCTGACTCATTTTCTGTGGCCAATTTAGCAAAAATGATTTCACTCAGGAAAGGGAGGATGATTTAATATTTCCTGGAAAAGCATGAAACGAATGGAGGTCAGTTTCACCACGGGACACGGACAAATAAAACAACACATACTGTCAGAGAAAAACAAGCTTAGTTTTGCAACAACCTTTTGTTTTGCAGAAGGACAAATCTTATATTCTCAAGTATAGCAGAACATGTTTGATTGAACGGGGTCCCTATACCGGCTAAGAAGTACTTCTTTGTCCACATTGTCCCTGAGTTCATCTAGTCTGTCTAAAACATAGTCAATGTAGGAATAACAACATTAATTTTTCAATATGAGAGCTTGTTCATTTAGTAAATATATGGACACTAGACAAAGTTTTCCTCAGTTTATGAAATAGACTGTTTTGTCCTTGGTTTTAACATTGCAAAACTCATCTTTACATCCAGGAACAATTCAAAAGTGTCCCCCCTTTTGTTTTCTTATGTTTTCTTATGTCTCCTCAGTCTCCGTCTTTCACGACCTCTACCGTTGTATCTGTGTAACTCAGCCGAGCCAACCGACCTCGTGACTCTATATGATAGATCATTAGCTTGGAAATCCATTTTAGCAAACCGGCTTAACTTGGTTTCATTTCCACTATAATCAACCAACATCCTTTCCTAAGTATTCACTCACCTGTTAAAGTACATATGCATATGCCATTTCACAAAGGGATTCTTTGCTGCAGTGAGGCTGTCGCAGGGGGCCCTGCTCATTGACATTCACACACAGTTGTATTTTTGTCCCTCTTTGTTTAAGCTTTATGTAGGTTATCTATAGAAAAATAGCAAAAAAAACAAACATTATTGGCCGAAATGCATGTGACTATCGCTTAGCTGTTGTTTCAGAACCATGGACAGCGTTTGTTTGGTTTCTTAGCCTGCTTATTTTTCGTGGTCCTAATATCATTTTCTCCCCATTGTCATTTCCCATAGATAGAAGGGAAACGCAAAAGAGAGAGAGAGAGAAAGAAAGAGAGAGACAGAGAGAGAGAGAGAGAGAGAGAGAGAGAGAGAGAGAGAGAGAGAGAGAGCGAGAGAGAGTGTGCTGCAAACAGCTGTTTCTACGTGCCTCTCCCTGCTGATTCTGAAAGTTCAAAAAATATTTAGCGCTCTGCTCGTACCTTGACTCTGCATAATGGAAAAGACAGACAGGAATTTCATTTTAAAAGCATGTTGGGTCAAAAACAGTCTTAAATAAATATCTAACCATAAAGCGAGAATCAATTCAGTCAACAGGAAGGAAGAGGCCCAGAATGTGTTGATGTCTTACACAGAAGGTTTATTGAAGTTTGCTCAAGGAGCAGTTGTCAGAACTCCACCAGTGATGTGTTTCCTCATGAAGGCCTCACAACTCTGTCCTCTCTCTCTCCCTGGCGCTCCGTGTTTTAGACTCCATATCATGTTTTGACTTACGAGAGTACTCTGCGTCTCTGTGACCCTGGTTGCCCCAGCGACGGGCTCCACTGCCCCTACTACAGACACAGCTGTACAGATAACAGTGGCGCCCCCAGACAGGAATACACAACCCAATGACGTCAACACAAAGGACACCTTGACCCCCCGACCACGTCGAGAGGAATAATAGATGAAAAATTCCGTAACAGTATACAGACGTAGGCAAAATTGTTGGTACCCTTCCGTTAAAGAAAGAAAAACCCACAATGGTCACTGAAATAACTTGAAACTGAGAAAAGTAATAATAAATAAAAATGTATTGAAAATTAACTAATGAAAATGAGACATTGCTTTTGAATTTTGGTTCAACAGAATCATTTTAAAAAACAAACTAATGAAACTGGCCTGGACAAAAATGATGGTACTCTTAACTTAATATTTAGTTGCACAACCTTTTGAGGCAATCACTGCAAACAAGTGATTTCTGTAACTCTCAATGAGACTTCTGCACCTGTCGACAGGTATGTTGGCCCACTCCTCGTGAGCAAACTGCTCCAGCTGTCTCAGGTTTGAAGGGTGCCTTCTCCAGACTGCATGTTTCAGCTCCTTCCACAGATGTTCAATAGGATTTAGATCAGGGCTCATAGAAGGCCACTTCAGAATAGTCCAATGTTTAGTTCTTAGCCATTCTTGGGTGTTTTTAGCTGTGTTTTGGGTCATTATCCTGTTTGAGGACCCATGACCTGCAACTGAGACCAAGCTTTCTGACACTGGGCAGCACATTTCGCTCCAGAATGCCTTGATAGTCTTCAGATTTCATTGTACCCTGCACAGATTCAAGACACCCTGTGCCAGATGCAGCAAAGCAGCCCCATAACATAACCTAGCCTCCTCCATGTTTCACATTAGGTACAGTGTTCTTTTCTTTGGATGCTTCATCTCTTCGTCTGTGAACATAGAGCTGATGTGACTTGCCAAAAAGCTCCAGTTTTGTCTCATCTGTCCAAAGGACATTCTCCCAGAAGCTTTGTGGCTTGTCAATATGCATTTTGGCAAATTCCAGTCTCGCTTTTTTATGATTTGGTGTCCTCCTGGGTCGTCTTCCATTAAGTCCACTTTGGCTCAAACAGTGACGGATGGTGCGATCGGACACTGATGTACCTTGACCTTGGAGTTCACCTCTAATCTCTTTGGAAGTTGTTCTGGGCTCTTTGGTTACCATTCGTATTATCCGTCTCTTCGATTTGTCATCAATTTTCCTCTTGCGGCCACGTCCAGGGAGGTAGGCTACAGTCCCATGGACCTTAAACTTCTGAATAATATGTGCAGCTGTAGTCACAGGAACGTCAAGCTGCTTGGAGATGGTCTTATAGCCTTTACCTTTAACATGAAGGTCTATAATGTTCTTTCTAATCTCCTGAGACAACTCTCTCCTTAGCTTTCTGTGGTCCATATTCAGTGTGGTACACACCATGATGCCAAACAGCACAGTGACAACTTTTCACCCTTTAAATAGGCAGACTGACTGATTACAAGTTTGAAGATACCTGTGATGCTATTTACAGGACACACCTTAGTTTAACATGTCCCTATGGTCAAATTATTTTCAATCTTTTCTAGGGCTACCATCATTTTTGTCCTGGCCAGTTTCATTAGTTAGTTTTTTAAAATGATTCTGTTGAACCACAATTCAAAAGCAACAGCTGATTTTCATTAGTTAATTTTCAGTACATTTTTATTTATTATTACTTTTGTCAGTTTCAAGTTATTTCAGTGAGTTTGTGGGGTTTTCTTTCTTTAACGGAAGAGTACCAACAACTTTGCCTACGTCTGTATGTATGTCCTTCGCATATCTCGAGAACCGCTCATCCGATCTATTTCACACTTGGCGGGTTGATTGCTGGGAACCCCATGGAGTGCTTTGTCGAATTTGGTGCAATTTGGACACACAGCAGGTTCAATATTAATAAACTTTGAATAAACAAGCACACAGCGCTCTGTGCAGCAGCGGGGGCCGGGCTTCAGGGCTCAGCGGACTGAGTCGAGCATTGTGTCCACAGCGGGCAGACCGCGACTCAGTTGACTACAGTTCCATTTTTCATGTTGGATGCTGGATATTAACGTTAGAATCGAACTCTTCTTCACTTCCCTGGAGTCCCCGCTACTTCACTGCAAGCAGCAATACCCAAGGAATATATAATATATATCTTTTATAGGTCCAATACTGTGGGCTAAGCTAACGGCCCGCTCAGAATGGCCACACGCTTCAAACGGGCACATACTAGTATAGAAAAAAAACAAAAAACTGCAGGATTGCAGGCCAGGCGAGAGGTGCACAGCCCATGTGACTATTCTGCAGTCTGTATTAAACAGCAGCCTTCGGCATTATATTCTTTTGCATAGATTCATTTTCCTCCCACAGAATTAAAAACATCTTTGTTTTTTTTACTCGTCTCACAGTGGACCCTGCAGCAATGCATCCACTGTGATGCAACATGACCCGTCGCTGACACAGAAATAATATTTAACAAAAGCTCCCTGAGCAAAAATAATGAGGCGTCTCCTATGCAAAGTGAGCAAAAAGATTTATTTACTGAGGAATAGCAGGGGTTTTCCTTTGTAAAGTTGCCCATTCATAAATTTACCTACTACTGCTAATCTGCTCCTGTACTGTGTCGTTTATAAATGCATAAAACAGATTTTAAAAAACAGCAAGCCAAGTTAGGACAGACAGGAAAAGAGAGCTGTCATGAATCTTTCTGTTTAACAAAGCCAGACGATTTGTAAATCCGCCGCAGAGTGATTTCCTGCCTGCTGCCATCCACCTGTCAGCTATTTTGACACCTAAGCTACTAACATCCCTCAATTTATCTCCCTCAGTGACTCTTTTGGACTGGCTGCTCATGTTTGGATGTTCAAACAGTCCTTTCTCTTTCTCTTTGACACCTTTTCGTTGACTCACTGACGCATGCTGCCTGCTGACAGACAGATCTTTACATGAGAGACATGCGGTATCCTGTGAATGAATATGGATGGAGCCGTCCATCTGTCCATCTGCCATTAGGCCTCGCTGACGCCGAGCGCTGACAGGACGCAGCGAGGAGGCTGAAAAGAATCTGAAAATGAGCTTGATGTGAACGAGGCTCTAATATTTTCCAGGAAGCTCGGGGGGAAAAGCAGTCGGGGAATAGTTTCAGTCGCATTTATACTCCTCGCAGAGCAGGGAGGTGCCACATCTTTGAGCTTTCTGTCAATATGCGGAGAGCGACTGTCAAAATTAACAGTTGAAGCAAAAGAGGTTATAGAAATAAGCATATTTATGTATTTCTATTGAGCTGGAGCCTATCCCAGCATGCACTGGGAAGAGGGCAGGAAAATACCTTGGACGGCAGGTTAGAAGACAGAATGTAGTAACGCTCACATTCAGACCAGTGGGGCAATTAGGAGTCTCCTTTCCATCTGACATGCATGTCTTTGGATGTGTGGCGGGAGGAGAGCAGCGTGAAGCCGAAACCCCACACAGTGACAGGGAGGACTAATTAACGTAAATCAAATTAAAACTGAAGCCATAAGATGTAAATAAAACATTAGCAGCTGTTATTCAGCGGAATAAAATGACAGAAAATCAAACATATGAACAAGGTGTGTGTGTCGGTTCTATTTAACACAATGTTTGTGTGTTTCTCAGCTTGTTGTTTTGTTAGCTTGTTAGCTTGTGGCTGTCAGCGGCTTGCAGCAGGACTTCCTATTTGTCATTAGCTCTGATGTTCTGCTGGTTGTCCCTTGTGGTCGCCTTCGGTCAGTCAGCAAAACATTCTTTAGACATGCGACTTCATGTGTAAATTCCTGTGCATAAACAAATACAGGTGCACTAGCTACCACCTTAAAGGTTTTTTTTACCACTCAAGGACAGTCATACAAACATAAATGTGCATATTACCACTGTAAATTTCCAGCCACCTGGCAAATGTAAGTGCTGTATTCAATCTCTTTTTAGCTCAGTTTTGGTCTCCACCAACTCTTTAGCAGCTCAACGTATCCTTATACAACGGTCCGTCTGATATCTTACAAAAAAGTTATTCCTCCTTTTTCATTCGTTTTCCTACGAATGTCCAGCAACACATGTCAATTTCTTTTTTCGTTACATGCACACAGTCGATGAATTCAATAACTATTTTGTTAATATAGGTCCTGCTTTGCCTACGTAAGTTACACAACAAAAGTACGGCAAAATAAGTCAACTTTTGTTTTCACACGGGACACAAACAGCGGAAAACATTGTTTTCTTGTATTCAAATCAATAATCAACCATGTGAATAGATGATAGCGGCCTTCTGAACCTACTAGTAGGTGTAGCAGGCCCTTTCTAACTCATATCTATGAGGCTGATAACTGCTGATAACACCCATTCAATCGGCTCATAACATTTGAAGCGGCCGGTTCACTATGGCGTCTGCTTTTTGAAATGTCGACTGCCCTTATTTAGACAGCGTGGCATTCCCAGAGACAGAACTATGAGATTCAATTAGCACAATTTAATCAGCATATATCTTTTACATTTATTTGACATATTTCCTAAAGAGGACCTTTAAATTCCTACAAATTACATGAAAAAATATGTATGTTTGTCCATAAGATGTTAATCAGTAGCATCATCAAAAGGACATCACGACAGATCGATATATATTTAAAACTTTGAGAGACATGTTCTGGGTCCACAGGCATCTCACAATTAAGTAATTCCAAAGCTCGAGAACATGTAGCGGTGCAAAAGGGAGCCATTTAAACATTTAAAAGCCCCTACACACTTGAATTTGATTCTATAACTTTATAAAGAAACTTGATATGATTAAACTTTGATGATATTCCCATTGTGTTACACATAAGTCCAGATAATGTGGCTTTACAGCACTGATTCCTGTTCAGGATAAAAGTGTGAGATCTAGGAGCTACAGTGTAAAATGATGAGCTCTCCAGCGCGTCTCAATTTAGCTCGTCTCTCTCTTTCCCCTCGCCTCATATGTATATTTAATGACAGCCAGATATATCTTGTCCCTTGGGTGACTTTGAAACATTTCATAAAGTACATGGCACTACGTTAAATCAGATTATGTTACCAGAGTCTACATCCTCATGAATACATTTAAGATATTCTGTAAAGCATTTGCTTTCGCTCCTCTCATCTCAAATTTGGAGGTAAATGAATCCTTTGAGGAGATGAAATTATCATTTGAATGTGTGTCAGAAAGGAAATCAAAGCTCACCACGCTGCCAGTGTAAGGAACTGTGTCTAATATTTAATAATATTAGGATGTGTGCAGATGAATAATGAAGTCTGAGTCAGAGAGGATGAAGTACGTGATAAAAGAAAGCGTGAAGACATCAGAACTTTAAATTCTTTTAATTGCTGCTTATTTTGCCGTACTGTCTACCTTGTAAGGGAATAAATAAGAGACCACCCAGTTAGAAATATCCACTAGTGGTGTTTCTTTTTATCACAAAGCTCTTCATTAGAAATGTAAGAACATACTGGAGCTGCTACCACCAACTTCAGAGTGTAATAAATGTACACTTTGGGAATCGTTTCTACGTTTGCACGCTTCAGATTTCACATTCCCTCTGATGCTGCAGACTGACTGACTGACTGATGAAACTACTAAGTGTTGGATCATTGTAGTCATTGCAGAGCTGCATGTGTGTCTAGCAAAGGCAGCGCAGAGAACAGGGCCGAGGGATCGAGTCAGACGAGGAGAAGTAGCACCTCTTAGGAAATAATTATCTCTCTCATCGCCTCTTCTCTCATCTCCTCCTGTGGGAGATCTAGACGTGATGGCTGACAGTTTTCTGCACGGCTGTCTCCAAACCAAAGGCTTTGTTTTTCCCTCTGTGAGCCGAGTTGTTGACAAAGCTTATGACTATTTGCAGCAACATTTTCTCCGACTCTCTCATTCCCAGGATTACATGGGAAATATGTCTGGCAGTTTACCATTGGCATTATGGGATAGTCTCTAGTGATGGCTCACACTCTGGAGGGACACAAAATCATTCATTATCACATTTAAGTACAAGCAAAGTGTCTGATCTGATCAAAGCAACAAGATATGACACGCTCTTTCAGTCGACTTACATCTATTACTCACAACCCAGCTATAAAATGAGAGCTAGTTATGGAATTTAAAGGGACACTCCACCAATTTTACATGTCAAAGTCAATTTACTAGTCAACTACTTAGCCTGTGATGGAAAGTAACTAAGTAGATTTACTCAAGAGCTGTACTTAAAAACCTTGAGGAACACCAAAAAGCTTGGTTTGGTGCCTTTTTGGCTGTAGAAAGAGCTCATCAAGAGCTTTCATTTGATATATGTAACTAATTTTCGCCTAAAATGTCACTTACGCCCCTCTGGTTCTCACCCCTTGTTGAAATAATTGATTTCATTGGTTTTGTCAATTACAGGCCTTCAAGAGGGCTGACCTGATGAGGTTCTTAGTGTCCCCATTTGAGGTTAATGAACAGCACATTAGTGGAAACTGAAGGAAATCAGATGTATGAATGCTCTTAGTCCTCCATCTCCTCCCCACAAAGACAACAGCAATCAGTGCTCAGCTGACAATTTGAGGTGAAGCTCTGGCTCCTGCAGGGAAGTCAAATAGGACAGTTATGGTTTAAAACAAAACTCATACAGGGAGGATAGCAGGGAGCTGGAGGAAGAAGGTCTTCACCGTGGTGCTTCATCTTGATTTTGACAGGACACTCTCCATCCACTGGCGCCTAGAAGAGAGATGGTGACCAGCGGTGACATCACTCTGCAGCGTATTGTAGGCTTTTAGAGAGCGATTGCGTAGTCGCAGAAGATGACTACTGAGCAAAAACAAGCCATTGACGAGAAGGGAGAGGAAGGCGTCAGATATTTGGGACAGTGACGGTGAGATAAGGGGGAGTTCAGGTGTTATTTGATTCCATCTTTTTGTATATTATCTCAATGAACGTCTCAGAAATACACATGCAAGAGGAAAGCAGCACTTCTTCACGACATAAGTCTCCAATCTCAGCCGATGAAGTTTGTGAGCCTTCACCAATGAGCTTGATGGATGATAAATAAAGAGCAGGAGGGAAATCATCAATGAAAAGCAAATGGGAACAAAATGTATCATGCAGGCAACTATTTGTCAAATGCCTGAGTTATGTTATATATGGCGTGTTTCATAAAGTTTCTAAGAAATGTTCAAGGATGAGTGATGAGAGTTTCTTTGATCTGCCTTTCGTTTCCGTGGGAACGCAGACAATGACGGCAAATCCTTGGGGATCTGATTGGCACTATTGAGTACCTCTCCACCTCCTTGTCGCTATAGACGTTTCATTACGATATTTGACTCCAATCTGTTGTTTCTCAATTGTTAGTAGCAACCTTTAACCATTCGTACGTTTATTGTCCAACTTTGAAAGGCTGAAAGAGAGAAATGACCTTCGTTGCAATAATGACAGCAAAGCAATTGTATGGAGTGATGAATAGCTCAGATAATAAGATAGTACAAACTCACGTCAGTAAAGTTTTTCACGTCATCGACCTTTCAACACATTTTGAAGTCTTTTATGTTCAGGTGAGATTTTGTATTTTGTAAGAAGCATTCTGGGAGGACTTTACACCTTTATATTCTGTATGGAGCAGGACAGCGACTTTAGATTTTGGCATTGAAAACAAAACCTGAATTGAAAAAGGAAACGTTGGCATTGAAACACTTGTACTGGAGAAAAGTGTATTTTTCAGAAGTTTTTTCTGTCATCATTTTAGAGTGGAGGGGACGGTTTTATTACATATAATCTACATATTGGAGTGAATATCAATCAGCTGTTTGCTCCAACATGAGTATGTTAAGTCTGTTTCTCTCTGTCAGTGTTTTTCCACATATAACCGGGCTGATTAAAGATAACTTTTAATGACTGAAACACACGAAGCAGTGACGAAGTGCAGCTCGCTATAATGATCACATATTTCTGCGTCCGGGAAGCGTGTTCATGTGTTTCAGAACCATGTTTACTTACAATGAAAACTTAAAGGAACACTGCGTAACATTTCGGGGGATCTATTAGCAGAAAGAGAATATAATATTCATAACTATGTTTTCACTAGAGTATATTTATCTGAAACTAAAAATCATTGAGTTTTTGTTAGCTTAGAAGGAGCCCTTCATATCTACATAGGGAGGTAATCAGTTTGTTGCAGTCTGCAACCACACCACTAGATGCTGCCAAATCCTACACACTGCATCTTTAACAGTGTACCTTTAATATAGTATGACACACTAAAGAGTATATCCCATGTTGCCGAAATTAATGGATTTCTTTGCATTTCATTCATTCATAAAACCTCATGAATACAGATTAAAATACACTCAAACCTTTACAATGTTAATCGTAAGTCTTTTTTGGTTTAATTGTAGGAAATCTGTTAAGAACTTTGATGTCAGCTAAGGAGAAATAGATGTATAGACTGGTGGTGTGTTGGTTGTGTGTGTTGGAGACACAGAGAGCATGACAAGCTAATGTGTAAATGATCCTGCCGGAGTCACACTCTGGCTTCATTAGCCGTGATGTGTACTGTGCTGCAGTGGCCGTAACTCATTCTCATGTGCTTTAAAGACAGCCCTGCTCATCCCCACAACGCCACCACACCACCTCTCCTCTCTCTGGAGACCACAGGCTCATTAGAGAGGCCCCACCCGACAGGAGAGGGTAGGTTAATGGCTGTGCTGACGGTTAGGAGCGTGACACAGGGAGAGTACGTCTTTCAGTGGAAACAAGGAAAATTCACGGACATGTTATGTAAGCACAGACCTGGGCGTCCTTGACAGGATGCAGCAGTGTGTTGTTCAAGTGAAAACTTTAAACAAAAGTTCTGTTAATGGACAGCTAGAAGCAAACGCATTCAATAAGAATCTCTTTCATTAAGGGTGGGAAACATTTTTGAAATTCAGTTCAAAACAGCATGAAAAGAGTAAAAATAGAAATACTTTGATCATCCTTAAGACACATATTGCGCCAAAGATTACTCAAAAAAAATAAACCTTGAGTGTTGTTTATCTGAATGCAGTGTGGGAAAACATAGCTGCACAGAAATGCACTTTCATCTCTCCACATGCATCACCAGCCCTGCGATCCACTACCTAATATATGTGCCCAGACCCCAAAACAAGAAATCAAAGGTCCTGCATGCAGGAGAAGAGCACATCAAAAAGAAGCTGGTATAGAAGTATACTGGAGTTGAATCTTTATTGAAAACGCACTGAAATACTGAAATGACACGCGTTGAAAGTCGGTCTTTAGTCCACAGTGGTGGGACAGTGTCGGGGAGGAGAGGATTCAGTCACTGTGGGTTCGTCTGAGCAGTCATCTGCGGCCTCGCCTTTAGGGACGTCTGCTCCGTCATCTGTAGGCGTCACGGTGAAATAGCTTGTGTGCTGAAATTTGAGCACTTCGTTGCCCCAGCTGGTCCATCCAGGTTGAAGACTTCGGGCAAACAGCTCCAAGCACTCGGCTTCGGCTCCGATGTAGGGCTTCAACACCTCTACAGGAAGAAAGACATGAGGATGAGGAGAGGCTGGTCAACACGTTCTCATCCCAACGAGTCACGTACTGACGCTTTGTCAGACCCCTGCGTGTGACTTTCTGGTCACAGTAAACACATGCTTAATGTTGATAAGGCCTGAATAATACCCGGCCCGAAAACACATCAGCAAATCATTTATTCGCTCCAAATGAATCGACAAGGATTGAACATTGCCCTGAGATGAAAAATTCAGGTTGTAAGATTACAGCGCTGCATCCATTTCTTATGAGGGCACTTTGCTTGTTACTCCGTAATAGGTAGAGGACAGCACTGGCAACTGCCCATCTCCTTCACACCACAGCACACATCTGAAGACTGACAGTGACCTTGAGTCTATAAGAAATTATATTCCAGGAGCAGCACACCTGACAGATACGTTTCACTTCCTCTGCCCCGGCGCTACTCTGTCTGCTCTTGTGCATGCTCGAAACCACCCTGACACCCGCCTCGGCCAACACTCGGGGAGTTAATGAGCCCAGAAGCCTGATCCCCAAACCTGCACAATGTGGTGTCCTGCCTCCCGTTTTCTCTTCCTCTGCACGTCAGAGAGACAGAGTCACAGAGAGGAAAGGCCAAACATGCAGCTCTCCCACTAATTCAACCTCAACCGGTGACTCAGCTCTCAAAGTTGAACAGAGAATAAAAAGGTCTAATTATCATCGGAACTCTGAAATGGGACAACGTATGAAACTTCTGCCACTTCTACCGTGGTTGAATGTAGCAGAGGATGCCATAGATTTTAATTGTGGTTCTTTTAAGTCTCAGTCCTTTCAATCAATATAATTAATTACTTTGATTTTAAGCACACTTTTTTCTTGTTTTTGGCCCCATCAACTTGTTTAACGCCGCTCCAAAACTGTAGCCTTCACTGTGCTGCCACGCGCAACTAATGTTTTAGAGCAGCAAAGAAGAACTGATTGCAGGTAGTTCGTCACAGCTGTTAATAATAATAATAATGATAACTATATATTCTTATCACATTTGTATCAGATCGGTACTTGGTATCATATCGGGAAGGAAAAACTGGTAAGATAAGTATTGTAGCTGCCAATGATGCATAGATCACCGTCACAGATCCATTCCCCAGTCAACAGTAATGCAACCCACACAATTGCCATTAGGAATATTAGGAAGAGCCATTTAACCACTATTTATAATACCGAGTTGAGAAGGGACTTAATTTTTCATAACGTCTAAAGTTGTAGGGCAGCCCTAATTAATATAAAACCACACGTCTTGTCATTCACAGAAGTGCAAACACTTTTTTTTTTCTGCAGCTTGACCATCTGGCAAGGATGTGTTGTATCCGTAATGGTGTCCCTTATCTCTCCATAGCAACCAGAAATGTCAGTGATAGGAGCCCCATCTGAGAGGGGCGGAGAAGTGGGTCAGGGTTTCTCAACGCTGCCGACTGGAGAGGGTTGTGGCTTCACACCGCCGAGGCTGCCCAGCAGACCTGACATGCTCGACGGAGTGCAGCAGAATTACGGGGATGATAGCTCGAGATGAGAGTAAGAAAGCTCGGGGTGATTAAAGCCAAAGGTCTTGGGACGTATTTGAGATTTCTAGCGGTTGCGTAATCTATTGCAGGAGTGAACAAAAGAAAAATCCTTCAAACCCCGAGGAGTTAAATCATCTTGTCAAATAGTTAAATAAATAAACTGTTCTGCTTTTATTGGCAGCTCTGAAAGAGTTGGGTCAAGCCCTTCTAATATTTCATGATATGCTGCAATTTACAATTATTACACTCAGAGATATGAGCCACACCCACTGCCTCTCACCTCGAAACACAGATGCTGCTCATTCTGGCCATTTAGTAGTACAGTACAGACATTTATTTAGAATGCAAAGCCATTTTTCTATATTTTTGTCATTAATATTAGTGCAATTTAGTCTCTACGTCTTGTGCAGACATGTATATCTAAATAAACGTGAAAAAAAACTCCACAACAGCAAATAAAGTAACTGAAATAAGCAACCAGTTCTGAGTAGCTTGGCCATGAACGCAATCTGTATCCTAATCTACTTAATCTCTAGTGTATCACAGCTCCACAATGGCATTGTTATGATCTAAATCTGTGTATTTTAACAATATCCAGCCTCTTCCATGAGTCGGAGGCTTTTCTGTGCTTCTGAAAAGGGGCGCCGGGCGGCAAACGCTGGCTGTGTCCATACTGCACAATAAATCCAGAGTCCATGTTGGAAGTCAAGTCTTGTGCAGATGGGACATATTTGATTAAATCTGAGCAGCAGAAGTCCAAACTCTGACAAATCAAACCTGTCATATGTGCAAGCATGTTGTGTTTGAGCGGTTTTCGCTCCTCCAACATAGTTCTCTAGAGAAAATGGAAACTTTCTGTGGTGGAAAAGTAAGTTATACATTCAAAAAGGGGGATATTTTGACTTATATAATGTACAAAATCTATAATTTACTACTTCAGTCTGTCCATTTCTCATTTAAAAACATACTGTATTTTAATTTTGCATGTAGTAACTGTCCTCTAACATGGAATAAAATGGTGCATTTTAAATTTCAGTCATGCAAAGCTAAATAAGTGACTCAGACTTTGCTTTTGCGTATGTTATAGCAGACTGTGGTAGGATTTAGGGCTTATCATTGAAGCCCAAGAGCAAGATAACAATCTGACGTTGCAGCATTGCCCTCTGGTGGCATAGTAAAACATAACAATACAGTGCTTGAATATAACAAGTTAAGTTTGGCTTTCATTAACAAAGAAATTAAACTATTTACCTGAGAGTGAGGGCTTCTGGGAGTGGAGAGCTGACGGGACGCTGACGATCAAACGCTGATCCTCCACACGAACCTCTGACCTCTCTGGAGAGCTGAAAGTGGTTAAAGAAGTTTATTACATTTAATTGTTAGAGCATAATGAACACAGAGAAGTCACACAATTCACACCTCGTGGCGTTATCTGCAGAGGAGCGATATCGGCCCAGCACCAGCACCTCATACGGCTTCTTGTGGTGTGAGTCCAGTGGAAACACAAACTGTCCAGATGTGGTCACCTGGAGGGAAAGAACTAAGCCTTAAAACATCTGGAATCAAAACAATAGGTCAGATGTTCATGATTGAGAGCTATTCAAAGTTTCTGTACCTTGACCCAGAACCATTCGGCCATAACTTCTACGCCCCAGTGAGGATACAGCTCGTCACGGACAAACCGCAGGTGGCTGGGCCGGTTTGTGACCCAGGTGACCACTAAACAGTTCGGGGAGGCCAGTAGGGGTATCTGGAGCTGTTTCAGCTGCGATGAGGGCAAAGAACTGTACCTTCATGGAGAAAATAGATTAAAAATGTTATTTTGTGTAAATTCAACCACTATACTCTTCTCTACGTGCACCTCCAGTTATGTTTTGAACATCAGTCCTTCAAACTATTTCACCACGCCAAATCGAGCCAAATCCTTTGACTGCCATTTTTGGTATTGCTCCAGACTTGGACTTGCATTATATTATTATTATTATTATTATTATTATAAATGCATTATTGAACTATTAGACTTTTTGCACATATACTGTTTGCACACGTTTACATCCTCTACATGTATGGCCTAAGGCAGTGGTTTGGGGCCCCCAATGCTTCTCATGATAAATCTGAGGGATCACCAGATAATTCATTTCAGATCATTCATTTTTTTTACATTTTTCTATAATTTCTAGCCATGAAATTTGGTTCAGACATTCATGTTCCCCTCAGGATGAATTGTAATAAGTTTGGCGATCACTTAACCTTAACAGCCTCTCACAGGGCTGCTAACATGGCTGTAGACTCTTCTTTGTTTTTGTAAAACACTGGGTATTTTGACCTCTATAGCTGTTGAATTTGTCGCTCCTGAACACTAATAAAGTCTTATTTTATCTTCATTCTGCTTTATACACTCGAAAAGACCAAATTACCTGCGGCTCCTTTTCACAGACTTGTTTTCCCACGGTGGATCCATAACTATTAACTCAAACCTTCTTCCATCTGTGTGAGAAACAAGCAGCTTTAGTCGTAAACAGTGTCAGGCTGGGAGACCACTAGTATGATCTCTCATGCGAAACACACTGAGTCATGCTGGAGTTATTTACATTCATTTAAACCACAATGATCCTTTTTTTCTCTCCACGATTTTGCAGCTTTTTATCTTCATTAAAAAGAAGTTACCACAATCGTGCAATTGTAAGATATATGTCAAATCTGTTCCAGATGGCCTGACCAATATTTACACATTTTCCAGTTCCCATCATTGTACTCACACCGAACAAGGGGTTGTATTCTTGTGAAATCAGAGAGCAGGAAGGCGGTGTGTGGTGGTATTACATATTCCTCTCCCATCAGTGTGACCACTGAAGCCGCCCGGGTCTCTGTCACCCGAGAGAACAAGTCCACGTGTGACGTACAGCCGTCTTCAGCAACAAGTGGCTGCACACACTCCTCCTGCTCCTCATCGTCCACTAGAGGAAGCTCTTTAGCCATTTCACAAAGAGCGGCGAGGCTGCACTCCTGAGAGGGAAGAGGCTCTTTCTCTGTGTCTGTCACGCCATTTAGATATCCCAGGGATCGGGCAGAATCCACCAAGGACTTGGTTCCCTCCAGGACGACAGACCTGATCTGCATCGGCACACATTATATTATTATTATACATTATTATACATTATTATAGGAGATTTGTGCTGGCAGAGGCTGTATTGGAAATGCATGATATAAAACTCATCAGTGGTGGAAAGAAACTAAGTACATTTACTCAAGTTTTGAGGTACTTTTCTTGATTATTTCCATTTCTATCCTACTTTATACTTCTACTCCGACACAAATCTCTTTCCAAAAGACTTGAAGTTAGAGAATGACATCCAACCTACCTTCTCATGGAAGGCCTGGGAATCAACTTCCCCCTGGTTGAGTTCACTGTGTTTTCGTTTCCTTTTCTGAAAGTCAAATTGATATTAAATGAAGAATGATTAATGATTTTTCAGTTTCACAGATAGCAGATATTCATTCACAGATTTTCTTTCTGCATAAAAGTGAATTTACAATAAACAAATAATACAATTACATAAAAAATAAACAATTTGTACAAAAATATGTCTCTGATTTCTTTATTTTTTGCTTAAAAGGGAGTTTTATAAGTGGTTAATACAACTCTGATTTCTGAAGACACCTTATACACTCAGTTGCCAGTTTATAATTATTATTTTATAAAGAAGTATTTATTTTTATTATTTATTTATTTATAAATATAAGTATAATTCTTGCACATATAGTGCTGTATATAGTATGTTATTGTTATTCTATGTTTATATTTGATAATTTCTTGTTAGTTGTAGTAGTCTAGTATATACAGTATATAGTGTATTCTAATGTATTCTTTATATTGTGTATACTACAGATATTTATCTCTAGTGTTGATATGTATATTATTGTGCATTTACTGTTCCTGTGCATTGCCTGCTGCTGTGACACAATAATTTTAGCTTTGTGTACTTTTTGCTTAGAGAGTCCAAAGATAATTAATGTTGCATTAAATATGTGTACTTCACATGTAATTAAACACAGGCATAATTAATTCTGGGTGTGAATACAGCCATATGACCAGCAGCTGTCACTGTATAGTCATGTTTTGTGATTTACCTTTGGTGGTTTGTCTGTTTTCTGCAACACATCCTTGTTTCCTGCCTCCACAGCAGCACTGGAGCTCACACTGTAATGACTGTTTAAAACCTGAAAACACTGCCTTCTGAAACAGCACCTCACATGTTTACTATCTCTCAGTCGGATGCAACGTGAATACCCCTGATCAATGAGTGAGCGTGCATCCACAACCGAGCCCTGTTTGTTCTGAACCACCACAGACATTGTTGGTTAAAACTAGAGCTGGCTTTTATAATCTATTGCTTCAACTATCTGTCGGTGGTTCCGGTGCAGGAGTCGTTTCCCTGCCGACAAAAAACACGCCCAAACCAGTTGGATTTCAGGGGAAACGATATCGAAAGTAGAGCAGCGTTTAGAAACTCTGGAGCGATTTGCTGTTTTCATTCCCAAGGAGGGTGAAAAGAGGAGACTTCACACGTCATATCCTGTTGTTTACAACGCATGCGCAGTAAATATGATCTACACTGGTTGAAATGTATAAAGGGTGGAAGTAACAAAAACGAATTGATATAAATGTATGTCAGGTGTCAGCAACCTTTACTATCAAAAGAGCGATTGTAGGCAAAAAAAATCTGTCTGGAAGGTATGAAGGTAACACAGTTTATAGTTTAAGTATAGTATATAAGTCTAATGCAGTGAGGGCCAAAGAGACAATGTACTACGGAGTATTAGGGCCACATTGAGGGAAAAAACATCTGAGATTTACAGAATAAAGTCAGAATAGAATGAGAAAAAGTGGTAATGTTACGAGAATAAAGTCATAACTTAACAAGAAAAAAAGTCATAACATTACGAGAATAAAGTCATAACTTAACGAGAAAAAAGGTCGTAATATTACGAGAATAAAGTCATAACTTAACGAGAAAAAAGGTCGTAATATTACGAGAATAAAGTCATAACTTAACGAGAAAAAAGGTCGTAATATTACGAGAATAAACTCAGAACTTTACGAGAAAAAAAGTCGTAACGTAACAAGAGTTAAGTCATAACTTTATGAGAAAAAAGTCGTAATGTTACGAGAATAAAGTCATAATATTACAAGAAAAAAAGTCCTAACATTACGAGAAAAAAAGAAAATAACACATAAAATTACTACTTTATAATATTACGACTTTATTCTCATAATACTACGACTTTTTTTCTCGTCAACCTATGACTTTAATCTCGTAATATTATTACTCTCTTTCTCCTAAAGTTATGACTTTATTCTCGTAATCTCAGATTTATTTTTTTTTCCTCAATGTGGCCCTAATACTCTGTCGTATCGTCGTACCATAGACCTACAACAATGATAAATGAAAATGGAAATGTAAACGAAAAAGTTGTTTCTGTGATGAGTTATTGATCCAGGAAGTTTGAATCTGTCAATATCTTTCCAACTTTACCGAAGTACATCATCAAGGGGGGCTCCGTACATCAGCAATGTGTGGACAGTCAGGAATGATTGGAAGAAGTGCTCTATGAAGTAACTTGAGGGAACGAGTTAATACAAATTTTCTCCTAAGGGGTGAAGGGGGTCTCTGCACATATGCATTTTCATCACCTCCAATTCATTTTTGTCACTTCCACCCCTCATAAAATTGACAACAGCCCCAGTTGCACTGTGCATGTGTCATAACCCAGAGCTCTAAACCGTGTTCAAACCTCTTTTAATAGGCCTTGTTTATTTCGCGAAAGTAGATAACGTTTGTCCCCAACGAGCTTCCATAGCAACGAAGGATGGAGAGAACACGTGGTTACAGAATGAAAGTTACCGGACGAGGCGTGCTTTATTTAAAGAGGCTGCGACTCACAACATCCCTTTATAGTCTACACATAAAGTAACTTACAGTTTAATCAACTTCGGGATAAAGTGAAAGTCATGTTAACGTTACAAACGGTACGAAGACAGACTTTAATGTTAATGTAGTTGAGAAGAAGCTGTCCAGCGTCTCTCTATTGTCTTCTGTCTCCATGGAGAACGCAAGAGTCCGCAGGAGGATCCGTGTTTACGACTGTCGCTCCGAAAACGAGCAGCATGTAACGCCCAAGTTACTAGAAACAACCGGTCAAGACTTCAACGGGTTTCTGCTGCTCCTGCACCGGGTAACATAATGTTTGTTTATTTGTTTTGCACAATTTAAGACTATACAACAGAATAAAAAAATAAATGAATAATATACAGTGCAGGAAGAGGCAAAACAACATTTGCTGGTACCAGCTTCTTACATATTTTTTTTTATTTTATATCATAAATTGGATATCAATGTTTTGAATTTTGCTGGTTCGACAAAACAGGGAATTTGAAAATGTGAATTTTGTGGCATTTTATACACAAAATGATGATACCAGAGATATGTGTGTCAATGTGTCTGTTTCCTTCATGAATGCACTCATTCATCAGGAGATAAATCACATCCTCTTATGCAATTCTCCAGTCGAGGTGTTTTTTGCACCATAAATCTAATACACTGACATATTTTGTTTTTGTTTGTCTATTTGTTTTTGCTCAATTCAAGACTATACAACATAACAAAAAAATAAATTAATACAGTGCAGGAAGAGGCAAAAAACCCACTGGGCTTATCTGAAGCCTCCACCTAGAGACAAGATTAATATAAAGAAATAATATGACTACATAATAGTGATAACAAAAAATTAGGACAAGATATATATAACAACAACAATAACAATACAGTAAATATATAAAAAAAGATAAGTGTGTGTGTGTGTGTTGCATGGAAGTGTATGGTTAGTGTTTGAGGTGAACTGGTCTTCCACGAAGTTTGGTCACATTTTACAAGTATTTAGGGTCAAAAAGGGATGAACTAAACTTAAATAAACAGGTTTATTTTCATTTTCCATTTCTAAAAACAAAAAATAAAATCACTAGAAGACAGAATATGTAAAAAAAAAACGGCCCGTTTTTTTTTCTTTATATTCTGCAACCGGAAGTTGCCAATTACAAAGTAAGAGTGCTTCCGGTAGCAGAATATGAAAAAACGGGGCATTTTTTTCGTTTCTGTCTTCTAGTGATTTTATTTTATTTTTTGACCCCGATGAAGAAAAACGTCTTGTATTTAAATATTATTTTTGTACTTTAAAACAAAAATCTAATAATCTCTCATTTTTGTTTTTTTTAATATCCATTTGTGAAAGGAAAATCTAATGACCAAAAGATGACCATTAAGGCTTAAATTTGAAATCATGATCTTAATTTTACCTTTAACATTTCATTTTATTTTTTCACATATATTTGTTCAAGACAAATAACTTTTGAGGTACTTGTACTTGATTAATTTATTTCTATATATTTTTTGGGGACAAGAATAAATGGCGTGGGACTGAAAATATTTTTTACAGTCTATGTTTAGTATTCAAAGATTTCATGATGTTTGAAGTTATCCATGTTTTGTTAGTTTATGATGAGGTTCGTGAGACATCTCATCATAAACCACAATTCATAGCTCTCAAATTCAAGGAAACGAAACTGGCAAGGTGAAGAGAGCAGGTCTGGTCCTGCAGGTCTTGCTGCAGGACCAGACCTATCTGGAGATGATTAGAAGAAACTCTTAATACGCTTAATTTTGATGCTAGTTTTACATTTGCTTTGATTTCCTTACTCCTAGAAAGAACAGATCACATAAATTCCTATGTTACAGTTTGGTGGATCAATACTGTTTTTGGATTTAGAAGAGAGTTGTTAATGTTTGCTAATATTTTTTGGACTGTGTTAGATCAAAGGAAAAATGGGCGTAGTCGTTCCTCTAGGTTTGTCTCTCTTGACAGTTCATGACTCTCAATTTCAAAGAAACGAAACTGGCAGGGTGAAGAGAGCAAGTCTGCTCGTGCTGCATTGCATTAAATTCATGTTAATGTGATGAATGCATCTTTTACTGTATCCTTTATTTACCTTAACCTTATATACTTAACATACTGTTTTACAAACTGTTACACCTCTCCATATATATTTATCACTTCTCTATCCATACTACTTTCCTGTCTACACCTCTGTGTACGTATATTGCTTCTCGTCATGCATATACATACTACATCCTGTTTACATTCAGTTTTCCCCATCTGAAATAGTCATCAACATTACAAATTTACATTTACATTACTATTTTATATTTATTACTTATGTTTATATTTATTTTAACTGCACTATTTTATGCCTTAGATTCTCATTTTGCTTTTACTCGTGTGATCTATTTAGCTTTTATACATATTTTATGAGCATTGTTGAAGGAGCCTGAGACATTCTTGTTGTTGAGAGGCATTTAATTGACTATTGTAAATTCTGTGGCGTCATGGTGCAACATCCACAGATGTATTACCCGGCTTTGTTGAATACTTGATTCTGATTGGTCAATCACAGCGTTCTACAGTCTGTTATTTCTTTATAGCAGACTGTTGCTATGTATAACAGACCGTTGCTATGGACGCAGGTCTGATCTCAGACTCTGGTGGACCATTTTTGGGTCAAATTATTGATTTCTTAAGTAGGTAGCTGTGTAATAAGCGGGGTAATAAACAGCTAGTGGGTCATTGTTGTGAAATAAACCCCGACAGGGTGATGCAGGATGGGTGACCTCGACTGCCATGATGAAGAGTGCGGGTGACAGCAGACTACCTGATTTACACTGTAGATCTGGCCATCTGAATGCATGTATGGAGGCACAGCGAATTCAAATTTTTTTTTTACTTCCCTTTCCTGCTCTTACAGACCGCACTCTTTCCTCTTTTGCTGAAGCTGTAAATTGTTAACATAAGCAGCCCTGGTTGTCTCTGTTATTTTGTTTCCCGACCTTATGACAGTACAGCCTTGATGTCCATTTTTCTGACACTGTTAAGATTTGACAAAAACACTTTTTTCTCAGTTTATTTATACATTTTGCTAATACAACTCTTACAATCCATTGCACAAACATGTTTGGACTGGTATATATCGCACCCACCCCCCACTCCCACCCATGACAATACCCAGAGGGCACTCAAAAAAAAAAAAAAATGTGTACAAAGTGTACAAAAATGAATATAAATAAATAGATAGATAAATAAATAAAAAATAAAATAAATAAAATAAATAAAATAAATAAAATAAAATAAAATAATAAATAAACATAAATCCTGATAAATTGATAAAGGTCTAGGACATTACACCCTATCATCTAGGGCACTTTACCTTTGAAATATTCCTGGTCAAATATCCATATCCATATATATATATATATGTATATATATATATATATACATATATGTATATATATATATATATATATATATACATATATGTATATATATATATATATATATATATATATATACATATATGTATATATATATATACGTATATATATATATATATATATATAAACAAAAACACTTCTGATGATAATTTTTACAATTAGTTGATGAGTCATTTTGTCTATAAAATATCAGAAAATAATGAAGAATGTGGATCACAGCCTCCTCGACGTCATCAAATGTCTTGTTTTGTCCAGCCAACAGTCCAAACCCCAAAGAAATTCAATTTGCAGTGATAAAAAACAACAAATCCTCACGGTAGCTGAGAGTGATTGACATTTCTGGTTTGACAAATGACCGAAATGATGAATGAATAACCAAAATAGTTGCCACTTAATTTTCTGTTGATCGACTAATAACTGTTTCAGCTCTAATGAAGACATGAACACTCACTTTTGACTTTTTTGTTACAGGCATTTGGAATCCGTTCACATGAAACATATGTGTTGACCACAACGGACAGAACAGTCCTGGATTTTGACAAATTTAGTGAGTAAATCTGTCCCAGTTGGTGCAAAAGTAAACAAACAATATGCTGCCATAAATTATAGATGAGAAAATTAAAGAAATATATCTTAATTGTTTTAAATTTTTCTGTGGTTCATTTGTTCTGTAAATGTCATCACCTGTACGTTTTTTTTCTGAAGTTGCCAAGACAGTTACATTTTTATTTAATTTTAATTTTTTACATTGTAGAGGAGCTTCAGGATGACAGCACCCTCCTCTTGTTGCAAAAGAAGAACCAAGCACTGACAGCGGCCACGGAGGAGCACATCACGTTTGAGCCTCATTATAATACGCTGATCCAGGCTGGCACGTATGAGTACTACGCTAGTGAGGGCCAGAAATCATTGCGTAAGTGCTTATATAATCACAGTCGTTTACTTGAGATGGACAGAGACATTAAGCTGCATATCATCACTCATAACTTTCTACTTTTTGTCATTTTTGTCCAGCATTCGCACTGGCTGAGCTGATCGACAACTCTCTTTCGGCCACAGCTAAAAACCTAGGAGTGAGGACAATAGAGATACGAATGGTTGGTTCTTTTGCATATTATTTTATAACCAAATGTTTCACCTTCACAGTAATAGGGACTGACCCTCTCTCCCTGTTTCCAGGTGTTTGATGACACTCTTGGAAAACCTGCCTTGATTGTCTTAGATAATGGGCGCGGGATGACCTCTAAACAGCTCAATAACTGGGCAGTGTACAGACTGAGTAAATTTTCCAGGGAAAAGAGCCCACTTGTGAGGTTGGTGTGCTTTAGCTTCTTCACTTTCTAGCTTCAGATTAGCCATGCTTGTCCAAGGGATGCTTCCAATGTTCCAAATGCCCAAAATTTGATTATACGTCTGTATTTTTTTTCCCTCACTACAGTAAGCAAGAGGGGTATGTTCGACCTGATGCTGTCCGTCGTAGTCTCAACAGTGATATATCCTACTTCGGAGTTGGAGGAAAACAGGCTGTGTTCTACATTGGAGACTCAGCCAGGGTATGTCTTCTGTGCAAATTGTTAAGAATTCAACACAGCGCTCTAGACTGCGACCAAAATGGTTGCATATGCAATAATCTTTTGATAGCGTATGATTTAAAATTTCACATGGGCATATTTCGACATCAGCCACTTGTCTATTCTATCCTCGCTGCTCGCAAGAGAATATACTTAAAGTATAAAAGTAAAAGTATCCACTACGCAGCCAAATATGCTATTTAATTGGTACATTATTTTATATTAAAATATTTGATTATTATTATTATTGATGCAGATACATGTGAGATGCATTTTATTGTTGTGTCTGGCTATAATACAGCTAATTTAATTATTTTTTTATACTGTTGGGTGGTTTAATTCACTGTATAACAATGCATTGTATTTCATATATTCATTATAAATAAATGTAGTAAAGTAAATATAGAATATTTCCCTCTGAAATGTAGTGGAGTAGAAAGTAGCATCAAAAATGTACTTAAGTACAGTACTTGAGTAAATGTACTTAGTTACTTTCCACCACTGATTAATACCATGCTGTAGCAAAAGGTTGCGACCAAATCATGTGCTACCAGTGGAAAAGTTAGTCTGGAGCCCTGCAGCATTACCAGAATCAGTAACAAAGACTACCTTAAAGAGGAATACTAATGTACACCATTAAATCTTCTTTTATTTATTTTTTTGTACATTTTGGTTTATTAAACTTTTGCAACTATGGAAAGTTATCACGGTGACAATCGTTTTATCTGACCCTGCTGCGTCACCAGACTGACTTCACACAAATGAATGAGCAAACAATAACCATAGCTTTGCTTCTTTTGTGTTTTAGATGATCAGCAAACCAGTTGGCTCCCCAGATGTTCATGAGCTGGTTTTGTCCAAAGAGGACTTTGAGAGAAAAGAGAGGAACAAAGAGGATATCTACAGCGGGATCATTAGAAACCGAAAGGTAAGTGCTCTGTTTTAAAAGCCTCCGTTCACATGAAGTAAAAGTTCGCTTGTAACTTCAAAAACGTTCTCCTGATTTGCAATTTAAAGCTCTCTGCGTTAACATCTCTGCTATCTCTCCTCTGTGTGACGTTTCATCCTCCTCCTGCAGCCCTGTGACTCTTCACATGTGACTAAAGCCGATGAGCGCTTCCTCCATAGCCTTATCGCCGAGGAATCTCTGAAGGAAAGCTTCACAGCCGTGGTCATTATGGGGATCTTACCCGAGCATATCGCCTTTCTGAAACAAGATTTCGAAAAGTGGACCAGACAGCTAGCGTGAGTTCATTCACCCACACCATCCAATATGTACTCAAAAGTCTTAAAGCAGCAGTGGGTAGAATTGGAGCAAATATGACTAAAAAAATATATTTTCATAAAACGGTCACTATATCCTGACTATATGAGACAGGTTATCTGAAAAAATAGGCATTACAGTAACAGAATATTGTTTCATATTTGATCAGCACTGCCTAGTTTGACCGTTTGATCGGAGTTTGCGAGTGATTGACAGCTGCCTCCGTTGAATGAACAGCCAATAGGAACACTCTCTCTCTGAAATGACCTGTGATTGGCCAAAGTCTCCCGTCACAGGCTAGATTTTTAAAAGCCTGAAAACAGAGCCATGAGGAGGTGCAGAAGTCTAGTTTTCTCTCAGAACACTTGTATTACAATATGCTGAAGGTTTATTATGGAATTTTTGCCCAATGATGCCAAAAACGTTCCTCCTACTGCCACTTTAAGGTTCCCAGGTTGTCTGCTTTGATTGATTTCATATAAAAAAACAATCTGTTTTGTCCATATTTCAGTCACATATATCACTATTATATTCACGGAGTCAATGGGAAGGACATGAGAGCTGCTAGCTCTACAATCTCAGATCATCAAATTGACATTCAGGTGAGGCTGCTGGTTTTAAAAGCTTAAATTGTTGACAAGAGTGACTCTGCTTTGTATTTCTGCTTTAATGCAGTGTATTTCAACTAATATTCCGATCTCTCTTTAAACAGATCACTTTGCGTGAGAAGACTCCCAAGTTGCCCCGTGCGCTCAATCTAAGGGAAGTTGACAACGACATGCAGACTCTGTACATAAGTTCTGCTGTAGACACGTTTGAGTTTAAGGCCTCTGAGAAAGACGGTGGCACAGTGGAGGGAGTTATCCGCTATCATCCCTTCCTCTATGACAAGGAGACGTACCCCCAAGACCCCGATGCTGTGCAAGGTATTCAAACTCTAAAATACTGAATAAACTTTATGACATATGACGACTTTGGAATGAAATTGTGGATTTTATTTTGGTCCTTTGTTTATCAGCCTCTGTTGATGTTGAGGATGACGATAATGAGTCTGGAATCCAGCATCACGCAAGAGGAGAAAGGCCGATATTTCACTGTTTCTGGAATGGACGGCTCATACCTTACACCACGGTGTCTGAGTAAATACTCTAACTATTTTGTTTCTTTCCACTTCAACTTTAAAAGAATAGCAAGAAAGCAACTTTCACTTAAGTTATTAAAGAATTGACACAGTATGTTGGTCTTTTTTACATTTTTTGCTGTCCGTTTGTACAGGTTTGACTGGTGTTCTCCGAGTAAAGGAACAAAGGATCTCGCAGAGTGCTACAATCGAGTTTCGGGGGCGCTTTTCACCGACGACAGATTCCAAGTCAGCACGAACAAGCTTACCTACATGGAGCTGGAGCTGAAACTGAAGCACAAGGAAACCATCTTCACACGCATTGTTAATGGACAGGTGGTCATATACAGATACTCTTTGATTAGAACAAATCGCAACACCACATTAGAGAATCTTTCTCCGTATTAGATGTGGATATACAATATATATTTAAGATTGATTAGTGTATACAATTATTTTATTGATGTCGTTGATATTTATTACTGGAAGTGTCCACAGGAAAAGAGCAGTTCTTCAGTCTCTATAGTGATCATTGAATCGATATATCAACGTATCGTTACACCCCTAATACACTACTGCTAATATTTAAGAGAAGCCGAGGCTACCTTACCTTCCCAGCACAAATAGGCAATGAATTGAAATAAACGTCCTGCACCTAGCAAGTTAAACACCCTGCCAGATGTTTTTATCAGGAGTTGATTAAGACCAAAACGGAGCTAAAACGTCAGTGAATATTGGACTATGAACATGACTGCGATACAGTGCTCATGTTGTTGCGTCTGAAACGTAGGTGTTTATGCAATCTTTTGCTGGAAAGTTAGCCATAATGTAGATAAGCCAGCAGCAGAAGACCTGACAAGTTAGTCATAAAGTAGATAAACCAGCCGTAGAAGACCTGTTTCCTAGTGGTCAAAAATCATAATTTGAATGCAGCTTCAGTCCATTTATTTCAATTTAAGAGCGAGAATAACCGCCGGGCGTTGCTGAACTGTTTTATTTCCATGTCCACAGAGTCAAAGGGTCACCATCCAGACGGCGTTTACGCAGTGGCTAAAAAACTGTCATGAGAAGTGGGACAAGCAAGTGAAGTTCTTGGGCTATAAGGAGACCATAAAACGAGAGGATGTGCCCAGTAAGGTAATGCAGCATCCCTGGGCGACGTTCTCCTCCATCGAAGTGGACGGCAAAACCTACACAGAAGGCCAACTCGTGAGAATCCGTTTCTTTTTTCTGAGTGTATATTCTGATTATTCTGTATTCTCTATTGATGTCTACATTCTTCCTCATACAGGTGAAGTCTCACAAAACGCAGCCCATTGTGTATTGTAGCGTGGTTCGTTTTTTGCTGTATGGAAAACACGAGGGAGATGTCCATGCCACCGGGGGACAGGTTGAAGTGGCTCTGGTAAGGAAGAAACTACGGAGTTTGTGTTTGATAATGTGATAAAAGTATGACTCAAGTTTTTCCTGCATGTCAATCCTTTCTTTCTCTTTATCTTCTTTTTGTAGTTTAAGCTATTTTTTTGTTCAATAAAGGAAAAATTGCCACAGAACTCTTGTACTTGGAGCGCCCAGGTTTAAAGTCGCAGGAAACTTTATCTGGAATCGCTTCTCTTCCACATCTAAATAGAGGAATACATGCGGTGTAATATGTAAAGCATTTGATGTCAATGAAAACGTCAAATTACCTTTTTGAGTTTACTTGTATTGAGCCTGATATTGATAAACAAATCTTTTTCCTAGGAACCCAAAGCATTTCACGACCAGATCAAGACCATACCCATTTCCAAGATTGACAAGAAGGCCACACCAGAAGCCATCAAGAAATACATCGACAATGACTCCGCCAAGTGAGTAAGCAGTTAGGGGAAATGCCCTCATACTTCTAGCATCTAATCTGGGTCTCAGTATCTCAATAGAGTGCTGCAGGAATGAGTCCGAAAACCCAGAAATGAGTGAGCACTTTAGCACTTCCGGTTCCCTCGTCTGGAAGTCATTGGGTTTTTAGTTAGATGCCTGAAGTAAGGTCTGTGGTTAACACGGGCTTAAGAGATTTTAACGTTTTGTTCTATGACATAAAAGACAAATTATGAAGCTTTTAAGTGTCTTAAAAAAGGCGTTTCACACTTCGCGGGTACAAGCAGCCATACTAGACCATGCTGCATGCAGAACTTCTGAGGGCCGAGCAATCAGCCCGTTTCGGACGGGCAAGCGCGTCGAACGGGCACTGCATTCGTGTTATCAATTGGAAGTAATTTGTGTTCCTCCACCTGACTAGATGTACTAGTTTAAGTAGATGAGACTTTATCAGCTCAAGTAAATTGTATTTATTTGTTCCAGGCTTCCAGATATTCTGCAAGTGGACTGGCCAGAAGGGAACCCCTGGCCACTGAATGCTGTTCGTCCAGCTGGGACTCCGTTAGGTAAACTGCTTCACTGTTTGGACACCACACCGGTCACACACACATCGGTGTGCAATGTGCATAGAAACATAATAATGTGGAAAAAACTTCCCTTTTCATGGAGCCCAAACGTCACACTGTATGGTTTATGTTTTCACTTTCACATCATTTCAGGTCCATTCCAAATCAAAATTGTAAACAAGAAGGGAGAGTCAGTATCCAAGATGCCAGCAGTGGGCCAGGGAGGGAAAAAACTGGTTATTGAGGTCAAAATCGTCAAGCACGGTAAGAAAAACAAAACCCACTCCTCTAAACATCTGAAAAGCTCAATCAGATGGTTTAATATTTAAGGTGCAATGCTGTGTTATTTAACTTCTTAAAGATAAAACCTACAAACAGTAAGCCAACTAATTAGCAGAGAAAAAGATTCACCATAAAGTATTTATTTCTTCCATTTCTAAGCTAAGGGGCTTTAAGAATGATGATGCAGAGAAGCTACTGCTCAAATTATTAGGTAATAGCAATTTAACTGTTAAATACACAATGAATTTGTAATTTTAAGATAACTGAGAGGTATATTATTAAACTATATATTGTAATGCCAGTGAAAGTGGTGGATGCAAATCCATGATAAAGAATCATCTTCATAACTTTAGGAGTTTTGTTATTAAATTTGAAACATATTTACCGTTTCTCTTGTGCTCTGTTTTATAGACTTCCCTTGTTGCAGAGCTGCAACAAATAATTCTTATTAATATATAGATTAAATTATTTATTAATAGTTTATGTTCTTGATTAACCATTCAGACTATAAATTAGTAAAAAATTACTTTTACAGTTTCTAGAGCTGCAGAGATAATTTGACTAATCGATTATTGCAAAAATGTTAGAAAATGTTGTTTTCATCCTCTCAAATATACGTATTAAACTGAATATTTTGGGGTTTTGGGTGACAAAACAAGACATTTAGAGACATCACCTTGGACTTTGAGAAACTGGGATGGACGTTTTTCACTATTTTCTGACATTTAATAGAATAAATGATTAATTGATCAATCTAGAAAATAAATGTCAGATTAATCGATAATGAAGATATTCATTAGTTGCAGCCCTAACAATTTCCCAGAGCTCAAGTTTGATATCGTCAGGTTGCTTGTTTTTTTTTTGACCAACAGTCTAAAACCTGATAATATTCAGTTTACTCTAATTTACGACAAAAAAGCGTCAAATCCTCACATTTGAAAAGTGGGAACTAGAGAATTGTCACTTGTTAAATGACTAAAAAAAGTTGTTGCTACTTAATTTTCTTTCAGCTTACTATACTTTTCCCTACTTTATAATTCTTTCTTGGTATACAGTTTGTAACAGTGTTTTTTTTTCCTCTGAATGTTGTAGTAAACTCTATTTGTCTTTCATATGTAGGCCCTAGAGATGAGGAGGTTTTCTCTTGTCCTCCTGCCCGACATTCAGCAAAGTGGTGTTACTATGTCAACAAGATTGGTACATTTCTTTTTATTTGTCAACTTTATCATTTTATGGTGACTTTTTGGATGTTCTGATTTTTATCTGCTGAAAGATCACGTTTTTATTATAATTTAACATCTCGTCTTTGGCAGAGAAACTGACCGACCTGGGGAAGTATACTCTTACCCTGAGTACTGTGATACATGAAAGTAATGCGACTACCTTTGGAGGCAGAGAGCTTCCAAGCTACAAACTCAAGTTCACCATCAGTGGTAAGGAAAACCACAAAACTTCAAATGTCATATTTTGTTATGCTTTCTGCTTGCCCTAATCACACACTTCCACTGTTCTTATCCTTCTCAGAGGGCAGTGCTGAGAGTTTCGTTATCGGCGAAGTGAGCACTACTCTTCGCATTGGAGTGCCGTTCGACATTCCTCTGCTGATAAAAGATGGTTATGACCACTCGGTGATGTCTCCTCCTGATCTCAAACCTGAACTCAAATGCAGGTGGGTCACTCCACTTAATTTGAAAACATGTAACCTCAGTTTTGTTGTGTTTTCAGTGGACAGATTACTAAGAAGACCCTCTATTCTTATTGCTTGACATGCTGTTTTGACATGTGTTTTTTATTGAAGAACAGCACGTTTATGTAACTGATTTGTAAGTTTAAAGGGATAGTTCTGGTGCTTTTGAAGTGGGGTTGTATGAGGTACTTATCCATAGTCAGTGTATTACCTACAGTAGATGGCAGTCAGCACGCCACCAGTTTGGAGACAGGAGTTACCGCACAGAAGCAAAGTAATGTACTGCTGCGGACGGGGCCGGCAGCAAAACGTATTTTAGCCACCTAAAAGAGGCTCACCTAAAATAAATCAATATCAGTAAGTGGCTCTCACGGCAAGGTAAATCAGTGGAAATATTCCAAATATAGCGCACACTTAAACTGATATTGATTTTTTTTAGGTTGCCGTTTCTTTTAGGTATCTAAAATATGTTTTGCTGCCGGCCCTGTCCACAGCAGTACATTGCTTTGCTTCCATGGGTAACTCCTGTATGCTTCTCCAAGCTGGGGGCGCGTAGACTGTCATCTACTGTAGGTAATACACTGACTATGGATACCTCATACAACCCCACTTCAAAACACCTGAACTAAGTATACATATCATTGGTTTATCATAAAGATCATCATGTCTTTACTTTGCCAGATGTGGGAGTTGGCTCTTGTCCCATTAACATTATCTTCATTATTAATTAGTGGCCTGGATCTGAGTTACGAGACAGTGGACAACAGGGGGACAACGTTCACCATCAGAAGTGTCAAAGCAAGAGGAAAAGTCCTGAATTACCAACAATCAAAGGTTAGAAAAACAATATGCTCTCCTCTCACAAGACATTAGTTTGCCTATTTACTAGAAAAGTTGATGCACAAGGTGTAATTATGTAACAAAACATAGCACTAAGAGTGTAGACAAGAAGGATCTTTTAGATGATTTTGCACAAGGACCTACATTTCACTAATGCCGTAAAATCACATACAAACAAGTTAGATACAAACGTGATTATCATAAAGTGGGCATGTCTGTAAAGGGGAGACTCGTGGGTACCCATAGAACCCATTTTCATTCACATATCTGGAGGTCAGAGGTCAAGTGACCCCTTTGAAAATGGCCATGACAGTCTTTCCTCACCAAAATTTAGCGCAAGTTTGGAGCGTTATTTAACCTCCTTCCCGACAAGCTAGTATGACATGATACCAATGGATTCCTTGGGTTTCCTAGTTTCATATGATGCCAGTATCTTCTCTTTATCTTTAAAACTGAGCCCGCTACAACCTAAAAATCACAAGTTGTGTTAATGCGTTAAAGAAATGAGTGGCATTAAAACAAATTTGCATTAACGCATTATTATCACGTTACCTTTGACAGCCCTAGAAAAAAGGAAATATCACTTGTCAGCTCTGTAGACAAGAGAACAACATCTGACACAAAGAACATCTGCTTGACAGAGACAGACGAGACAGAAACTGCTTCTCCTCCGTTATCTATTTCCTTCCTGTATTTTATTTTGCAGACGTATGACCTGAAAGTGACCATGCCTGGCCTGAAAGAAGACACGCAGACTATCAAGATCAGTGTTCTTCCAGGTAAGACTGCATTTAGTAATTCATTTAGAACAATGAAACGATTACTTGGATGATCAAATTAATCGATTAAGTGATCGATTAATCTTTTCAGCTTCTGAAATGGAAGGATTTACCTTCTCTCCCTGTTTTATATCATTGTAAATTAAATATATTTAAGTTTTGGACTGTTTTCCAGCATCTTATAGAATTAAAGATTAATCGAGTAATTAAAAAAAGAGGCAACAGTTGATTGTAAAGATATCCAACGTCATCCAGCTGTGGTTGAAATGGTAATCTGTTGGACGTTAAGAAATGGATCATACCACCATCTTGCCACCAGTGCCTCTTTAGCAACTTATCTTTCTTTGTGTAAATAATCGACCGCCGAACTGAACACACTATAATTCTCAGCTGCATGACGCTGTTTTTCAGGTAATCCACATTCCCTCCATGTGACGCCAGAAGACGACCCAATCACAGTCGAGAACCAACAGCCTGTCACATTTAATGTTGAAGTTCACGATGAGGCCGGAAACATCGCCGCTCACCCCAAACAGATCGTCAGCTGCCAGGTACTGTCGGTGTCAAAACCTCCAACTATAAGAGGAGCATTTTGATTAATCGGACCGTAATTCATATATATCAAATGAAAGCTCTTTCTACTGCCAAAAGGGCATATGTGAAGTCTAAACCAATCCAGAGTTATTAATTAAAAAACAAAAGATCTACCACTGAACACACTGAACGATTTGGGGTCAAAAGGACGTAAGTGCACCTCAGAATAAATAAAAATATTAGGGCTGTCAATCAATTAATTTTATTTTTATTTAACCTTTATTTAACCAGATAGTTCTCATTGATATTAAGATAGACCTGGCCAAGACAGCAGCATTTAAACATACATTAAAGTTTCAGACGCCACAACATAAAACAAATACAAAATAAATACATAGCATTATATCATACAAAACACATTAAAATCAAGTGTTTGAAGCCAACGTTAAAGTGAAAATAAACAGACAGCTCTCGATTGACTCTGCTTCTAGGTCTTTCATTAATGTTTTAAATTCATCAAAAGTAATCAGATTTTCCAGTTTCAACTTAGCTTGCAGTGTATTCCAGGAGAAAAATATAGAACCGCATGATTGTCCATGATTGATCGCACATTTTTTTGGTTCAAAATGTACCTTAAATGGAGATTTGTCAAGTATTTAATACTCTTATCAACATGGAAGTCGGCAAATATGCTTGCTTAATGCAAATGTATGTATATATTTATTACTGGAAATCAATCAACAACACAAAACAATGACAAATATTGTCCAGAACCCCTCACAGGTACCGCATTTAGCATAATATGCTCAAATCATAACATGGTAAACCCAAGCCCAACAGGCATTCTTTCTGGGCCTACTCTTTCCTTCTTTCTTTTGATTTAATAATATAATCTGAATGAACATAAATAAATACTGTGTGTTGAATTATCCTCATCCTTTTATTTGTGAATCAGGTTGAGGGGCTTGGACCAGTAGCAACGGACTGCAGCATCACAGGAGCTGGACAGCTGACGACAAAGCCCATAAACCTGAAAATAATCAACGGAGAACCACAAAACCTCAAAGTTCAATTTAAGATCCCTGTAAGTTAAAATAAAGCAAAGCTTTCTGCTCTGTAGAACATTCCCCGATTTAAAACTTTGATCGTGATGTCTCCATTCCTTCTTTGTTTTCTCACAAGAGTCAGAAGAAGATGGCGTTGGTCGTGCGGACACTGAAGGTGGTGCCCAGCACAAGAGTCTCCCACATGGAGATCTGCAGCGCGGATGACGAGAATCTGGTGCTGAAAAACAACGATGAGATCGATTGGCTGGCTGGAGGCTTGCTGGAGAACCTGTTCTATAAGCTGTATGATGAGGCTGGTAGAGAGGTTCCTCCCACTGCTGAAATAGCCTCCATGATCAAGGTGTGCCTGGCATATACATGTAGATGGTGTGGTGATAAATTAAAGAAACCATGTTGCTGCAGTAAATCAGTCCTTGTATTTGAACTTCCATTGTTCACTCTGACTGTGTTTAAGGTTAACTGGACGGGAGATGCAAATATGGAGGATCTGGTCCAGGGGAAGCTGCCTGACGTACATGTGCCCTCGCAGGTGCAGGAAAAACGATTCTACCAGGTGTCCTACAAAGACCAGAGTGTGTCCGTCTCCTTCCACATAGTGTAAGACACACAAACCCGACTCAAAGCTGTGATTCAGTGTTTGTAATAGGGCTGTCGCAATAACCACAGTATTACAACACCGCACCATTGACAAGCCAACCACAGGGGTTGGCAAACAACCGCTACAGTATGTTCAGTTTTTGCAATGGGAGTGCCGCATGAGTGGTGCACGTTTGATGTCACTGTCACTATTTACCCAGCCGTCCAATCACAATGGAGGAAGGGTGGGACAAATACAATAAAGACCAACAGTAATAACCTACATGTAGGCTGCAAGTGCTGACACAACAGCGGAGGAGAAGTTAATACACATAGACCGGCGGGTCCGTCCTCTCTCCCTACGTACTTCAGCCTCTCCTTCATCTGGAGCAAGTACTCTACGATATTCCGTATCATAGCAACCAGACGTAAACAAAGCGTCTTAGCTGAAAATACGCTGCGCCTCATGAGGCAGCAGTAGCTCAGTCCATACGGGACTTGGCTTGCGAATTGGAGGTTTTTCGCCGGTGTGGACCGGTAGGTGGAGAGGTACCAGTTTGCCTCCTGGGCACTTCCGAGGTGCCCTTAGGCAAGGTACTGATCCCCAAACCGCTCCCTGGGCGCTGTATAGTAGCTGATTTACATTTTCCAAAATTACATTTACATTGCCCTTCTGCATTTAACAATAAATAAGTATTTAATTAGTTTTAAAACGGTCATCTTTGACATTTAAAAAGCAACACTATGCCTCATACTAGCCTAAAAATAAAGCTTATTTATATAGCACTGAAGTCATAATAATGAGCCAGTCATTATCACTGCAACAGCCCTAGTTTGCAAGCTTAAAGGAATTGTTCATGTTGGGAAATAGGCTTTTTTTTTTTTTTTCTTGCCAAGAGCTGAGAAGATGCTCTCATGTCTAAATATTGTAGTATTTTTCAATAAGCAAATGAAGACATAATTTTCTTGAGTTCCTTGTCTGTTTTGTTGAGAGAAGGAGACTTCCAGTCTGCAGAGTGGTCTGACACTTGTTTTCCTCCTGCTCTTTTATACACTTTCGATATTGCCTTCTCTATTCTTTCACTTCTCAACCTTGAACCCTCAGAGACCCATGCAGGTGGTTTCACATAGAAAACAGGAGAGGCAGAGGTCCATTGTAGTTCACACAGGACACAGAGAACATGTTCTTACATGTTTTTGCAAAGGCTTTTGCCTTCTACACAGTAGTAAATAAAATATATTATAACAGTTAAAAGGCTGATTATACACTACGATATGCAAGCAGTCTGTTAGCTTAGCATAAAGCCTGGAAAGAGAAGGAAACAGCTGGCCTGGCTGTCAAAAAATCAGCGCCTCTAAAGCTCACTAATTAACACATATTTCCTTTGTTTAATATTTACAAAAACTGAAGTGTAAAAGCAACATGTTTTGGTTCAGACGCAGCCCGTTTCCAGGCTTTATGCTTTATGTGGTATCGATTTTCTCACCTAACTCTCTGCAAGAAAGCGAATAAGAGTATTTCCCAAAATGTCGACATTTCTTTTGATATCCAGACTGGTATCTTTCAAATTCTACATCCCTGCTTGTTTGGTTTGTAGGCCTCGTCCAGATGAACCAACACGCCTGAAAGCAACTCTACTCCAAGACAAAGTGAAGCTGGGTGACATCCTACCTGGACACATCAGTGAGTATGAACCTAATCACCCCAAAAATCTTATTTTTGAGGACATGGTTGAACATCTCTTTTTCCTTATACAGGTTTGGAGCTTGTGGACAAGTATGATAATGCAACCAAGACGCTTACCCCCACCTGTGAGAAGGACATGATCGTGGAAGCTGAGGGTCTGGACAAATCGACCATCGTCTTCAGATGGCAGGTAGGAAAAGAGACACAGAAACTTAAAGGAAAACTTGATTTAGAATTCAGAAATCAACCTTTTAAAAATGAACCTCCCTCGGGCGGCCGCGGGACATCGTTGTTTACATGATCCTGTTTAAATCGATCTAAAATAAAAAACATAATAGCTTGAGCATTAATTCTTTTTGCAGCAGAAAGCCAAGGCTTTTGTCTTTCGCGTCGTCACGTTGTACGCTCGTGATGACGTCATAACGTTACATTATATGCGGAACGTAACAAATCTATCTTTGCACTCGATCTGCTTATAAAAATGTGCATATCTCAAAAACAAGAAAATGTGCATAGTTCAAATAACTTATGGAGTGCTAAGAAATATGTTGTTCATGCATCTTTTGGATCTATATGTTTTGTGTGTTCATTTAATAACATTTCATGAAAAAAAAACATTTTGACACAATTCCATTTATCAATTATTATAGTGTATTGTGTGACATAAACTTGTAGTTTAGGTTGTACAGGTTTTAAGTATTTGAAGATACTCCAAGAACTGACATCACAATAAGCAAAACAATTTCTATTGCAGTGTTCAAAGGGTTAAAGGAATTGTTCAGCCCGGAATTAAAATGTAGTTGTTCACTCGTGCTGTTTTCTCTCTCATCTCAGCTTTCTACAAACTTTTAGGTTGTTGTTATTATTATTTTTTTTAAATAAAATCAAAATTTCTACTAACTAGCTCATGAAGAGTATTCCAAATGTTTTGCAGCGAGTTGTGGGTCCAAATGTCCTGTATTGTCCTATATAACAATGTGTGGGATGAGATTTAGTTGCCCCCTTACTCCTGCACACCGTGATTCCCCAGGCGAGGACGTCTCCTCTATCTCTCCCTCCTCAACCTCTGCACCATAAACAAGCCAAACACATGATATATGCATGAGAGAGTTAAGCCAACAAGGTCATAAAATGTGAATTGCACTGATGAGAACCTCTTAAGACTAAATAAATATTCCTTCTCTGCTCTCCTGGTATCAGAGACATTCCTGACTGAGAAGATCTTTGATTCATTGCCTGAATGTTTTCATACCTTGTGAATTTACAGCCAGTGGATGGGCTTTGTTGTAGAATACCAGCCGTTGAGTATGCACTCATTAGAAGGAAGTGTTTCCCCTGTAGGTTATACAGCAGCAAATATGATGATAAGCTTTATTTGTTTGTCTAGCAGCTGTAACTAAGAGGCAACATTTCTTCTGTTTGTGTGGTAAACTTATGCTACTTCTTAATGAAAATCAGTTTGAGGTACTTTATTTTTAATTTACATTTTATGCTGCTTAATTACTCCACAAGAGGGCAATATTGTACTTTTTACTCCACTAAATATATTCTACAGTTATAGTTACTAGTTAATTTGATTTAAATTTGCAAAACCTATAATGATCATAAATATAAAATATTAGGGCGTCAACTAACAATTATTTGCATGAATATAGATCAAATGTTTGTTCTGTAAAACATCAGAAAATCTGAAAAAATGCCAATTACAATTTCCTAGAGCACAATATGTTGTCATTAAATGTCTCGTTTTGCCTGAACAACAACAACAACAACAGTAATAATCCCAATAATTTACTAAAATGTAAGACAAAGAAAAGCAGCAAATTCTCCCATTTGAAAACACGGAACCATCACAATTTGGGCATTTTGTTTCAAATATGGTTTAATTGAGTATGTTGAATACTTCTTCCCTAATTGTGTATGTACTGATACTAATTACTGATGAATGATATTCACTCTGTGTGTTGAAATCAGGGGGACAGCAGTTGTGTTCTGGTAACGGGGTTGCAGTTCCAGGCTGGGACTCCTGGTCCCAGAGAGCTGTGCTTCACCTACGGGAGCTACGTGGCGCGCGTCATAATTACAGTGACCGCCGGAGTCCCTGCTCAGCTTAAACTTGTCAGTGGGCCAGTGGAGGTAAGACAAGAGGTTCACTGGCTAAGAAGCTGACCATGTAATCACAACTTCCCTGGTTGGGATTACAGCTCAGTAATAATACTTAAATAAATAAATGATTTTGATGCTCTTAGTTCACAATTGTGTTATATTTTCATTATTCAGCAGCTAAACTGTTTTTTTGTTTTTTATCTAGAAGCCTTTGCAGGTGTTGAATGACCAGGGCATCACCACACCGTTCCTCGTCCAGCTGTATGACGAGTGGGAAAACCCCTCTACAGACCAGAGGGTTGTGGTTCAAGTGAAGTCTTCACCCTCGACACTGAAGGTCAGCTTTACAAGCAATACAAACGCGTACCATTTAAAGTGGTGATGGACATTGTTTTTGCTTTAACTTATCATTATGAAGTAAATGTTCACAATGCATTGGCTATAGAATAATGACACCACTGGCATTTAGGTTGGTTCCCTACAAGCCTCGCTTTCACTCTGCACAACTGTCTGCCTCTGGGTCGCGATCTCGGTCGGTCGCGATTGAGAGAAATGTGATGAGATCTTCTTGTTGTTTTAGGTGATGACATCTGTTACCTCACAACCCGTGGACGCAGAAGGGAAAGCCTCTTTCACTGTTAATAGTGTGAGCGGACCAAAGTGAGTGTCACTTTATAATACTATATATAAAGGAAGGATTTACCATCATCATAATACAATAAGGGTAGTGCCCCAAATGAGATTGCATCATCAGTCATGCACATTTCCATTACTGTATACATGACATTATGTCTCACCAGTTACTATTGGGAGTGTTGTTACCCTGTTTTTCCACTAGGGGGGACTACCGGCTGGAGTTTAAAGGTTCCCTCAACCAAAAACCGATCCCTGGTCCATCAGTGAAGCTCACTGTGATCCCTGATCCCACCAAACCTGTCAGCCTGTCAGTGGAGTATAACACCGATGCCATGTTTCCTGCTGGAGGCGTCTTCCCAGGTTTGCCTCTCTATTCTAACTCTTGTTTCACTATGGCAACGTTCACATTACAGGGTTCAATACTCAATTCAGATTTGTTTTTTGCCCAGATCCAATGTTTCTGCCTAGACTGTTCACATTCAGGTTCATGTTTGACCCATATTTGACATCAGTGTGAGCGGATCTCCAGTGACTGCCAGACTCCATTAACATATTGCTCATTTAACAGATCAGAGTTCCCCGTTACACAGATATTACTCCTAAATCATAACGTATGACTTTGTAAGACTCCCAAAGAAAGACTTTTCATTTCGGCTGATATTAAACTTTAACAGCTCTTCTGTGTAATAAGTTACATAAACTAAAGTAAGATGTGTAACGTTACTGTTTGATATCCCGAAACACCACCAGTCAGCACATCCAATCCCTTTTTAAAGTATATGATTTTATTAAATCAGAGTTCTGCTTTATGAAACATCACAATTTTTTCAGAGGGACTGAGTGAATTATGAAAAGTCTGTTTGATAAGTTATGAATTTACATTTAAAATAAATAAAGTCTTCAACTGTTTCCTGCTGTCGGAGCAAAACCTCCGTTGACAAATTGTTAAATTTAACAGCCAAACATCTACTCCTTCTAAAGATATAATTTATGATTTCTTACGACTCGTATAGACACTAACTCATTCTGTAAACATAAATATAATTCGGTATTAAATTTAGCTCCATGTAAAGTGATTAAACGTGATGTTTCCCAGATAAAGCTCATCTGCCTTAACGACGCAGTTCACACATTTTTGTAACTGCTGATTTATTAAATGGGAGTTCTACTGAGGGAGACGCGCATAATTTAGCAGAAGAACATGGAATATAGAAAAAGTATTTTCGGTCAGTTAACACACATTTATCAGTGTGTGATGGACACACTGTCACAGTTCTGTGGAGAGAGAGAGGTTCTTCCTCTTCTGTAGTTTAAACCGACCGCTCCGACACTGTATGGTGAGTGATCTGCACCTGCGCAGTGAAGTATAATGTTAAAAAACATACATGAATTCCGATACGACCGTTCTCACAGCGGTCGCATGGCCAGTGATCAGATATCGGATTTAGGACAACGTGAAAGTGGATCAGATCTGATTGGAAAAAATCTGATTTCTGTGTCCACACTACTCTGAAAACATCAGATCTGTGTCTCATGAGAGCAAACTAATTTGGATTTGGGCCACATTTGGTGGTAATGTGAGTATGTAGCCTAAATACAACCAGGTTAACGCCTCTTAGCACTCATAGCTTTGTGTGTCTGTTCAGTCTTCTCAGTGATGGTGGTGTCTGATGAAGGAAGCCCGATTACACGTTTCAACCCCGCTGCTGCGTCCATGTATCTGTGGAAGGGAGTGCCGTTAGGAATAAAGCCTCCACAGCCGGTGAGTGACTGACTACCAGCAGAAGGACTGTAACTGTCACTGATTCTTATTCGCTTTTCTTTTAAACTAATATCTCATTTGCTGCTTCTCTTGTCCAGGCCACTGAGCTGAAGTGTAGTAAACCCATGAAGAACGAGAAGAATGACCGGTTTCACTTCAGGTAAAATGCTTATACATCTTGTCTGCTTCTGTTGGAGTTGTTGCGGGAAGTTTAAAGGGATAGAGTTGGATGATAAGATTGATACCACTCTGATGTCTGTACAGTAAATATGAAGTTACTGTTAGTAGCCGCTTCGTTTAGCAAGACTAGAAGCAGGGGGGAACAGCTGGCCTGGCTCTGTTCAACGGTAACTGTTTGCTAGTCTGAATCAGAGTGAAATTAATTTATTTTCTGGTTCGGTTTCACAGTGCACAAAGTATAGCAATAAAAAAAAACGTTTTGCTTAGGGGCGTGTACGAAGGAGCAAATTATTATTTTTGTCTCGAGAGCTCCCACTTCTATGCAGGGAATGGAAATATTGCCGTCTCAAATTTCTTTATGGCTTTTATGGATGTTATTCTGTATGTTCTCTTCAGCCGAGATGTCAGGCAAACATCAGACTTCTGCAGAAGTCCAAGTCAGTCCTCTCTCACTCGCGTTAACCTGTTATTTACCTGTGTCCATTAGGGCTGGGACGATACAGCTATCTCCCAATTTGATACCATCACAATACTTAGGTGCCGATTCGATATGTATTGCGATTTTTGTTAACTTTTGTTAACACTAGACCATGGGGAAAAAGTTGAATCATACACTTGTTTGATTTTCAGTATGTATGTAGTCAGAGATGTCCTGAAGGCAAATATATCAGTCATTGTAAGGAATTATTTATTAATACATTTCCCTCACAAATTATTGGTATTTTCTTTTAATTTATAATGGACATGTAATGTTTTATACTTCTGGTGAATATAATTTTATCTCCATATATGTATATACAGTTCCTTTTGTTAAAGCTGAAGTAGGCGAGATTGGAGAAAGCACCTAAGAAATGTAAATAGACTGTATATACAGTATATATATATATAATATAAAATGTATTTTTTGCTTTCTTTCTCTGCAGAGATAAAGAGATCCCAGAACATGTTGGAAAGCACACCATCCAGTTTGCTCTAAAAATCGGCGAAACAAATGACCTGTTCAGTGATCAGGTTGGTTGATCCTAACATCTGGAAACACCACAGCAACTTTATGAGTTCTTTCCACACAACGAACAGTTGACTTAAAAAATACAAAGCATATGGAGATGTCTCCACGGTGTTGTCTCTCATAACCGTTCAAGAGGAAAGTGGTAGTTCATTGAGTTGCAGCAGGGGTGTAGGTCATCATCCTGACTCACTGGGAGGAATGACTAACCTCAGCACTGTTTCCTGTCTCCTAGATTACTATAAACGTGGTGGCCAATCAACCTGTCAAACTGGGACCCGACTCTCAGCCGCCAACCCCAGTTGTTTCCTACAGTAAGGTCATCGCCAACCGAACCTTGGTGGAGAATATGACTCTGAGGATAATGGTGAGCTCATATCTTTAGAAGGCATACATGTGAATCAGTTTTCCAAGTAGATGTATGAATTTTAACCCTCTTGAGACCCCGGCAGACATTACTGTCTTTAAAGCCCCTCCTCCAGACAGTTTTACTTATAATAGTTAATAGTCAGACGTAATTCATTACCATGGCAACCAGATTTTTCAACCCATATTGAGACCATTTTTTTTAAACTGGACCTCGCTGTATAAAATGACCTGTGGTGACCTCTAGGATAATCACAGCCTCATGAAACTTTACAGCCACAAACTAGAGACCTAGAGCATTCAGAGGATGGATGGCTTTCCTAGGTAGATTGACAATAAGGGGGTTTCTGAGCAGTTTACACAACAGAAGTGCTCGCCATCTAATCGCTGAAAAATGCAATTCTTGCAGAAATCTCCAAACGTCAAAAGTTTTTGATACTAAATCACAGCATGGCTTTTTCTATGGTGTTCCTCAAGATCTTGGTGTCTTAATGTGCTATTTTGGAGGGATTATTGATCATTTTTAGCAATTCTCAAGTGTCAACTATCTCCTCCTAAATACCCCCTGTACCCCCATAAAAAGACAAAAACAGGTCTATTGTGGGCCTCTTAGAGTTAAAGCTGTAATTTGGATGTTTATCAGCTGATGTACAGCCTGATTGAGTTCTTTCACTGATTCCAGGATTCATATGGAAACCCCGCGGGGCAGGACCTGGACGGGAACGTGCTCGTTTCTATAAAGAACTTCAGTGAAGAGGGCAACAAAACCCTCCCTGTGTTCGAAGGCAAAACCAACAGCTTGAAAATGAGCTTAGTTGAAGGGAAGGCCCACATCCCTGTGAGTAACCATTCGTCATAGGACACACCACAGCCTTTATTTTTGTAATGGCACCATGATGCACGTCACACATATGACAATTGTATAATTTATTCTGCACAGAGGCTGGCTATCATGGAGAACAGCCCCGGGGAGAATGGAAGCGCATACATCCTCCTCTTCAAACCTGAAGTGTCGATGGTTCCCACGTCGCTGGCTGCTTTTGAGCTCCTCTTCCTTTTTTACAATGGTATGATTTAAAAAAAAACTTGGGCTGTAATTGGTGCATGAAAGTGACATGTGACTCATATTTCACATCATATGATTAGATGGGCACGGTGGTGCAGTGGTTAGCACTGGCGCCTCACAGCTAGAGGGTTGCAGGTTCGAATCCGGCTTGGGACCCTTCTGTGTGGAGTTTGCATGTTCTCCCCGTGTTAGCGTGGGTTTTCTCCGGGTACTCCGGTTTCCTCCCACAGTCCAAAGACATGCAGGTTAGGTTAATTGTGGACTCTAAATTGCCCGTAGGTGTGAATGTGAGCGTGAATGGTTGTCTGTCTCTATGTGTCAGCCCTGCGATGGACTGGCGACCTGTCCAGGGTGTACCCTGCCTTCGCCCAATGTCGGCTGGGATCGGCTCCAGCCCCCCCGCGACCCCTAACGGGATAAGCGGTTGCAGATGGATGGATGGATGATTAGATGGTTTGAAGTGATATGATGAGCAGTCTAAGTTTGAGTAAAGGAATCACTATATTCTTTTCTTATTGTGATTTACAAAAATCACATTTTCTCACTCACCCTTAGTGGTATTCAACCATGCAGAGAGTTTTGGTTTCATTTGCTCATGTTTTGAGATATACGTCTCTTATGCCTGCTTCAGACTACACAATACTTTTGTCGGTTACGATGGTCACTATGCCAGATTAGGCGAATGAGAGTCATAAATTCTTGTCATGACTTGGCCGAGAGACATGACAGACTACACGTCGGTCCCTGACCAATCATTGCTGGTCGTCTTTCACGATGTGTGTGATCAGGAGGGAAGCTTCATGCTAACGGCAGTAGCCTACTCACTGGGTCGCTGAAGTGCCTCTCCTGTTTCACGCCAGCTTTTTTCTTTTTTCACCCTCGAGGAAACATCAAAAACGCTGGGGTTTCCTTGCCATAGCAGCAAATCTTTCTTCTATTTCACAATTCCATCTCCCAGCGCCAACATCGTTCCTCTTTCACTTCGCTGATCAAATATGAATCAGTATTCTGTTACTGTAATGCCTATTTATCTCCTCAAATGTTTTCAGAATCGTCTTGTAGTGTACTGTTTAGCTGTAAAATGAGAAAGTTTGTGACTCGGCCGCCATGTTGAGATCAGTTGAGGAAATGCCAAGCACCGCCCACCAGCCGGAGAGAAACATTCTCATTTATCAAGGATATTTTTCTGTAATGAGTTCCCAGGGGAATAAGTTTCTTAGCAACCACCATTCCTACATAAGTGCAAAGCAATCTGCATGTCGTACTTCTGCAAAGGTTTCATTTCTAATTTGCGTTTGTCTATTTATCTTTCTCTGTTTTAGATGCAGAGAACCAACGGAAAATGTCTGAGCTGTCCAGGAAGAAAGATGAACTCACTACTGCTGTTGCTAAATACAAAGACATGTTTACTGACCATAATGAACTCGCTACTTTGCTGGCCTGTAAGTTTTTATCCTCTTTTTTTTTTTTGGTCTAAATGAGCTAATATGCAGTGTGCTACCGGACAAATGGGTGTCGTTGGAAATGTTTTCTCATTACTGTCAATAAGTGAGTTTCAATACCAAAACAATATAGTTTTGAAACACCTTACATCAAAGAATAGAATCACTTCTTTTGTTTTTACAAACAAGCCCAAGTTCTTAAAGCAACAGTGTGTAACATTTCAGGGGATCTATTAGCAAAAATGGAATATAATATTCATAACTATGTTTTCAATAGTGTATAATCACCTGAAACTAAGAATAATTGTGTTTTCGTTAGCTTAGAATGAGCCCTTCATATCTACATAGGAGTCCGCCATGTTGCTCCATCATGTTTCTTAAACCTTAATGTAATTTAAACGGGTGAGTTATATAAAGATTCACCCCGTGTACACTTTTCATGAACGGGGAAATTAGCTATAGAGAAAACCGGTTTTCGTACCAGGCTTTAAACATGATTATTTCTACTGTAAAGTTGGGCATTTTAACATGGGGGGGTCTTTGGGGATTGACTCGCTTTTGGAGCCAGCCTCAAGTGGTCATTTGAGGAACTGCCGTTTTTGGCACTTGCCGCACGCTTGCTTCATTTCTCATCCTCATGCTGTTGCATTTCGACCAAGAAAGTATTGAGGCACAAAACCCAGCCCTGCTTGTCTTTGCTTTATTTCTGCCTCTGCCAATATGTGTTTGAAATGGTCTCTAATTGCAAGTACTTCTTCCATCGTAGCTAGTCACAAGGGTGCAAGTGGAAAAGAGGCTGACATCAGAGCTCTGTTGATCAACAAGAAAGTGGAAATAGCACAAACTGTATGTATAAGATGTTAATTGTTCTCACACTTAACTTCTGTATATGTAGACATCATGATCTAATCTATATATATTTATAGAGAGGTGACATTTGCATGTTTTCTTGTAGTTCCCAGATATTGACAGACTCCTAAGAGAGAAGGATACAGAAGCCCAGAGGATCCTACGAGCACCCAGAAGAGTTTTCTCCAACGCTGATCACTTCGGGGGGCAGCAGGATGTTTTGGGGATGGTAATGTCATAAGAAAGAAGGACTTTTCTGTTATATTAGCACCTTAAAAACCCAGTGTGTCATTCCAGGAAACAGGTGACAGACAGTGCAGAGGTGTTCAATCAATGTTTATGCTAATGTGTGAGTCTGAGAGTAGCTTAGCCAGACTGAAGAAAGTATTCTCACAGATTGCACAGTTTATTTTCCAGAGCTGTGTGTGTTTTACGCTTCTACCTTCTGAATGCAGGTTGGCCACCTGGCGTTTGTGCAGGACGACGACGCAGCGTGGGTTATCTCCTGGCAGATCAGGGGTGACATGAAATGCGTCATCACCAGAACGACCGCAGCAGCAAAGAAGATCTATAGAGACACCCAAGGCAGGCAGGAGGTCATGCCCCTTGAGAGTGTTTATGTGCCACGATACAACAGGTACACCTTCTGCGTCAATGATGGATTTCTTTTAAATAAAGCTCACGGTTGTGGTCAAGTGTTCCTGCACTTTAAAGCTATATTTGTGTTCACGCAACTGAGTTGCTTTCCTGCGGAGATTCCTGTGTGTGGTTGATTATAGTCTTTAATTGTTAAGCCGTCTCCTTCCCCAAATCCCTCCAACAACAGTCATTTAAAGATCATGTGGCACCTCCTTCTTGCACAGACTGTTTAACACCTTCAGTGAAGTGAAGTCAATTTTATTTATATATCCCAATATCACAAATATTACAATCTGTCCAGCATACGACACTCTCTGTCCATAGACACTCGATTCGGATGAGGAAAAACCTTCCTCCAAAAAAATGGAAGAAACCTCAGGAAGAGTAAAATAAGTTTGTGTAACATGCTCTTCACAATTTCCAAAAAGCCCCCAAGGTTGCGCCTTCATATGTCTTGTTTCGTCTCACCAAGAGTCCCAAACCCAGAAATCTTCAGTTCATTTTCACACTAGAGAAAGAAAAGAAATCATCACAAACGTGAAGCTGGAATTGGAGAAAGTTTGGTATTTTGGCTTGACGATAATAAAACGATTTTATAACAATCGATTATCAAAATCGTTGCCAGTTATTTTAGTTGATCGGCTAATCGTTTCAGCTCTGTTAAAACCATGAAACAATAATGTAACTTAAAACTGAAACGATTACCTGATTAAAGTTAATCGACATCTATTCTAAGAATGGATTAACCACTGGAGTCATTTGTCAAGCAAACAAATGTGCTTGTTCCTGCTCCTCCAATTCTGCTTTTCTCTGTTTTATATCGTAGTAAACAGAATATCTTTCAGTTTTAGACACTTTGATTTGCTTACAGGCCGATGCCACACATAAAAGATGGCCGCAACCTCTTTGAACCCCCTGGGAATCCAGTCTTCGCCAGAGACCTCCTGCATTGCCCCAACGACCCGGAGAACTGTAAGATCGGTGAGCTGCCTCAAATGGATTTCCCCTGCTCAGTGTAACGTTGCCTAGTGGTTGTTTTTTCATTGCAGATTTACATTAGGAGTCCAGGGTGTCTGCAGTTTTCTGGAGGCTTCCCAGGTCTCTTTGTGTTTGCTGTTGTTGGGGTATTTCCTTCACGCCCCCGCTACTCCTGTTGAGTCTAAATGGTTCCACCTGGGATCCAGCCTCACAGGGTGGAGGGGTGTCCTCACCGGGGGGCCTCGTCACTGGGGCAGAAATTGGGTCCACATTGAAATGACTTTTAATTTAGGGACGTTCTGTAGTTTTAGAGTTCCTCCTATTTATTCAGATATAGAGTATTTATGGTTTGTATACATTGAGACATAAATATATCAATAGCCATCTTAAATAAGTTCTTTATTCTCCTTTAATCTCTTCTTTGTGAAAGTTTTTCATCAGTATAAGCAGTAAAAAAAAAAGTAATGAATGTTTATATTTATCTCAACCAAGGTTATTATAGTTTTGAATTTTCAGTTAATTTTTATTTTATTTTAGTTTTGACTTTTCAATTTCAGTTTAGTTTGTTTTCAGTGTGTTTGCTAGTTTTAGTGTCAGTTTTTTTCAGAAAGGTTTAGTTTTTATATATTTAGTTTTACAGTAGTTTTTAATAGGACCAGGTATAATGTCTCAGAAGTATGTAGCTATATATACTTGAAAAAATACATGGTTGGAGAACTGTGTAGAAATCGACATAATGTTAGCACCACTTTACTAAAGCAATCGCGGCATCTCCTGGAAGGTGAAGTCCATTCAGGTTCTGGGGTTCAATGTCACGAGTGTTGACGAAAATTCCTGCTGTCAGCTTTTTTTGGTAGTGATATATTATATATAGCTAAAAAAAGAATTTATTCGTTTTTATGAGTTTTTACCCAGGCAATATAGTTTCAGTTTAGTTTAGGTTTTTTTTAGAATATATAGTTTTTATTTAGTTTCAGTTTACTAAAAATATTTTAAACTGCATATTTTCGTTTTAGTTTCAACAGCTCTGACCGTTTCCTGTTTCCTTTGCAGCTTTTAAAAACCTCCTCAAAGACACTATTCTGATTGACGACCTGAACTCTGCAAACGACTACAGAGTGGCGGTGAGTGATGCTCGCTGGTGGAGCAGTGCTATACATTTACTGGCCGGGTGGTTATTTTTCCTCTAAATGTGCCGTTGCCTACAGGTGGCGCGCAATCAGATACCGTGTCCCACCATCCTGACCAGGCAGGGGGAGAGGATCAGTGCCAGTGGCAAGTTCGGAGGCGACGGGAACAGAGCCCCACCGATGAACACATTACTAGTGTTTGGAGCCCCCATCCCACAGCATTACTACGGCCTTAAAGAACACATCAGTGACGTCTCTCATATTTTAAAGTTCATTTTTGCGGTCCTGTTCAGTCAGATTGTGCTTTAATTTCTCTTGTATTGTTCGACAGACCTGCTCCGCCAGTACCGGTCCGCTCTGGAGAAGAAGGATCAGGCAAAAAAGGAACTCGAAGATCACTTAAGAAGCATGAAGTCTCCTGAATTGCTGAAAAAGAAACAAGAAATGGAGGAGCATAAGAAACAGCTGGAGGAGATTGATAGACAACTTGGTATGTTTGTTGACCTAAGGGCAGAGAATACATTTACAGTATAAAAATCGTATTGCTTGTTATTTTTTTGCTAAGAATCTTGGTATCATCTTTGACCGGTATATAACTTTTGATCATCGTGTCACTAAACTTGCCCAGTCCTGTTTTCTCCAGCTAAGAAACATTGCAAAAATCAGATGCATCTTGTCGTCCACGGAACTATTAATTCACACTTTCATTTTCTCCCGTCTAGACTAGTGTAATTCCCGCTACACCTGCCTCAGTCAAACTGCTTTAAATCACCTACGGTTGGTTCAAATTGCAGCTGCCAGGTTATTAACCACATCTAGCCAACCACTGTTCTGACATCCCTCCATTGGCTTTCTGTAAAATTCAGAATAAGATCTGGCTAATTACATATAAAGCACTGCATGACCTCGCCCCCAGTTACATACCTGATCTCCTAGTTCCTTCTTCTACCTGTCGAACACTCCGATCCTCAAATCTCAGCCTTTTTATCGATCCCCGAGCTCAAACTGCAAAACAAAAGGTGATCAGGCCTTCTCTGTCTAAGCCCTAAACCTCTGGAATCACCTCCCCCCAATCTACCAGAGCTGCTGAATCTCTGGACCTCATCCACATATGTGTTTGTCTGTTTTAGTTTGGTCTGTCTCTCATTGTTTCTGTGTTTCATATTGTAATTATTCTTTGGTTTCCATCATTATTGGATGTTTTATTTGTGCGTGAAGCACTTTATAACGGTGTGTTTTAAAAGGTGCTGTATAAATAAAGCTTTTCTTAATTACTTACTATTCTAATTGATCTGTATTCTTCTACTTCTAGTGTCAACACCAGTACGACCAGAGAAACGGGGTCTTGCGGAAGCTGGTGAGCCGTCCAGCATCAATCCGAAGAGAGCAAAGCAGAGATCCATATAAGACGTGCATGATAGTTTGAGCACAAACTTCTGGTCATTTTATTATGTTCTTATTTTTGAGCTAATTAAGTTGTTGTAATTTTTATTTGTACAGATTTCTTTTTAATATATATATATTTTTTAACACTACTGTAATAATCAACATTGCTTATGCATGACATAATATATCACAAATAATGATTTCTCTATAACAAATACATATTTACCAAGATTGGTCTTTGCTTGTGTCATTATTTATTTTTCTTTTTTTTTCAATATTATATTTGTTTTTTGTTCATTTGAAACAACAGAACAAACATTCACAAACGTCCCCAATAATAACATTAAATCACATTTGACATGTTAACTAGTAAAGGACATATTCACCTCACTAGTTAACTAGTGACCTACAATGTCCTGCACTAGTTAACTAGTGAGGGCCAAAATGCCCACTAGTTAACTAGTTAAAGCCATTTTGACCTTACTAGTTAACTAGTTAAAGCCTTTTGACCTTACTAGTTAACTAGTTAAAGCCTTTTGACCTAACTAGTTAAAGCCATTTTGACCTTACTAGTTAACTAGTTAAAGCCTTTTGACCTTACTAGTTAACTAGTGAGGCTCAAAATGTTTACTAGTTAACTAGTAAGAGAAAAAAAGTCCAGTAGTTGCACTAGTGAAGATCTTTTTTTACCTTAGTAGTTAACTAGTGCAGGACAAAAAGTGCCATTAGTTGCTGAAAAACAGTGACTAGTAAGAGTTTTTGTTCAACTAGTAAGACAAAATGTCCAACTAGTGGAGGACACTGACGTCTGATATCAAGGATATGGAATAAATGCTCAAATGGCTCTCCATAGGCCTATGACATTGTGTTTTTGGAAGAGTTGGATGTGAGCTTTGGTGTGTGTGTGTGTGTGTGTGTGTGTGTGTGTGTGAGCTGAGAAAGTGGAAAAAAGAAAAAGCATCTTCAGTATTGGAGGGGGTCCCTTTAACGTCACACCCAAGGAGGCTGGAAGGAGCTGGTTCAGGTCTGAGCACCACAGAGAGAGATCTGATATCTGGACCACAGAGCTCCTCTACTGACTGCAATCTGAAAACATACTGGAGTATTTTAAAAACATTTTAACCATGAAGTGCGCACTTTTTCATTTTTTAATAACGCTTCCTCTCATCGGTGGATCACCTCTCCAACATGACATGTTTCTGGGAAACGCATATTCTGCTACTGAAACACGACAGAGAAACAAGTGAGTAATGGATGTTTATATTGGTTGTTAACAGTGGAAATGTTTATAGGTATGATTTAATGCAAAAAAAAAGTGAAGGTATCAAAAACACATTACTACTTTGCAGTTAAATAATTAATTATTTTATTCCAACAGGAAGAGTAAATAATGCTTTTAAAAACACAACAGTATAAAATGTACTCAGTGGTGGAATGTAACTAAGTACTTAAATACAATTTTGAGGTACTTCTACTTTACTTATTTCCATGTTCTGCTACTTTCTACTTCTACTCTACTACATCTCAGAGGGAATTATTAGACTTTTTACTCCACTACATTTATCTGACAACTTTAGTTACTTTACAGATTCAGATTATTAATACAAAATATAATCACATTACAATCAAATTGAAAACACATTTTTTACTGTAACATTCCTATAAATAGAAGACTGGGTATAAATATATGCATGTACACATCCGTTTCTGGACGCATGTTTACATTTATACACATTTATGTATATATACTGTATATTTGTTTTATCAACTTGTCCTACCATTTGACCACTTCTATTATTATTGATATGTTCTGTGATGTTCTGTTTTAACAGTTACCATATCTTTTACTTTATTTATCTGCTTTTATTGTCTTGTGAAGCACTTTGAAACATCTGTTTTGAGAAGTGTTATATAAATAAATTGATTATTATTATTATAAATTACACATATTACTGGGTGAATTCCATATTTAAAACACAAATATTGACAATTTATATAATTTTCATTATTATTTTTATTATTATTATTATTAGCAGTAGTAGTAATGTTTTTTTTGTATGTGACTCAGGGAGGGCGGTGCAACTGGTTGTTAATGAACTACTCATTGATTTGATCCATTTAAGCGTCTCATTTATCCTCTTTTGTGTCTTCCTTTTCTGCAGGAACTGGTGCGCCTACGTTGTGCACAAGAACGTGAGCTGTGCCGTCGTGGGAGGCACGGAGAGCTTCGTGCAGCCGGAGGTCTTGCCTTGTCCTCTTGAGATGCCAAACTGTGCGCAACAAGTGATGTAAGTTCCCAGAAGTCTGTGTTTTACAAACTGCCTCTCCACATCAGATCTGCTCCCTCTACATACTCATAATGCTAATTTTGAGTTGAACATCTTACATTGAGCATCTAATGAGCGTAATTATTATCTCTTATTATACTGTAAAACGCACCTTTGTACAGAATCTGTGATTGTTTTTAAATCATCATTCATGTCTTCATGTGTTAAATGCTTCCAGATATCGGACACACTTTAGGCCCATTTATAAGATTGCATACAAGACTGTAACGGAGCTGGAGTGGAGGTGCTGCCCGGGGTACCAGGGCCATGACTGCAGGGAGGTGAAAGACATAACGCTGCTCCAAGTGGAGCGTTTGCCTCAGGCCCCCTCCGGACATAACCCAGTCCCACAAGGTGATTATAACTAAGGAAATGTTGCATGAAAACATGTGAAACAAAGTTAATCCCCCTCTCTGTTTTTCCTTGCTATAGCTCCAGATCGGCGAAGAGAGACCCAGAGGAACCATCCATGGAGAGGGGAGGGGCAGTTCGGAAGTCAGAGGCCACTAAGGGGTCATGGAGGATCTCAGCACATGCAGGACGAGGTGCAGCGGCTATCCCAGATGGTCCTCGACATGCAGGCAAAAATGACAGACATGTCCTCCAATCTGCGCCTGGATTTCCAAGAGGACGCCAGTAAAATGCTGGTCACGCTGCTGAATAACTACAAGCAACCTGCCAGCGCCAGACGCGCAGAGACCCACAGCGTTCAGGTGCAGGACTTCTCTTTTGGGAGCGAGGCAATGCAGATGGACGAGGTCATGAACAAGATCGGCCAGGTCACAGACGATCTGGAGTCCAAGAGCAACACACTGGATGACCTGCTGGGCCGTGTCAACCGCCACGACGGACAAATCCATCTGTTAATGGAGGCCGCCCAGAACCAGCTGCCCACACCCCCTCCTGCTCCCCCAGCCAGCAATACAGACCTGCGTGCCTACCTGGACGAGAAGATCGGCGCTCTGAGAGAGGAGTTGATGGAGGGTATGGACATCAAAATGGCAGACATGAAGAACTCATGTGATTATAAAATCTTGTCTGTTCAGGATCACTGTGAGGAACAAGAAGCCAACTACCTGAGCCTGATCGAGCTCATGGACTCAAAGGAAACGGACCTCCGCAAGGAGATCCAGGACCTTGAGACCAAGCTGGTTGATCCTGGAAAGTCCCGTCTTGAGAACATTGAGATCCGTCTGAACTCATCTGAGAAGACTGTAGTGGCCCAGTTCCTCTCTGTGGAGGAGAAGCTGAAGAAAGAACGAGCAGAGGCCATGAGAGACCTGAGGGAGACTCTAGAGGACAAGCTGGCCTCAATGGAAGACAGACTGACCACCCTGTTAGTAGATACAAGCCCCAACTCCCCATCTGGTGGTCTTTTGACTGACTACCAGAGCTGCAGAACTGCTGTGAATGCTATAGAGACTAGTCTAAAAGCTCAGATAAATGGCCTTGGAGCCATGGAGGGGCAACTCCTCAACTACAGCACCAGCATTGCCGACGTACATGGCGAGTTTAGCTATCTGAAAGGGCGTGTGGGCAGGTTGGAAGACTCGCTATCGGATGTAGTCCACCAGCAGTCTCAGGTGTCTCCGATCCTCAACTCCACCTGGGGTCAAGTTAAAATGGGGGCTGAGCAGGAGGCCAAGGACCTCCTGGAGCTGAGGAAGCAGCTGTACGAGCTGGGCAGGGAGGTAAACCACTGCAGGGAACAGACTGAAGATGTCGGGAAGGAGATTGCACACATGGACAGCCGAATTGTTAGCGTGGAGGGTGTATGCGGCAAGCTGGATCCCATCTCCGGTAGCCTCCAGAGGATCAAAGAGGGTCTGAATAAACACATCACTGGGTTGTGGACTTGTGTCAACCAGCTGAATGGTACGGTTAGAGCTCATGCCCGAGATATTGGAGGACTGAGGGGAACTTGTGAGAACCTTCAGAACAACATCTCTAATGTAGCCAGAGACCTCCAGGTGCTCAGGAACAGCAATCATGGGAAGACAGGTAAGCTGCAAACATAAAATGATCCATTTTATTACCTTGATGTGTGAATGATTATATTATATTATAGAGATTTAAAGCAACACTTGCATTCTACATGAAAACAATATTCCTCCTACAAATGAAAAGTTGAATACCTCAGCTGTAAAACAGACTCTTGCTCAAGTCAAAACCAGGCAGCTACCTCCGGAGCTGAGAAGTGAAGCCAATGCGTAAGTGCCTTAATCTTGCATTCTCTCTAACAGCCAGCAGGGGGCGACTCCTCTGGTTGCAAAAAGAAGTCTGATTGTATAGAAGGCTATGAGAAAATGAGCCTACTTCTCACTTGATTTATTTCCTCAGTAAACATTGTAAACATGAGTTTATGGTCTCAATCGCTAGTTTCAAGTCTTCTTCAATACAGCATGATGTTCATTTAGTAAATTATGGTCCCATTTAGAGTCAAATAGACCATAAAGCAGGGGATGCTTTAGGGCGTGGCTACCTTGTGATTGACAGGTCGCTACCACGATGTTGTCCGGTCTGGGAGTTGTCATTGTTTTAGAACTTTCACAGTGTGTTTTCAGTTCATGAAAGTTAATTATAACGTTTTAGTCGCCTAAAAATGTCTCATTCAGCGTTCAGTTGTACTCAGCTCCACCCTCTCGTGTCATTTCTGGTTCCAAAAAACCAAGGTGGTGACGGCCGAAATGCTGAACTCAAGGCTTCAAAACTTTCAAAAAGCTCTCGTGAGACTCGCTACCCGATGACCTATCCTCACCTTAACTATTCAAGGTCAATGCCTAACCTTTACTATTCAAGGTCAAAAAGGTCAAGGGCTAAATCTGATTTATTATCCACTGAAGTTTAAATAGTCGAAGCTTGAGATCAGTCTAATAGCTGTAATGTTCCCCCAACTTTTTAGATCATCGCTTGGACTGGAGTCCCGTTTGTTTCATCCATTTATTGGAGCGGCTGCGATGTTGGAGTGTGTTTCAGAGTGTGTGAGTGAGAGGAAGTTGGATTTTCATGTTCTCAGCTAAAGGAGGCTTGATTGAAGACACATGCTTGATTTAATAGACCCCTCTTGTGTTGAGCAATGCCTTGGCATAAAGCAATATTGCTTGCTTGGCTTTTTTGTCCATCCAAGTGTGCATTTATGTGTGTCCATAAACTCTGCACGTGTATGTATCGTTTTTTGGGTGTAAAATGTGATCTCATTTAATATCCTGGATCTATTACCATATCATCAAGTACAGATTTTCACATCAGTGCATATGTTGCATATTTCTCGTATGAGCCCATTAATGGTGCCTATGAGACCGAGCTGGACGTCTCAGTCTCTCGCAGATGTAAATGTGAACTACAAGCACGCCCATAAGGTTTACGAGACAACTCTCTTCCTCTGGGACCTTCAGTCGCTGGTTTACGTGGCAGGTGATGCAGCATATGATCCAGTCCAGAATCTCATGGGGGGTGAGCTGGAATAAAGTAGTCCTGGTTCTTGTTCTGGTAGATGCGTCTGATTCATCTCTGGGATGCCAGTGGTTGCCACATGGTTGTTGTCATCATATGGCATTCAATTCATCATTCTGTCATTGGGAAGTTTTGTTCATTATTTCCATGCTCAACGTTACCAGGAGACATTTGGATGTAAAAAACTTGTTTGTCTTTGCCCTGCCGGCTGCCTCATCCTATTGTCTCCCTCCTCCTCTGCTTATCTGAAGAGAGTGGAAAAAGCTGCTTGGACGAGTCCATTACAGAGAGACCTCCTCCACACAGCTTATCACAGGGAGCACTCTTTATATCAGAGCCAAGAGCTTCAGTGTGTTTAGATTAGGTGCTACTGTCAATCCTTTTCCTCACAACCTCTTCGGTGCTTTATTTTACTCCCGTCTCTTCGAGCCCATCTGCAGTTTTCTCACTTTTCCTTTTAACTTGCACGGCTGAGTTCCTTTTCTATTTAAATAAACAGTGTCACCACTCAAATCGGCACCAGGGTCCCAAGGGTCGTTCGTCAATGTGTTTACCATGATGTCACACCGGAAAAGAGAGGGTCAGGAAAGGGACGAAGACAGATGCACTATGTCATTCTTGAAATTATGTTTCAGCGCTGATCATGACGTTCTCGCTTTAATTTATTAAGGCCTGTTGACTCATCGTGACAGAAGTATATATATATATAAGCCACTGAGGTTTTGCTTGAAATCCACATTTCTTCATTCAACAGTGGGCCTCCAGTGAATGTGCACAACAGCTCAGAAATAATAATTGAACTTAAATGAGCATGAAAGTTGATTATTGACCTTGAAATAGTTTGAAACAGAAATTAGTACCACTTTCTATCAGGCACCATTCATAAAAGGTTTAAAAGTTGTCGCTAATAGTTTTATTAATGATTAATCAACCTTTAATAGTGCTTTTTATTACACAGCTGTGTTGAATACTCAATTCTGATTGGTTAATCACGGCGTTCTGCAGTCTGCTATTTCTTTATAACAGACCGTTGCTATGTATAACAGACTGTTGCTATGGGCGCAGTTCTGATGTCGGACTCTAGCGGACCGTTTTTGTGTCAAATCATTGATTTCTTAAAATATATATGTAAAGCTAGCGGGTCATTGTTGTGAAAGAAACCCCTTCAGGGCGGGTCAAGACCCCTTTAACCATAGCCATAGTTTTAATTAATTGAATCCATGATAACGCAAAATCCCCTTATATACTTCTTATATATATTGTTATTATTATATATTGTATAGCCTAAATAATTGAACACCAAAAAAACGGTATTGGCGGTGTTTGTGTACGTGGAGTCATACACTACAAAGTGCCACTTCCTCAGTTTGTCAGTGTGCATGTGTGAATGTATACGTTTCCTAATCCGTTTACTTGCGTTAAAGCACATCCTTCTCATTGTGTTTGACAAGGCGGCCTCAGCTCAAACAGCATGGTTGAGCACTATTATTGGGACGCTGTGAGATAAGAAAGCCTGCTTTCCTGCTTCTGACAGTGCTCAGTGGAGATAAGGTGACTTATAGGGTGACCCACTCTGGTCAGCGGTCAAACGGGATAACCCCATGAACCAAAAACAAGATGGGACCTGACAGGAAGCCCTCAAGTGGGTGCGAGAGTATCTGACATTTAGCAATTTCCCTTTTCTGAGGCTGGATTTATTGATTCTTAAATGCAAGTCTGTTGAGCGCAGTGTGTTTTTCTGTGACTCATAAAGTCAAAACACAACAAATTGCTGTGCAGTCCTCATTATGATGTGGTGTGTAATGTGGCCATTCTCGTAACACAAGGGGCTGTTGTATCCTGGAACTGTGTGGGGGGGGGGGTTAAGTGGTAAACAACAAAGTGTGGGTTTCCCATGCAGCTCTGCTGGAAGGATGCAAATCTGTGGTGGACGGCAGACCCAGCTGCATTTGTTTACAGCTCACCTCTTTCATCATGACGGACGCTCTCGCTGGCATACATCCTGTGTTTGCCTCTTTTATCCTCGTAGCACTAAGTCTGAAATCAGTTTTGAATCCGTCCCGTAAAAGACTTCTCACATACCTCGCTGTATATGAGGAGCGACACCACTAACAAACGCAGTCCAGTGAAACACATGCACATGTGTGTGTATACGCAGACTTACCCCCTGTGCTGTTTTATGGTTACACCACCAGCCCCTCTCCACATGTTGTGTTTAACAGGCAGGCTTTTCTGGCTTCTATACTAAATGACCCTTCTCCCCGAGGTGAGGGGACAAGCTGTCTACCGGTGATTGAACATGTGGCCTTGTCTCGGTGTGCTGCTGGCTGGGATGCCTTTTATGTGCTGCTGCCTTTTCCTTTTTGTAGAGAGTTTGTGCCCCCAGCCGGGAGGGTTGATTTGTTGATAAACTCCAGGGTTCGTCCCAGCCGCGGTTCTCAGGAATGCAGCGGTGCGTGTAGTTACGAGATGATAACCATATGATGGGAGAAGTCTGTCATTTTCTCTGTTTGTGTCCATAATAAGAGGCTCGGATAATCACAGTTTGGCTGTTAATGAGTCGACGGTAGCTTTACCATAAACACAATGTTTCTTGAAAAGTGAAAATTAAAGTGAAAACTTGGAAATACATCATAGAATATAATTACATGTTAGTCTTATGAGGTTTGTCAATATGTGTTGGTGCAAACAAGTAATTACAAAAGTTTGTTAAAGGGGACATATCATGCTCATTTCCAGGTTCATAATGGTATTTTGGGTTTCTACTAGAACATGTTTACATGCGTTAATGTTCAAAAAACATTATTATTTTCCTCATACTGTCTGAATATACTGTACCTTTATTCACCCTCTGTCTGAAACACTCCGTTTTAGCGCCTGTCTCTTTAAGACCCTCTCCTGAAAAAGCCCAGTCTGCTGTCTTTCTGTCGTCCCCTCTTCTTGGGAAAAGCACAAATGAATGTGCAAATTAATTATACAAGATAAACTGCCCACAAAATAAGAGTTTTATTAGACACAAAACACACAAAACGTTCTCGTTAAATTGATAGTGAAGTCGAGAGCGAGATACTTGTTGGTCATATTTTGGATATTTTCTTCTTTGTCAAAAATCTGTTCATCTTGTACATGCTTCTTAACATACAGCGAGCGAGTGAATGGAGTGCGAAAAATTGTACAGATATACTACGAGCGATGTCACTCTCTATTACATAGAGAGTGCGATATTGATTAACTGTCAGCATTGATTTTGACCAGTGAAAATAGGTTAGAAGTGTGCAAAATTTTACATAAATAGAGTCAGGGCGAGCGATGTCTCAAACAAGTGAAACATCGCTTTGCCTGTTCGTAGACGCACGGAGCAGGTTAGGACATCTTCATTGGGGAAAACTGAAAGAATCTGATGTTTGCTTGCTCGTTCGCATCGTGTCCATTTATGAAGAGGTGTCAGTTGTGGTCTGAATAAATCTTGCAAACCTGAATCTTGATTACCTTGTTGGCATCAGAGCACATTCGTTAGCTTATTGTTCCTTCATGAATATGATTTCTTTTTTAACTCGAGGTGCTCTCGTCATTTTTCCCTCTGGTCATGTGTGACCTCCTGCGATGGCCCTGCCCCCAGTTTGAGTTGCAACATTGCCCACAATGGTCAGGGTTTCTTGCAAATCAATGTGCAGGCATGCTTTATGGCAATCAAATATTCCTATGATTTCCATTTTACAGTCGTGTCTAGATGGTAACACACAAATTGCGAAAACTTGCAAAAACTCATGAGACTCGCTGCCTGACGACCTTTCCTAACCTTAACTGTTCAAGGTCAATGCCTAACCTTAACTATTTTGCGAGAGTTTTGCAACTTGTGGATTACCTTCTAGAAACAACCCCATTTTACCCAGAAACACATTAAATTCCCAGAAAATGTACTGGTATCTTGAAATATATCAATATTGCAATATACTGTAAAATGACATATACCATGACAGAAGATGTTATCCATACCACCCACCTGGGTTTGAAGGGTAGAGTTTAGGGTTACCTGTTTATATTATAAGGTGTACATATTAGTTCCTTCTATTATGATCTTCATTAGACTTTGTTTTTCACAGCAGATGCTTTAACTTGTCAGAGCAAGAAAAGCACATGTGTACTGTAACTAACACCATTAGTGCTTACATGTCAACATGTCAGTAAGTGCTCCCAGTGAATGACATGTAATTACAGTAGATATTGCTTTAAGGTGAGGATAATTGTAGTTGGTCAATTATCTTCATAAAAACTAATGGCCATTTGTGTCTTCGGCTCATAATTCAAAGGTTTTCGACTTGAGTTACGGCCTCCAAACATCTGGCCCTGCATCTGTGTCTCTCTGACCTGCAGCCTCGGCCTCATCCCTCACTCCATATCTGTCTTTTTCAGGTGTTCAGGTTGCTGTGGAGGACGCAGGACACACCCGGGGTTCAAGTAAGAGCCTCACCGGGTCGGTCGGTCCCCCGGACGCCTCCCTCCCACGGCCGCCTGTGATGGAGAACGGAGAGGCGGGACCCCCCGGCAAGATGACCTCGTCCAAGAGGCTGCCCAAGGGGACAGACGGGCACATGATGCCTGTTCAGGGTTATGCTGGAGCTCCAGGTGAGACACACCAACATGTACATGTTTACCAGGATTATTTCATGTTTCATGAAATGTCTAAATTTTTAAATGTTTTTATTTCATAGCCTCCCCGGTCAAATCCACTGACTTGCTAAAGCCTAACACGCCACTCATCTCAGGTAAATAACTAATCATTTACTAAAGTTTAACTATCAATTTACCATTTATTAATGATGGTTGTTATAAACTGTTTCTTTTGATCAGCAGATGTGAACACGTCCTACAGACGATCACCACAGAAACCTGCTCCAGCATCAGGTCAGAATGTATAATCATCATAAAGATCCCAGCCTCTGTTGATATGTTTGTTAATATAATGTTTGTATGTTAATGCTTCCTTTCCTGTGTTCAGGTGAGAAGGTGTCGTTCTCGGCTGGTCTGACTCTTCCTCCGTTCCAGGGAGAGATTGGAATCATTCGATTCAACAAGGTGCTGATCAATGACGGAGGACACTATGACGCTCATACAGGTAAACTGTTGCTACACGCTCACTGCACCAAACTGTGAAGCATAAACCTACATTTTACTCCACAGTTTGTAATTTTCAATAGATTCTTTTTTCAATTTGATTGATTAATCAGTTTATTATTTTGTCAATTAATTGTTTAGACTATAAAATGTATGAAATAATGTTAATCAGAATTACCTACAGTAGATGACGGTCAGCACTCCCCCACCTTGGAGAAGCAGCTACCGCATGGAAGCAAAGCAATATACTGCTTCGGACGGGGCCGACAGAAAAGCATATTTTAGATACCTAAAAGAAAGGCGCACGTAAAAAAAATCAGTATCAGTTTAAGTGTACGCTATATTTAGGATATTTTCATTGGTTTATCTTGCCGTCAGAGAGCCCTTTCCGACGGGGAACTGAAACCGTTTTATCCATCTATGCTCTCGCCAAAGCCACCAGACTCCATTGAATAAACCTGTAATTTTCACCTCACAGAACACAGGAGTTGCTGGTGTACTGCTGCCTCGATCGGTTAATTTGTTTGTGCTATTATGTGACTTTGGTGAATCTGACCTAACCAAAGTCACACAATAACACAGACAAACTAACCGATCGAGGCAGCGGTAGACCGGCAACTCCTGTGTTCTGCGAGGTAAAATTACTGTTCTTTCCCAATGGTGTCTGGTTGCTTTGGCGAGAGCATAGATAACGGCTTCAGTTCCCCGTCAGAAACAAACTGTATAGCTGTCTCATGGCAAGATAATGCAGTGAAAATATTCTAAATATAGCGTACACTTAAACTGCTACTGAATTGTTTAGGTGAGCCTTTTTTTTAAGTATTTAAAATACGTTTTGCTGCTGCCCCCGTCACCAGCAGTACATTGCTTTGCTTCTGTGCGGTACCTCCTGTCTGCTTCTCTAAACTGGGGGCGTGCCAACCGTCATCTACTGTAGGTAATACACTGACTATGGATAAGTACCTCATATAACCCCCTTCAAAACACCTGAACTATCCCTTTAAGAGCATCTCTGTTGTTCTCAGGTATCTTCACAGCTCCCAAAGACGGCCGCTACCTGGTGACCGCCGTCCTCACAGCCCAGCGAGGGGAGAGGGTCACGGCGGTCCTGTCTGTGTCCAATCGCAACATCCAGAGGTTGGACTCGACGGGCTTCCCGTCAGGAGTGGCGACGCCGCTGTCACATGATCAGTGTAACTGCAGCAGCTCAACCTCACTGAGTCTGGTTCTGTCGCTGAGGAGAGGAGATCGAGCGGGACTTGTCATGACTGCTGGGAAACTCGCCATCTCGTCCTCCTCTGAGATCCTGTCGTCTTTCAGCGCGGTGCTTCTGTACCCCAGCCCATCAACACGGTAGCCATGTCTGTCTTTTTAAAGACACCTGGTGTGGAGTATGGTGAACATTACTGGGGACACGTTAAGGCTAATGGGGATTTTACACTATTAGAGGGAAAGACACTCTTTACCAGCAGGGAATAAAAATAAATGAGATTATTTCTATAATTAGTACTATATAGTAATATATAGTGCATTTACACTGCAATTATTTTATATTGTGAAGTTTTGTTTATGACCTAGATTTTACAAATACATATTTGCTTGAACAGTTGTAGTCCACTGCAGTAATCAGAGTTTCTTCCTTATTAGAAACAGTTTCTTGTACCTACACCATCTAGTCAATTGCTAATGTGAATGAATTTTGTGCTAAAATTTGAATTTCCAGTTGATCCAATCTGTTCATTACTTACTTAGGAAATCAGTTTTGTTTATTTTCTCAGAAACGACTTAAAACATCCGACAGTTCATACCAGTTTATTATTATTATCATCCAATATTTGATTTAAACATTTTATTAATACAATACATATAGTAAATATATGTAAGTTCACACTTAACACTATAAATTAATGTTTTCCAAGCTCCTCTCACGGAGAACGTTTACATGCACAAAATATTCAGGTTTTTGCCCTTATTCCGAAAAAGACAATATTCCTACTAAGTTGTTACATGGCTAATGAAAATGAATATTCCACTAATATTCTCGTTTACATGCAGCCGTGCATACTAAGATTAACGTGACCGTGCAAACACAGCTTCCCTCTTTGGCAGTCGGCGTTATTTAGAAATGTGGGCTTGTCTTTTGGGCATGCATCTCTGCAAACTATCGGCTAGTTGGTTTGTGTACTGTCGGTGCCCGATCCATCCCAGCTGCCCGATCCGTTTTGCGTTGTGCTGGCGCCTAGATGCGCCTGCACAGAACTGATTGAGCAGCCGGGACGTATCGGGCAGCTAAATTACGAATCCTGCTGTAGTGAAGACTTGGCCCGCCCTACTCTGCCTCTGATTGGTTAGTACTCATTGGCTTCGTTGGTTGGATTGGTTGGGTTCAGGCATGAGGAGTGAGGTTGGTAAGGGTTAGGGTAAGAATACTTTGGTAAGCCAAGAGGCAGAGTCGGGTGAGTCATTTCTTCGCTATAGAAGGAGCTGTAATATCGTGGTCGGGCACTGATAACATGTACAACACAGAGATGACGCAAACGGAAAAAAGGCTGTGTGTCGCAAACTGCGGTCAGAACCCCATTTTAGACACATATTCTGAATACGCTGTATAAATGTCCAAAGAATGCTCCTAAAACCACAATATCAGCATATCCCTCATGTCTTAATCGGAAACAAAATATACCATTAACCGTATAAAATTCACAATATTGTCATATTAGTGTGCATGTAAACGTAGTCACTGTCCAACAAATAGAAAGCAGCTCAGATGGTTGAATGTTTTTATCAAAACAGTCATCCAAAACATACTTTGTTACATCATAATGTAAACTGGATTACCTCGAGGTAATCACACAGAAAACACTTTCAGCAGCAACGTTTCTTCACTGAAAAGTGAAATATGACTCCACAAAACCAGGATAATACTGCGTGTCGTCTTCACACAAAGTTCATCACTTTCATAGAAAGAATGCATTAAATTTTACTTACAGCCGTTACTGAGCGTGAAAAGGATAAAAACAAAAGAGACAGGGTTGAAACTACGGTGAATTAACGTTCTGTCTCCTACAAAATGATGTTCCTATACAACTAAACTGCATTCTCAATTACGGCATATTTTCTCCCGGATTACGGTCCCATATTTAAAACACGTGGTAAATAAATTGAAAAAAAATGCAACAAAACTATATGGTCAGGTTTAGTAAAACATCGTGGTTTGGCTTAAAATAAATACGCTTTTTACGTTATTTAAATTACAGATAAAAATTAAAATAAGTCAACGTTGACTTTTGGTTTCACACGGGACACAAACTGCGGCCTCCTGGGTGAAAGTCCACCCTGACCTTCTCCCTACACGGACTTTCATTAGCAACGTATTTCTGATTCGTCAAAAACAAACGTAATCCGGGAGAAAATATTTTTTCTTTGTAACGTAAATGACAATGCAGGTTTGTTGTATATGAGGACGTTATTTCTAGGAGACCGGGCTGGTCGTTTTCACAATAACAAAATCAAAACAAGTCTGGCAAAACATCAGCAAAGATTAATTCATCAAAAATATATATATATTTACTGTAAATGTAACTAACTAAATCTTGATTTTGAAAAGATTAATACCAAAATAGCAGCTGAATCTACAGTTCAGAAAGTGCTTTTTTCCCCAAATTACAGTAATGCAATTATTAACTGAGCAAAATCATTTTCACATTATTTTCTTCATAGCATAATAGTGCAAAATCACTAAGCTTTGGAGCAAAGATGTAAGACATTAAATAAGGCCTTAAAAGGATGAAAACATAGCTGCTATACATATTACCTTGTATTTTTTTTATGATAGCTCTCAAGTCAAGAAAGTCAGTATTTGTTTCATACCAGGCCAGTTTAAGCACCTCCACTGCCTAAATAAGTGCTGAGGGAATATCTTTTCATAAACACTGTAACTATGCAAATGGTCAGAAAAATAACTGATATGTCATACTTTGGCTTTCATATGCGCCAAAGGCTGACGGCATCTTCAAACACACCTCTGCATGAAGGGAATAAGCCCAGAATGAGAAGATGATGTAAATAATATGGAATACATTCAAATCTTGTTCACTAAAGTGGAATGCGTCTAAAATCAAACTATTCCAGTAGCATTACAAAACAAACAAAAACCATATCAATATTATAAGCCAGTGCATTCAGCCATTACTGCTCTGAGTCACGTCGATTTCAAGTAATTCATTGAGAATACCAGTTTGAGTTAAAGCAGCTCCTCAAAACGCACCTCAGCGATTGGCTGCCTCCAGTAACAGAAGGCGCTGAACTCTGGGCAGCAGAAGGTGGCGTTGTGTTGAGAACTTCGTAAAGGAAAAACGTGCTCCACCAGCTCACTCAGCCGGCTGTATCTGTAAAAATATAAAAAATAGCAGTGAGAACAATAAACATTTGAGGGAGAAACAACTGATGGACGCAAACAATCCAGTGATGCTTCAATACTCACGATGTTTTATTGCCTTTGGCCTGCTCGAGGATTAACTCCCCTTTGGGATTCACTGTGAAGATCCGACACACCGGCACGCCCACTTGCTTGTAGGCAAACACGTCCTGAAACACAGGAAAAAAGACAATAAGGATAATTTCCAGTGTAACCCCAAACTTAAAACGATAAAGCAACACAAATGGTACACTTACGCTTTCTCTGTTTCCAAAAGCTGCGTAGAAGGGATGTGTGTTTGGGAAAAACAGGTTCTTGATGTCTGTGAGGCATTCGATCTTGAACTTCTCAGGCTTTTTTTCTATGATCTCTCTAACAAGAGAATGAGGGAAAAAGGAGAACATACATCAACCTCTGACCTGCTGCTGGAGTTGCCTACTTTAAATTAACTTTAAGCATTTACAACCATTTATAGATTAAATGAATAAACAAAAAGCTCAAAATGACCATGAAACAGGTTAGTAAGGTTATCAATCAGTGTAAAAATACATAAAACGCTGCATCAAATTCTGAGAGATTTTGTTTTCAAAGATCTGTTCTAAAATAAAAGAATAAAGAGAAACTTTGCAGATTTTCAACCAGCTTTGTGTCATTATTATGTTTATGCAAATAAAAAATGTTTAAATTGTGTTGTTAAAATGTTTTTTAACGTATCATCTGGTGGACTTTTGCCAGCTTTAGGGCTGCTGTTTGAACAGATTGCATACAGACTGTGTTCTGAGCAGGTGAACGGGTGGAAGTTTGGCGGCGTGTTCTGAGCGGGTGAAGGTTTGGCGGTGTGTTCTGAATGGGTGGAGGTTTGCCGGTGTGTTTTGAGCGGGTGGAGGTTTGGCGGCGTGTTCTCAGCGTGTTTAGTTAAAGGATTTCCTACCTGTGGAAGGCGGAGAAGAGGCTGCTGGGAGAGAGCATGAGCGGTCCTTGAGGCAGCAGAGTCCCTCTGTCGTTCACCCAGTGCAGGTAACCTCGGGTCATGTCAGCCATGCCGATAGCTCGGGCCGAACAGTACAGGAACTTGTAACCGTTCCTGCAGCAGTCAGATATTCATTAATGGGTTAAATCTTTTATTGAACTGGAGCCACTTTGCCGTGAGAATAGTAATCAATCTGTATCTTACTCGTGCACGGAGTGGTAGAGCTTAGCGATGCCTTGATGAGTCCAGTCTTTCCCGAGCTGAGGCAGAATCTGACCAAACACATCTGATCTGTGGGAAGAAAATGATCAGGGTAATAAATACTCAACTAAAATCTCTATTTCAAATGTTGTGAATGGGATTATTTATTGCTACCTGAGAATAAACACACTGTAATGAAGAGGTGGATATTTAGACTCATACTTGGTGATGGTGCCGTCGATGTCAGAGATTATGACCTTGTCGTCCCAGTTCCACAGGTAGATGGTGCCCTCGCAGCGGCATGTCCCCTGGTACTGAGTGGTTATGCTGAAAGTGACGTCATTGGGGCCTTCTCTTAGCTTCAGGCTGGCCTGTAAGAGGAGACATGATGTATTCTGTATACATTATCAGAAAAACAGCAGACTGAAGAGACAGTCTTTCTGTTTTTGCCTATTTTTAGCCACACTACCAGTATCAGTGATCACTTGTCTTACTATCTGGTCAGAGGACAGGCGGAGGGACTTCTTGTAGGAGTGACAAGGCGCCGGTGCCGGCCCTTCTGTCTGCACATGCTCAGTAGGTGTCGGAGCAGGAGCCACAGCGCTCAGCTCTTTAGTCTCCTCGTCGCTGGACCACTCTGCTGCTTTCTGCCTGCAGGAGAGAACACAGTCGGGGCCACCAGATATCAAGACTGGAGCAGGTAAAAAGAGTTAATCTGCAATGGCAACGGAGTTTCAGACCAGTGTTTGTCAAAAATAAGCACAATAACAATTAATTAATAATGAATTAATCGTTATTGTGCTTATATATTTTAAATTAATTAATTATCGAATAATGATGACCCCTGATTAAGTGATATTTTCATATTTCATAACTGCTAAACTGCACAATTAACCCAAATAGTAAACAAAATTACTGCAGGAAGTTTGGATGTTGGATGACTTCCTGTGAATAAAATGCATCAGAGATGAGTTTTCCTCTCATTTTTAGGAACTTTTAATTAGGGCTGTCAAAGTTAACGTGATAACGCGTTAACACAAATTCAATTTAACGCCACTAAGTTCTTTAACACATTAACGCAATCGATCTTTCGGAGGTTGTACCGGGCTCGAGCATTGTTTTGTGTTGTTCATTTATTTATCACATAAGCAAGTAATATTATTAGTGAATTGCAATGTGCTAAGAAACTAATATGAAAAATAAGGATTAGAAAAAAGAAATAAAAGGATACAAATTCAAGATAGAAATGTATAAATATAGGTTAAAACTGCCCTTCTTTTAATACAAATCTCTATATTGTGTTTTTATCATATATTTATTCGGCTTCTTTTTTAACAAATTCTCTGTTTTCTTCTCCTGGACACTTTGCCATTTTTCTATTAGCTCTTTCAATGTTTTAACTGTTTTCTAATGTTTAAGTTTATATCTATATATTTTTTTAAAAGTTGTCTTACACCTTTAGGTTGGGAATCAGTGATTTACAGTCACCAGAGGGCGATAGACGTCCTCCTCTGCCTGTACAGTAACTCTGCTTTGTTCAACACTAAATATGCAGAATGTTTTTGACTTAATTTTCACAAAACTGGATTCATCCTTAATGATCTCTAAAACAATCCAGAAGCTGCCTGGTTCAAACTGTTTTGAAAGTCTTTCTCCTGAATTCTTAATGATAAGTTTATGAGTCATAAAATGAGTAAGATGCTAATCCAGCCTGTGTGGGACATGTTTACTCAACACTGCTTGTGTTGGTGTGTGACTGTACTGTTGCTGACTCACTGTGTTTCTGGGGCCTGCTGGGGTGACGGACTCTCGCTGGTCAGAGACTCCTGTCTCTCTAACTTGGTCTCTGATGATAACTGAAGAAAGACGGAGACATTATTAGCCAATTTTTACATAAACGGGGATGTAAAGTTACTCAAACAGTTTGGGATTCCCACTGACCTCCACTATACTGTTAATCATAGACTGTACATAAGAAGTGGACGTAGTCATCGTGACATCACCCATTACTTTGTGGACTGCCGTTTTGATGCCTCGAGTTTGGCATTTTTTGCCGTTATCATCTTACCTTATCTTTGCCATACAACCAAACGCTGAATAATTTTTAGGCAACCAAAATGTTACAATTTACTTTCATGAACTGAAAACACACAATGAAAGGGTTAAAGTTGTAAGATGAAAACACGGACAACGCCGTGGTAGCGACCTGTCAATCACAAGGTAGCCACACCCTAAAGCATCCCCTGCTTTATGGTCTATTTGACTCTAAATGGGACCATAATTTACTAAATGAACATCATGCTGTATTGAAGAAGACTTGAAACTAGCGACTGAGACCATAAACTCATGTTTACAATGTTTACTGAGGTAATAAATCAAGTGAGAAGTAGGCTCATTTTCTTATAGACTTCTATACAATCAGACTTCTTTTTGCAACCAGAGGAGTCGCCGCCTGCTACTTTTGGCACATTGTGACACATTCAGTACCTGCTTTATGCTGCTCTTCCTCCAGAACCACCAGCGTCCAGACTTTTTTGGCATCTTCTCCTTCACCCAGGCCTCCTCTGTAGCCTGCCATTCAGATGAATGATTCATGTGTGAATAAATATATGTAATGTGCAGTTAGGTATGCTATAAACACATTAGACCAAGAGGATTAATACCTTTGGCAAGTTCTTCTGAAAAGCCTGCATACTAAGTATCAACGGTGCTGCCAGTGTCCAGTTGTAATACCTGTAATGTAATTAGGTATTAATGAATCACATTAATTAAACTGTGATGAGTATTTTAGTAACTGAATTAGGAAGTATGAAAACTCACCTGTTTGCAATCTTAACCACCAAATTGGGATTGTCAATTATCGCTGGATTCTCTGCAAATTCATTGTAGGTGATGATGTGCTCCATGAATTTCTCTGGAATAAATGTAACATAAAAGTCTGATTATAAATGATGCGATAATCAGCATGCAGGAGCTGTGAAGCAGGAAATATGTAATGAATAGGGCTGTCAATGTTAACGCGATAACGCAATTTCTTTAATGCATTAATGCAAAAAAACGCTGCAAACTTGAGCTGAATTTTGGCGAGGAAAAACTGGCATGGCCATTTTCAAAGGGGTCCCTTGACCTCTGACCTCCAGATATGTGATTGAAAATGGGTTCTATGGGTATCTCCCTTTAAGGTACATTTGAACAAATAAATGTGCAATTGATTTGCGATTAACTATGGACAATCATGCGATTAAAATCGATCGACGGCCCAAGTAATGAATCCTGCTCATTTAATCTTTATAAACAAGGATTCAAAAGGTTTATTTGTCAAATACGAAAGTAATAGTATTGTGAAATGCAATGTGGTGCTCCTAATGTGCTAAGAAACTAATGTGAAAAATAAGGATCAACAAAACTATCTACATAAAAGGATACAAATTCAAGATAGAAATGTATAAATATAGGTTTAAAAAAGGTACAATATGTAGCAAGCATGCAATGTGCAAGGCAGCAAATACAAAATAACCATTAACATGCATTCAAAACTACTTTCCATGCTGTATTCTGTTTTTAGAAGAACTAAACTCCACTGTGCCCACTGGAGTTTTAATATAGTGTTAATAAATACTGCTAATAGAGATTACTGGCTACCTTTAGGGATCTCCGAGTTCTCTCCAACGCCTCCACACAGCGACAGCGTGACGTCGGGGAGGTCACCAGCAGAGTCCGACAGACACTCGGTGCCGCTGTCTGCTGCTGCGCTGCCGACAGACTGGGGAGACTGGGATCCAGAGTGCCGCCCATTCTCCACCCAGTCTTTAGGAACCTGCTCAGACTCACTGACAACACACAGACAGACAGTTTCACACAGCAAGAATCACTGAGTTGTATAAATAGTTGCAGACATTTTTATGCATAAATGATGCAAGTAAGCACCAAAAGACAATCCTAAATGAGATAACATGACTTCTCTCTGAAAGGATTCCCAGGTTTGTACCTTTTTGGGAAGTACCGGGCAACAACATCAGGTTCAAGTGCATTCAGGTCATCCAGGTAAATGTCTTCAGGCCCCTGATGTTGACTCCTCTTCCTCACACCTTTTTCTATGAGAGCAAGACAAGAGACAATTTCTCAGAAATCGCTGACTTCGTGACATTTCATTTTTTCCGTTTTCACTTCCTTTCCTTTTAAGCTTCTGCAGCGCAGAATACCAGACACAGAATATAGACTCAGGCGTAAATAGAAACCACATCCTTCCTGTTAACATTCACTTACATTTCAACTGTATGTAGCCTCACATAATCTGGAGCTTTACTTTAAGACTTTCCCACGCTTCAGAATGATTGAATAATTCATTGACAATTAGAGCTGCAACGATTAATCGATTAGTTGTCAACTATTAAATTAATTGCCAACTATTTTGATAATTGATTAATCAGTTTGAGTAATTTTTGTAAGAAAAAAAAAGTCTAAATTCTCTGATTCCAGCTTGTTAAATGTGAATATTTTCTGGTTTCTTTACTCCTTTATGACAGTAAACTGAATATCTTTGAATTGTGGACAAAACAAGACATTTGAGGACGACATCTTGGAGTTTGAGAAACACTGATCAACATTTTTCTCAATTTTCTGACATTTTATAGACGAAATAAGTAATCGATATATCGAGAAAATAATCAACAGATTAATAGACAATGGAAATAATCGTTAGTTGCAGCCCTGTTGACAATTATAATAATATTCTATACATTTTTTAAACATTCATGACAAATATACAGATAGAATTAGCCCCCAAAAAATGTCAGTACAGTCCCCAAGAAGATTTGTTTTGTAGAGAAACCAACAACAACTACTGTACCTACATCAGAAAATGCTGGGAAGCTTCCTAGCCTCCTGTTTTTAAGTCATTTTTAGGATACTTAATATGCTGAAATGCATATTTTTTTATTTTTATATCCATACTACAGAATAAAGTTAAAAAAAATAGAGGAGTTAGTGTTACCTCTCCTCTTCACGGGGGAGTCGGGGGGTTTAGATGAGGCTGTTGCATCAGAACAAACTGCTGCTGAGTCTCCAGGCATGTTATAGACTCCACTGGCAACAGAGCTGCTGTCCCCGCGGCTGGGTGGCGAAGACGTCCACCTGGTCGTGCGTGTGGTATCGGGGCTGAGGTCGGAGTTAGTGGGACACGGCTCGGAGGTCAAACTGCTGGACGTTAAACCTGAAAGGTTTGGCTCGTGCTCGATAATGTTTGTGTTGTGTGATGAAGCTTCGGGGGGCTGTGGTTTGCAGACGCACTGATCAGGTTTGATGGTCCGAGGCTCTGGCTTTACAATACTGCAGATGGGATCTGTGGTTCTCTCTCCGTCCCTCTCCTCCATGGCTTCTGTACTCAAGATGACCCGGAAATGTGTGTTCTCAGAGGGAGTGATGGTCAACGTCTTTGGCTCCGATTTGTCCTTTTTGTTGACCTGGACGCAAGAAAGAACAGCACAAGAGAAAGTTTAAATATACATTCATGCATTTCCAAAAATCTCAACACTTCTTCCTAACTGGACACGATGCCAACGAGCGAACGTTAGATGATCATTTGCAAATACAGACTCCCTCTAACTCGCCACAACACTCCCACCATGCACTGGGCAACTGCTTCTCCTGCTTTTTGCTCAAACTGTGCTCCGATGTCGCAAGCACCTCTCCTCTGCCAGGAAAAGACATTTGGTGTAGCTCTATTGCCGTCCAGGTGGAAACAGTAGGGCTTATACATGCTGTACAGTGCCAGAAACAGGTTGAAATAACAAAAAGGTGGGAAAAATCTGTAGAAATGCAGGAGAATTGTGACCCCGGGAGGAAAACCGTGAGAAGGCATTGAAAAACGTAAGTCTCCTGAAAATCTGGAGGGTTGGCAAGTATGCTCTGTTGTCTTACAAAGTTTAAACCAGATCCTACAAGTCTAGACCTGAACCTTACCCTGGTGGGTTCTGGAAACTCGCCCCAGATCCACTGCATGTGGGACTCGGCCCTGAGCATGCTCTCTGCTGGCTTCACCATCAGCTCGGAGTCACTCTTGGGCGACATGGGCTCCGACATCTCCCTCCTGTAAGCAAACACCACATTTCCACTGAGTCAGCTGTAACGACCATGTAGGAGTGATTTGTTTTACTCAGCCCTTCCTGTTTTCATAAAGTGGATGGTCTCATTGTTTCTCTATGCTCCTATGAACAATGTAAATATTTGACAGGACAGAGTGGGGGGGACGTACGCCTTGCAGGGCGACCAGTCTCCATCAGAGAAAGGGTAGCTGTCCCATTCAAGGGCGGTAAGGGGCGAATGTTGCCTGTTGTCCTTCATCGTGGAGAGTGAAGGTGCCCTGAAGACAGGAAGCAATGAAATTAACTAAAGGTTTATGACGACATAAAAATCCAGCTTTTAAACGGTCTTCTTACCGTCCATTGTGCGCATTGTGCTCCTCATCTGAACTGAGCTCACACAGCTCCGGCTCACCGCCTGCAGGTGTGGTTTGCTCCTCCCTGCGAGGCTCGACCTTGTGCTTCCTCCTGCGCCTCCTCTTCTTCTTGCCGGCGGTGTTGGAGCAGGGTTGGAGGTTTCCAGAGGCCGAGTCGTCTGGACTCAGAGGCTGACCGTTCTCCGCAGCCGCCGGGCCGCAACATCTGGGCTCTCTGCTCCTGAACAGAGCCTCTTCTGTGGGGATGGGCGAGGTCACCAGGTGGGCCGGAACAATCTCCTGTGTTGAGGTAAACAAAAATAAAATAAACTAAGAGTCTACACCATGCTGCTGCTGTTCTTAAGCTATGTTCACATTACAGGGCTTAATTTTAAATTTTAATTTTTTTGCCCAGATCCGAAAACATTAAATTTAACGGAGCCGAGCTTACCAGTAAACATATTTTCATATTTTTCCTTCTGAGAGATAATTCATGATTTCTTACGACTCATAAACAGACACTAACTCATTCTGCAAACATGATTTAACATAATTCGGTATTGAGTTTAGCTAAAGTGAATAAAAGTGATGTTTCCCAGAAAATGCTCGTCTGCCTTAACGACGCAGTTTACACATTTCTGTAACTGCTGATTTATTAAATCGGAGTTCTACTGAATCTAGCAGAAGAGCTCTCCGACACTGTACGGTGAGTGATCTGCACCTGCGTAGTGAAGTATAACGTTGAAAAACACACATGAATTCTGATATGACCATTCTCATAGCGGTCGCATGGACGGTGATCGGATACGTGTCGGATTTAGGACCATATATGAAAGTGGACCAGATCTGATTGGAAAAAAATCTGATTTCTGTGTCCACACTACTCTGAAATCATCAGATCTGTGTCTCATGAGCTTGTAATGTGAATGCAGCCTTAATAACAGCGATGCTTTGAGCTAAATGCTGGCATGCTGAGGTTATGCAGGTATGATGTTTACCAAGTTCACCATCTTAGATTAGCATGAAGCAAGAAGTATCGTCACCACTCTAATTGATTTCTACAAGTAAACAACATTTTAAATTCAACATAAAAACCTCACGTTGTGCTGCTCCGTCTCCTGGACGAAAAAGGCCTCTCCGTTGTCTCCGAGCTTCATATGCAGCTCTACAGGTTCCCCATTGATTTCTATATCAATCTGCAGAGTCAAACAACACATAAGAAATACAAAGCTTTACTGTGTAGTCCACCACATTCTCCTCAGTTGACATTAGTGAGGTTTGTTTACAGCAGAAAAGCACCATATGCATGCACAACACAGCTTATGGATGAAAAAAACTGTGCCACAGATTTACCTGAAGAATTAAGAGTTAAGCCAGAGAAAAAACAACAACAGGGAACAGCTTGTACGAAGGATTGCTATTTTCAGCAAATGCCACAAGTTTCTATCCACGCATTAAACAGACAGGGTTTGACTCAGACCTGGGTTGTAATAATATCAATAACATAAGTACACATACAGTATTGTAAGCTGTCTGCACAGCGATGCTTTCTGGCATCTTTAAGTTCAAAGAAATGAACCAAAATCTACTGAAAGTGTCTGTGAGATGCTGACATTTGATATGAGGTCAAGATTATTCTGTTTTTTCCTGCTTGGCTTCTCAACAATGACTAACATCCTTTTAAGTGTTCTCTATCAATAACAGACGACTTCCTGCTCTGTCTGACTCTCCTGTGAGCTTATGAAAGAAAAGACTCTTCTGTAAGACACTTTCCTTGAATGGGATGAATCTTTACAAACTGGGGAATAAGACGCTAAATCAAGCTTTAGTCTGTCTATCCCATGTTAGTCCTCAGCTCACAACTACACAGTGTCTATAAATAGAGACGAAGGACAATCTGCTCTTGAGAGGAGCAGAGTGGTTGGATGGAAATGTTCAGAGAGCTTAAGAGGAAAGGAGAGCCACTCGAATATTATAAAATGTGTTGCGCAGCGATCCCACATTTGACTGCATGTTTTTAAGTATCAAAACCAGAGTTTTGACTGCAGGAGTAAAATAGATCAGCATGTTGCCGCTGCAGTAAAGTGAGGCTGTTTTATTCAGGTTTTAAAATGGAAAATCATTTTAGTTGCACAATTAATTATGCATTATTATCAGTGGTGGAAGAAGTACTCTTTTACTTTAGTAAAACTAGCAATGTTACCGTCTAGAAATACTCTGTTACAAGTAAAAGTACTACATTTATAAAGTTACAAAAAAAAAGACAAAGTATATATAAGTATTAGCAGAAAAATTACAGTTGCAACTATTAATAGGTTAGTTGTCAGCTATTAAATTAATCGCCAACTATTTTGATAGTAAGTCGATTTAAGTAATTTTTTTAAAGAAAAACAAGCCAAATTTCTGATTCCAGCTTGTTAAATGTGAATATGTTCTGGTTTCTTTACTCCTCTATGACAGTAAACTGAATATCTTTGAGTTGTGGACAAAACGAGACATTTGAGGACGTCATCTTGGGCTTTGGGAAACACTTTTCAACATTTTTCAACATTTTCTGATATTTTATAAACCAAACAACTAATCAACAATGAAAATATAATCATTAGTTGCAGCCCTAATAAAAATATACTTAAAGTACCAAAAGTAAAAGAATGACCCATTTCAGAATAATACATACATTATATTATTGAATTATAATTATTGATGCATTTATGTGCGAGCATCACTAATGTTGCAGCTGATAAAGGTAGAGTAAAAGGACTACTTTATATACTCCCAGGTAGCTTAATCCATAATAAACATCATCATTTTTAGTTGATTTATATTTTGTATTAAATTATCTCAACATTAAAAAGTAGTCAAAAGTAACTAATGTCAGAAATGTAGTGGAGTAAAAAGTACAATATTTCCCTCTGAGATGTAGTGCAGTAGAAGTATAAAGTAGAAGAAAATTAAGATACTCAGCTAGAGTACAAGTACCTCAAAACTAGTACTTACGCACAGTACATTTACCTAGTTACATTCCACCACTGATTATTTTTCATCACCAGTTAATCTTCCTTAAATCAAAAGAATGCTGGATTTGTATGAAAATATTTAACTCAGAAAAAATGGAAACATTAGTTAAAATATTGCCAAAAGACAAAAAACCAAAACAATTCAGTGATAAATATTTGTGCACTCACTACTTTCTCCCTGGAGCGCAGCACCCCCAGTTTTCCGAAGCGGACGTGGAAAGGGGAGCACTGGAACGTCCCGTCGGGCTGTTGGACCACGATCACGTCGATGCAGCCCGACAGAGTGGCCTGATTGATCCCCTTATACAGCTCCTTCACCGTCACCAGCACCTGGCCCGCCAGCTGCCCCACGTAGTTCATGGTGTCCACCTGTCAGCAAAAACACCCTTCATTAATCACTCTGCATTATTACCTATAAAACAAGTTTAACACACCTGAACTACGAGCAGAATGAAACCACACACTACTACACGTCTTACTAGGTCAGTGTCCCGGTAGTAAGGCTCCTGTTGTTCAGAATAGTCTGCAAAGGAAAAGCAAGTCGGTCCCTAAACACAGCAGCTCTGTCCCATTTCCTCAAAAGAGTCCTGAGCCGATGGAGGTTTAATCAGGCCCTCGACTGCAGCAACGAAGGCTGCTGCAGACCAGAGCAGAGCAAGGAACGCACTCACACTGAAAACCATGATTTGGGTCAATATAACCTGCCACTCGAACTCTTTTTTAAACCTACAGGTTACTATTTTAGCATCACTGTACAGCTAAGTGTTCCCTAGGGCTGCATGACTATGGCCAAAAGGATAATCATCATTATTTTCATCAACATTGAAAGTACGATTACTCATTGATTTTAGGGACAACATATTTGTATTGCGCTTTCACATTTAAATAGACAGAGCACTGCTTTCACTTCCATGTTGTGTTACATTCCTCAAAATAAGACTGGTCCTTGTTCACAGTGCATCTACATAGAAGCAAAATAAAATTGTAACAAAGCTTTTTAACCTAAATTAAATCACAGAACACTGTTTTCACATTGTACATTCCCGCTAATTAACACATCTTTGCATCAAAATAAGACTCAAAATAAGGTTCTTATTCAGTTGAATTCAGTGCATTTTCATTTAAAACGAGTAACATACAGTGTATTACTCTCCTACTTTGCAGCCGCAACTTCAGGACGGTTTTTCACAGGCTGCCGCGGTCTAGGATGTACAGTATAAAGAGAACTGGATTCAGTGTTGGGAGGCGGACGCCCCTTCATTCCTATGAGAGTTGCTCAGTGGAGCATGAAGTCAAAATGTCTTGACTGCCGAGTGATAAAGTACCCATATCGTTCACCTCTCAGCCCTCGCTCCAGCCTCGGTCTGGGTCTCATTCACATGAATGGAGGAAGGGAAATAACTGGATTCAGCTATGAGTGCATTTTACAACTTTTAGGACCTAATGATTTAAATATGGGTTATTCAAGTGTTCATACTGGGAAGTTGATTCAACTAAAAAAATTATCCGCTGAGTTACAGACGTCTCTTTCCCAATGTAAGTCTATGGGAAAAAGTATTTTTGTTCCCAATGGCATCACGTGACGGACACGGAAGTTGTAGTACCGCCGTTTGACCACTACGGAAATTTGCTTTAAAGCCCGGCGTACTTCCTGTGGGCTTGGCCGCGGTAGGTTGCGCACACAGCAGCATGACGGCTCCCCAAAAGTGAAGCCAAAACATCTTGATCGCCCCCTTACTGGCTGGCTGTTCGTTAAGAAAGCGCTTGATTTGATTTGCACGGGAGCATGTATTTTAAACGTCAATATCGCAGTAGTAGTAGTCATTTAATTGTTGGAAGCCAAAATCTTGATCGCAATTAATATTTGATTAATTGATTAATTAATTGATTTTTAAACATACAGGTCACTTTACTGCTCAGTGTCCCCCTAATGCACCTGCTTTCTCTTGATCATCCCTGTAGGTCGACGTCAGTGCTACTGTAGTCATATAAGTGTCATTGTGTGTTCTCATTCTGGCTCAGCACCTGTAATTACTGTAGTGGACATAACACCAATTTATAGATGCAACTTGGAGCATATTTGGCCTGTAGACAAGGACTTTCCTTGTGTGTGTGTGTGTCCTGAACAAGGAGACTACAGCAGTGTGTTTCAGTATTTAGGACAACAGTTTACACACTGACTAAATCAGAGCTGCATACCAGCTGGGTGGACTTTGAAACCATTGAGTCTCTAAGATTGGCAGCCACTGAACCAACTAAACTCTAGCTCACATAACGGATATAACTAACAAAAGCCACTGCAAGCATCCAGTGTATTATATCACCGGTTGATAATAGCGTCACACTCATCACTGTGTTCCTGCTGTGGGTTTCCCCCTCAGTGAACTGCAGCACATTGTAAAGTGAAAGCTCATTTAATGGACAAAGCAGAAGAGTCTAGATGAGAGTCATCAGCCGTGATAGCAACGCTGCACAACCACATCTCTCTAGTGAGCTGACTGCACACTGTGCTGTGTGAGTTACACACCAACACACCACATTTAGTAAACGCCTCAAACTCCCACGGCACTTCATCTAGACCCCTCTGCTGCAGCACTTCAAGCCTGAATAAAGGAAGTAGTAGTGTGATGATGTTCTGCAGAGGCTGGGCTTGAAATGTGCTGAAATTAGATTCAAATTAAATCAGTTTGTTCCCTGATTAATAATAGTGTTCACATTAACGTAGGGCTGCAACTAACGATTAGTTTCATTGTCAATTAATCTGTTGATTATTTTCTCGATTAGTTGTTTGGTCTAGAAAATGTCAGAAAACGGTGAAAAATGTTGATCAGTGTTTCCCAAAGCTCAAGATGACGTCCTCAGATGTCTTGTTTTGTCCACAACTCAAAGATATTCAGTTTACTGTCATAGAGGAGTAAAGAAACCAGAAAATATTCATATTTAAGAAGCTGAAATCAGAGAAATTTGACTTTTTTTCTTAAAATAAATTACTCAAACTGATTAATCGATTATCAAAATAGTTGGCGATTAATCTAATAGTTGACAACTAATTGATTAATGCAGTAAAGATTATCAGCAAACATCTTGTCAATCAATTAATCGTTGTCATTTTTATGTAAAAATGTATGTCAACTGACTAATAATAATAATAATAGTTTCAGCTCTAGTTCCAAGCAAAACTAAGCAAAGCCCATCTGCTGATGAAGACTGGTTGAAAGCTCTGGAAAAAGTGAGTAAGTGGATCTTGAGTTGTTGTCAGTTTCCAAGGTCAAGACACAACGATGACACAATGCCGTATTTTTTAGGAAGCCTTTTGTAACACCTTAGTCAGGTACTAAGACTAGTTAATTCTGGCCTTTTTTATACCATGACTATTTATTAATTTGCACCGTCCCTTCTCAAATTAACTAAACTAAAGAAAGATCTATGGGAATTGAAAGGGTTGTACTTCCAGTTAGTGACGCTGCTTCTTCCTCATTCACAGGAAGCAATGACATAGGCTGGTAGTTCAAAGCTCTACAGTTTCATATTAAGACAATAATCAAGCCGTCTCCACGTTTACAGTACAATTACTTCTTATTACTTTTGTGCCACATTACAACATGCCCAGTGCCTGATGATAGGCTGCACATCCAGCACGACCCGACACTGTGAGGGGACCTTAAGAGGTGTTAATCCTGTTTACAAGATTAAGACAGATCTAGCTTTCCCTGTCTCGGCACGTTTGTCCTGCAGGTCGCTACGTCCAACGTGATTCTGCGTCAGCTGCTGTTGTTGTGACCAATGTTGAAGGTTTTTATTTCAAACCACCAAGGTCAAATCAAACACCACAATGTTTTTGACTCAGCTAATGAAACTAGGGCTGCAGTTTACAATTTGAATTTGATTAATCTACTGTTATTTTAGATTATTATTATTATTATTTTAGATAGCTATGGCTAGAAGTCCTATATACCTTGCATCGGTTGCACTTTAATTACGTGTAACAATGCCTATGTATTGTCCCTATCAAAAAAACTAATGAAATAAAAATAAATTAAATCAATAATGATTTAGTCTGTAAAATGTCAGTCTAACAGTCCAGAATTATTGAATGTAAAATTATATATAAAAACACAGCAAACCCTCACATTTGAAGCTCTGGCACCAGAGTATGTTTAGCAATCTAGTCAATTCATTAATTAATCATTTCTGCACTAAATGCATCAATTTTGATGCTGTAAAACATCTAGTATGTGTGAGTGATGGTCTCTGAGGAAAAAAATACTAATTATAATATTAATTTGGACACCTATGCACACTTTAAGAAGGATAAACACAGCAGTTACAACAACCCAAATCTCAGTAAATACCGACTCTCCTATCACAAGTGATATAATACACTGATATCTCACAAATCAAGACCGTTATCTCTATTTGAAAGGTCTTCAACACAATCAAATGATAAATCCTGCACTCTATCAGCCATTGGGTGTAAAAACATGTATATCTACCTCATAATATTCATGATATTAACAAAAATGTAGTGCAATCTGCACATAAGCACCTGTAGATGTTAACTAGTAATTTAAACCTATGAGGCGTTCAAGGACACAACTGGAGGGTTTGATTTGTCAAAATCAGACATTTATGAGACAAACTATCATTATATAAATAGCAACAACGTGTCGTACAGTAGTAAATATCTGGCTTATCTTCATGAGAAGACACAACGTGTCTGCTCGTCGGTGTTTCTCGCTGATATCCGCTATCACATCACTTCACACGCGATACAGGACTCACAAGTTCACACACAAGCCGCTAAATGAGTCCTAAAGACGCGTTCAAGGACTCCTCTGCGACATTAACAAGCATTAATGCATTTTCTTTCTGTGGAATTGTTAAGTGATGTTATACGGAGGAGAAGAGCTGGTTAAATCATCCTACCTGCTGCAGTAGAGGCAGGCAGTCACACCTTCAGTCGGTTCCTCCGCCGGTGTGTTCGAGGCTCCACACACTCTGCTGCAGCACGTGACTCCGCAGCGCGCAGGCTGCACGTGATTACAACGCAGGAGGTTAATTATAAAGGTTAATTACACAGTAAAAAAGAGCTAAACAAAGTGTTACAAAATATGAACTATTTAAATAGAAGGAAGTATGAAAATAGGAGCAGTATATACAGTATTGACAATAAACAGACTATTAACAAAATTGCACAAGTGGAAAATGATATTGCACAGTGAGAATGTAATGAAATTCCACCTGAAAATATTGCACAGTGTGAATTACACCTTAGTAGTAATAATGATAATGATATTGCACAGTCATTATACAGTATAGTGCAGTTATTGTCAGTTTTTGGTGTGTAAGTGTAAGTGGTCTACTGGGAATGCTGGTTGTGGAGTCTGACAGCTGCAGGAAGGAATAGCGCTCCTTCACTAATAAATATGTTCTTGTGGAATCATGGTATAATAAAATGAATAAGTGTTTTAAATTGAACAATCTTGGCCTTTGTTGTGAGGAATGTTGGGATGTTTTTCCTGCACTGTCAGCCTTTAAAATGTAGAAGTTCATCCCTGCAAAAAAAAAAAAAATAGATGAAAAATCTATTTATTTCATTAATTTTTTTATTTCAAAATTTATTTCGAACATGTAGAAAAAAAAAGAAAGAAAAGAAAAAAGAAAGAAAAAGAATGATCATACCAACAAGTAGTATTTACATACAATGAAAAGCATAAGAAAAATAAATTAATAAATAATAAATAATAAATTATTATCTGAGAATTAAAGTGTCTCTAAAAACTTCAAACGCATTCAAGCAAAACATTATCAAAGGCGGTGTACTTGTTTGTTGCAGGGAACTTCCTTGTTTCTGTTTCATTCTTACATGACCTTTGATTTTGTTTATGATATCTTGTGTATATTCAAAGTTTCACAATGACTTCCAGTAAAAACCTCAAAGTCCAACTATACTGTCTTCAACCTTTATTGGAAGTGTGTTTAGCTGTGCAGTCTGTACGTTTCCATCTATTAGTTACTTTTCTTCAGGCACTGCATGCAAATGATGAATCAATCAAATGATTCATCAAGTAGAGTCTCCAAAAAGGCCAAGATTGTTCAATTTAAAACCTTTTATTCATTTTATTATACCATGATTCCACAAGAACATATTTATTAGTTCTCATGTGCATATAGGCTACATTTACCACATTTCTGTTTACATTCCTGTTCATTCATTTTGCAATTATATATTATTTTATTTTATATTTATACATGTTATATTGCATCCCTATATTTTAACTTCTGCACTATTTTATGTCTATGTCTGAATATCATTTGTTGAAGGGAGGCTGCGATCTAATGACTGCTTCTCTGTACTTGTTGTACCGGCTGTGCTGCTTTTCACCCTCTGTCTGAAACGCTCTGTTTGAGCTCCTGAAGTGCAGCAAATGAATGTGATTTACTTTATTGATCACAGTAAGGAAATTAATTTCCCACGCTCTTCATTTGTAGGTCAGAGGTCACAACCAGCTTCAGAGCAGCAGCCCTGCAGGTGGTGAGAGATTTTCAGGGATTTGCTCCGGGACAGTTCAGCACGACAACAACACAGATTGGATTGAACCTGAATCCTCAGCCACAGAAAGGACAGTGTTTCCCACCAGCTGTCTTATAAACGAAAGTAAGGAGGAACAAATGAAGTGAACCATGATGTACTATTCACTCGCTCTGCAGGGAAGTAGAACGTTTCAGTTCCCCATAAAACACCTGCTGCGTCAGACGACTGCATGTTTACTCATGAAGGGATTTCCTAAATTGGGGACCTGTCACATAAATGTTTGCTGCCCAATATCTGGCATAAAAACATGTTTTGCATTTAGCTGAAGCATCCGCAAAAAGTCTTTTTACTCTTATATTCTTTTGTAAATGATTTTCTTGCTATGTCCCTGAAATGTGTCAGTTTGCAGTTATGTATTTGTTCTTTTCTAAGCTCAATAACAACTCAAAATCACGTAAAAAATATTTAGATAAACTTAAAAAGATAAACATTTTGAGTGAATATCAAAATGTTGGAGCTGTGGCCAGTTCTCCTGGACCTCTGCAACTTTTACACTTGTTAAATTGAATTAATTCTGCTCTGTTTCACCCCAAGAATTTCCCATGTTTGCTTTGTTCTTCCCTCCAACTAGTGAGTGCCTCACCTCTGTAAGCCTCTATTCTGTAGATCCAATAATTTTCTGGCATTATGTACTAAAAAATGTGACCATTTAAACCAATAAATATGCCAACAGATATTTTATTAAAGCAAATATGATGAAAAAGATAAAAATGGTAGACAAAATATCCAAATCAAATGCAGGCAAAGTGTAAAAACAGTGGTCTGTATAAAGAGTGCATGAGATACTTATTCTATTACGCAAATGTGGAATATTGTTATCATTAATATTTAATAAGAGCAAATGCAACCTCTAAGTGGAAACACATCAATCATAATAGGCTCAAAAGCCCACATCAAACTTGTAGCATTATGTGAGTATAATCAATACTTTTCTCCATTAGATTCACTCTGGCTGTGTTTCAGCTGCTGGTCCAGGCTCCTCCACTGTGTCTGCAGGCAGCTCGGAGGCTTCTGATTGGTCAGCAGTTGAAGGTGAATCAGCAACTTCTTCTTTTGCTCCTTCTGTTTGTTCTGAATCTGAAGCTTTGGACTCAACTGCAACCTTCTCCTCATCTTCAACCTTTCCCATGGAAAGAGTCCTAGTTACAGATTCTGCAAGAGAACAATCATTATTTAATCTCAGTCATGACAGAATTATGCCATACTGTAATGTTCACATATTTGCCTTCTCACCCTTTCGCTTCTGCTTTTTCGTTCCAGTCACTTTGGTTTTCATCCTTTCCTTTGGGGTGTTTGGATCAAACACTACATTTCCCTCTGCATCGGTCGAGTATGACGTCACCCCCAGGTCAGGTGTTCCCTCTGTGGTCTCCAGCTGAGAGGAGACAAACTGGAGTCAGGCGTCACCACGAATAAAAAGCTCTGCTCTAACCAGAATCCAACCAGAATTATTACACGGCTTTGTAGAAACTTGATTCTGATTGGTCAATCACGGCGTTCTAAAGTCTGTTATTTCTTCATAGCAGACCGTTGCTATGGGTGCAGTTCTGACATCGGACTCTGGCGGACCATTTTTGTGTCAAATTATTGATTTCTTAAGTAAGTAGCCGTGTAATAAGCGGGATAATGTAGCTAATCTAGCGGGTCATTGTTGTGAAATAAACCCCTTCAGGGCGATGAAAGACCCCTCCGCTCAACGTTAGGGTGCGCCATCGCCCTGTCGGGGTTTCTTTCACAACGTTGACCGGCTCGCTGTACATTATCCCTTACTTAACCGTCAAAGAATGATGTCCTTTACTTACCCACCAGGATGTTCAGTGAGGTCACACTTATCACTGACTGCATATTTAATTCAGTAGATCATTTTGAATTACACGGTAATTTAATTTAGTATGCAATAAGAACGCCGTTCTTGCTTTTGGTGTGTCATTTGTACGCCATGTAGTCTGCTTTGACTGCAATGTAAACGCATTCACGTAAATATGCTATATGCTCAGAGCTAGTGACATAGAATAAAAAAGTGAGAAATGCCTCTTATGATTAGTGGGCGGGGAGGTGGATGGGTCCAACTAACACAGGACTTCAACCAGAGGACCGGTGTAAATGGTAAATGGACTTGCATTTATATAGCGCCTTTCTAGTCTCAAGGACACTTTGACATGTGGACTGGAGGATCAAACTGCCGACCTTCCGATTGGTGGGCGACCCGCTCTACCTCTGAGCCACAGCCGTCCGTTCGTTTCCCAAAGTGAGTTATTTTGAAGTTACGTTAGTGACGTTTGTGACGTGTTCTCCGTAGTGATGTTACGTTTTTTTCGTAAATATTTTACTTAGTTTACGTACTTCTTTAAGCCCAACCATGATGGTTTTCCTAAACATAACTAAGTAGTTTTGTTGCCTAAACCTAACTGCGGGCGTTACCGTAGTTTTGTTGCGTGATGTAAAAATGACACGCAAAAAGAGGCGTACAAATGACATGCGAAAAGGCTCAAATACAGTATGTTCTCATGACATACGGAATCCATGTAATGCCATGCTATCTATACGCATTCCCATGAAATCGGATTGGTTCAATATGAAGCTATAGTCAGCAGACGGCAGGAGAAGCTTAGCTTAGCTTAGCATAAAGACTGTAAACGGGGGGAAACAACTAGCCTGGCTCCGTCCAAAGATAAAGAAATCTGCCTCACAGCGCCTCTAAAGCTCACTAATTAACACATTATATTGTTTGTTTAATTCATATAAAAACTTGGTTTGACGGGGGTTATGTGCTGGACCATTTCTTGGCCATGCACAGTGACTTCCAGCAGTAGTACTCAAGTTAAAACTAATGAGGAAAATTATTAATTATAACCTTTATCTTGCAGAAATAGATATATTCTGTATAGCACCGTTGGATGCTGGTGACCAAACAACAAGGGGAAACAGCATTAGTTTCTCTCATTCAGGTGAACTTGATTTTGTTTGCTCTGTTTAGTGCTCATCTAAAGGTGATTTATTTTTCCAGAGCATCATCAATCAAGCACATGATGGTTACGGTAGAGGGAGGGCTTGTCTCCATGCTGGTGGTTGATCTTCAGGCAATCCAAGTCTACAGATAATGGTGACTGGGAGTGAAAAAGGTAAGACGCAACTGAAACGAAAGAGTGAATAGTGAAGGGTGGAGGGTTCAAAACAACAGTGAAGCAACTCAAAGAGGAAGAGGAGGAGGAGGAAGTGGGGAAGTACATGCTCGTTTTTTTATTAGTCTCATCAACAACAGGGGAATAGGAAGTGATGCAATAACCACTATTAATGAACAGTGATCTGACAGCCTTCATTACAGTGGCATTGTTATCATCATAATAAAGGAGGCATCATCATCATTAATGAAGGACTGTGAAGGGGATCTCATAACAATGGTGGATCACATGAATAACAACGATGACACTGGGCAAACATACAGTATTCACTGGGAGATAATGGAAGTGATGTCATGATCACAACATTCAAATGATGGTGAATAATAATAAAACAGGACTAAATGTAAAATCTGATGAAATGGAGTAATGTATGTTTCAACCCATTTGCAACAAGTTTTGTTTAACTTCTACTGTTTTACTTTACAAAGCATTCAATGGATTAAACAGTATACATTTCTCTGCTCTAAGGTACTACTGATAACTAAGATAACTATAGCCACAGCTTATAACTAACCTAACGTTAGCTTAGTTACAATCTAGAAATGAGAAGCCTGTTTTTGTCTATGTGTTGATGTCTGTATTTAAAATACAGCCTCAAAATGACTCAGGATCTCAATAAATCTGCCACCACTATTGAAAGCTTGACAGAAGAACCCATTAACTCTGAAGTTCTAAATTCCCACCTGCACTTGAATGCACCAACATTAAGCCTTACTACATGCAACAATGACTTTCAATCACGACTTTCTGTAGCCTCTAGCATTTTTCAAGTTTCTGCAAAATGCTTTACATATTGTAATAATATAAAGGAAATAAATTGCCGCCTGAAAGACAAGAAAAAGCATGAATGAATCTAACGTTATCGAGTGCTTGCATGAGCCTGCTATGCATGATTTGTAGCAAATGGGATAAAACATGTAAAAACATTTAGACACTGCACACTAACTTCATGATTTTCTTTTCTATGACTTAGCGTTGCATCTTATCAACACCAACATGTATTAAACTATCATCTTTGGCTTTCTTTTGTCAAGTAAAGTTTCAGTTTTCTTCTACTGAGTAAAACGAGCGCCAACATTTGCTTCTCTGCGTGCCACAATTTTACACAAACAAAAACTACAATTGCACCATTTAAGAGTGGACGTGATGTTAGATTTGTTATTATTGGATCTTCATCACACTCTGGATTTCTCTCTGAACTGTTGTTGACATTTCATTTCAGATTCAGCACCTCTAGAGTTAATTTTATATTCTACACAAAAAAATCATCTAACACATCCTGAAGCCTGTTTCTTTCCTTCAACTGTTGTTTTTCATTTATACATATTTACGACAAGATTTGGACCGCTTTTATTTTTTCTTGCCGTCTTCAGGGTTGAAGACACTTACGGTGAAGTCCCCGCTCTCCGTGCCGTACTTGTTCTTCACCAGGATGCTGTACTTGCCGGAGTCCGACGTGTTCACGCCGGTGATGGTGAAGCTGGCGAACTTGCCTGACGCAAACTTGAGGATGCAGTGGTCGTCGGACGTGATCTCCCTGTCGTTCTTCAGCCATGTGACCTCTGGCACGGGGTCGCCCGAGATGTTGCAGGTGAGATTGAGAGCCTGGTGAGAGGATAACATGAAAAACACACATATACAATTATACAGTAATAGCAATTATGTTCAGGCACGTACAGCCAGTCTCTCTATAACTGCCATTGTACTGTCGGCTTAAACAGTTTACCTTGCCCTCCTGTATAGTGACCACATCAGGCAGGCCTCCTGCTACTCGAGCACGACCTGAAACAAACAATGTTGACTTCAATAATTACAATAAATACCTTTTATTTATATGGTAATCTAATCTAACTTTAGAGGAAAAAGGTAATGCATGCCCAATACTCCATGCCACAAAAGTTTATTAATGACTACTTGGATCTTCGTCAGGTCAGAATGATCCAAGTAGGATCGAAACATAGTCATTAACAAACTTTTGTGGCAATGAGTAGTGTGCAGGCGTTACCTTTTTCCTTAGTGATGCTGTATACATGGTGTGCGTATAATCAGTCTTCTTCAATCTAAAGTAACGACCATGTTGGACATTAAATACATGTGAATATTTATATTAAAAGTATAATATGCAGAGATCCTGCCCTCTGCCTGTATTTTCTCGTATTATTTTGCTGTGTTCAGGATGTTTCTGGGCTTCAGCAATAACGTTTTATTTCTCTGATTCACTGCTTTGTTCTCACTAACGCCGCTCCCTCTCTTCATTCACTCTATAGCTCGCTCGACCACCGCTGCTCTCTCTCTAGGAGGGGCCAACTATGAATGCTGTGTTTACAGACAGCAACCGACAACTGTTACATAATATACCTTTAATATATAGTCTGGATAATGTATTGCTTTAAATGTAATCAGTGGAATATATGTATTTTACAGGACTCTGTAAGTATTAGGTGGAAAGAATTAGAGTTATATGATCTGTCTTTTAGTTAAAATTCAAGTTGTAGCATTTGAAACTCTTTACACAGTATTCTATACAATGTAAGAAAGACAGGACTTCTTGATGATGAAATGAAGCCACTTTAAACACAATACACTTACTTCTCTCTGCAATAGCAGCAGCTCTGATGAGGTAAAAAAAGAAAGAAAGAGGAAACGACGAATTAGATGAAAGAATCAAAAGTGAAAGTTAAGGCGTATTCTTTATGCATATTTCTTCATGCATGTAGTTCCTCAAATCACTGTAGGTTTGAATTTATAAAATGTGTTTTTCTGCATGATGTGATGTGGATACATGAAGCTATAATAATAATGATAGTTATCGAGGCGTAAATAACTTACTGGAGTCTCTTGAATTCTGCAAAAGCATCGTCAAATGCTGCAAAACAAAACAAAAGGTTGTATATATAGGATACACCAAATGCAAAACAAGAAATCTGAATTATAAAAAGAAGTACAAGAAGTTTGTTAGAGGTCATAAAATGTCTAAAACCCACACATTTAAAACATTGGTTTTTAAAAACAAGCAACATGTATACAGTTGTTGTGGCTAAGAGGGAAGTTTCACCTTGACCAGACAGCTCAACGGTCCTCCTCAGGCCTCCTTTTCCATCGTTGAACTCAATGGCGTATTTGCCCATGTCTTTCTCTGTGGGCTCTGAGATCTGCAGCCACAGCTGCTCTCCCACCACGCCGCTCTTTATACGGTCAGAGAAGGAGATGGCCGAATCCCTGTCAGAGAGACGACACAGAAACGTGAGGGAAACTACAGGTGGACAAAGCACTAAATATATTTAACTATTGTACTACATTGATAAAATGTGTCTCAAAAATTCTAGAAGTAACAATTTACTCTCACATAAATGTAATAAATTCTAGTGAAGTAAAAGGTATAAGCTCCGATTCTGATATATATATGCTTTCATGTTGCTTTCCACAATAAATTACTTATCATATGCATGTTAAAACACAGAATACCTTTAAGGCAAATAACAAAAATATGTTTTATTATTATTGTTAGTTGAATTGTTGTTAATTGCAGTAGATAGAGTGTAACTAATTCCTTTTAATAACGAGTGTATACATGTTTGCATAAATAGCAATGTAGACACAGAACGTACTTGTAGTTCCATGTCACTTGGAGTAAATCGTTGTAGCAGCTGACAAAGGTGTAGAGTCGGATGCCCTGATCTGTGCTTGTGATCTTCAGCGGAGTGGAGGAATTGGCTGCAATTCAAATATTAATTTGGGGTTAAAATGCAAATTCAAAATGGATAAGGCAACAAAATGTTTAATGTTTTGACAAAATGTTTATGTCCTTACCGATAAAAGTGAAAACTTCATTCATCAAGTCTTTGAAACCTTGAAGAGAAAGAGATTTGATCATGCTAAGTGATATATTTACATTTACAGTCATGATTGTTCATCTCAGTGTGTGACTCTCAAAAGTTTACCTTGATCTTTCAAATTCAATGTGGAAGTGTCCTTTCCTCTGTCATCCTTCAGAACAACCTCATACACACCAGAGTCCTTCTTGGAAATCTGACAGAGAGAGCGGGAACGTCAAATTCAGTCGTAAAAACAACACCGAACAAGGAATATGAATTGTATTCATCTAAAAAGGCAAGCTGTTCTCTTCTTCTACGGGTGCAGCAGAAAACACATATATGACGCAAGAGCAAAAAAGCCAACAGACAAACAAACAAACAAACAAACAAACAAACAAACAAACAAACAAATAAATAAATAAATAAATAAATAAATAAATAAAGCATTGTCAGGCAGAAAGGCAAAACCAGAAATGGCCGTTGGCCCATGACGACAACAGATAACTGTTCCCAACTTTTATGCTTCTCCAGATTACGTCGTCGGCCGACGAGTCTGCAGGGGAGTTGCGCTGAAATGGGACACATGTGACATCACGTTTATATGTTTATATGTTTATATGATCACCTGGAGGATGTCATGTCACTGAATGACACTGGGACAGATGTTAGAGACAGTACAGTGGGATGGGAATGAGTTGTGAGATGAAGAATGGAAAAGGGGGTTAAATGAAATTTGAGAGAAGTGGAAGACAGAACAGTTAGAGAGAGAAAGAGATAACGGCGTCAAAAAATTAAATGTGAAATAATTTAATGGCCTTGTTAGGACTTAAAATATGATATGACAAATGTATTGAAAGACAATTAATGCTGGTTATTTATAACAAAAAATATTAAGTATAATTAGTAGGTCGGCCAATCGATTAAAATAGTTAATCGCGATTAATCACAAATTATTCACAAATTTTTTATCTGTTCAAAATGTACCTTAAAGGGAGATTTGTCAAGTATTTAATACTCTTATCAACATGGGCAAATATGCTTGCTTTACGCAAATGTATGTATATATCTATTATTGGAAATCAATTAACACAAAACAATGACAAACATTTTTCAGACTTTTTTTTCAGATTTCTTTTTTCAGACTTTTTTTCTATGGACATTTTTTTCTATGGACTTTTTTCAGACTTTATTTCTTCTGATATTTTTTTTGACATTTTCCAGACTTTTTTGTCAGACATTTTTTCTTCGGACATTTTTTCTATGGACATTTTTTTCTATGGAACTTTTTTTTCAGACTTTATTTCTTCCGACATTTTTTTTTTACATTTTTCTGACTTTTTTTTGGACATTTTTCAGACTTTTTTTTTTTTTAAAACATTTCCCAAACTTTTTTTTTTTTTTACATTTTTCAGACTTTTTTTTTTTTTAAAACATTTCCCAAACTTTTTTTCTTACATTTTTTTTTTTTTTTTTTACATTTTTCATACATTTATCAGACTTTTCTTTTCAGACATTTTTCAGACATTTTTCCGATTTTTTTAATACTTTTTCTAACTTTGTTTTTGGACATTTTTCAGACTTTTTTTTTTTTAACCTTTTCCAGACATTTTTCAGACTTTTTTTCAAAAAACTTTTCAGACTTTTTTTTCCAGACCTTTCTTCTTCAGACACTTTTTTCAGACTTTATTTCTTCCGACATTTTTTATGACATTTTTCAAACATTTTCGGACATTTTTCTGACTTTTTTCAGACTTTTTTTTGTCAAATAAATAATAAACTGCTCTCAAGTACTGCATTTAGCATAAACAATATGCTCAAACCATAACATGGCAAACTGAAGCCCAACAGGCAACAACAGCTGTCAGTGTGCAGACTTGACTATGACTTGCCCCAAACTGCATGTGATTATCATAAAGCAGGCATGTCTGTAAAGAGGAGACTCGTGGGTACCCATAGAACCCATTTTCATTCACATATCTTGAGGTAAGAGGTCAAGGGAACCCTTTGAAAATGGCCTTGACAGTTTTTCCTCGCCAAAATTCATCGTAAGTTTGGAGCATTATTTAGTTAGTATCACATATGATACCAGTATCTTCCTTTTATTTAAAACTGAGCCCACTACAATCTCTAAAAGATCGAATAGCGATGGCGGCCCGTCGGATTTTAACAGCCCTAGTAATTAGTAAAAAAAACTAACAAATCCCTTTTTGAGGATTTTTTTTATTCCAACTTACTCAAATACCTGATTCTTGTGGACCAATACTGAGGTGAAAGATGCCCACAATATGTGAAGGATCCAAATATTTTAGGAGTACAGACATAGCTGTGCAAGGATTCCACCGTTAACATTCATATATGGAAATGAATTCAGTGACAATTATACAGTACAGAAATACACACACACACACACACACACACACACACACACACACACACACATATATATATATATATATATATATATATATATATATATATATATATATACATTCACACTTCTCACAGGTTTCCTTTCTCATATTTTTACCTGGGCAATTTCCAGCTTCAGCACTCCCTCGGTGAAGCCGAGATTCTCGTCTGCTTTGATCTGCTGTCCGTCTTTGTACCACAGCGCCGACGTCTCCTTCTTCATGTTGCCGACCTGAGAGGCATCACAACAGAAGGATGTGATTACATCAACACTCACAGTGTTTCTTTAAAAGACTGCAGCATTAAAAAAAATGTATAGTTCTGTCTCACCTTGCATTTCAGTATAACGCAGCACTCTGGTGTCACCTCGTAACCCAAATACTCGATAAAGTGAGGACCTGAAACAAACACAGCAGTTATAACAATGGAAATCATGTCATGTAATTCAAACGTAAATCAACACGGATTCCAGTAGAGCTGAAAAGTTTAGTCGATTAATCGTTAAGTTGATCAACAGAAGTATTATGATAAGCAGTTAATCATTTGAGTCCATTTTTAAGCTAAAATACCAACAAACATTTACTGAAACTAAAACTAAACAGTGAAAAATATTGTCGTAAACTCAAATTAAATAAAAATAATATACTTTAAGAAAAACTAAAACTAAACTGAAACTATATTGCGTGGTTCAAAATAAAAAATGAAATAAAAAGCTTTTAGCTATAATATATCACAACCAAAAAAAGGAGACAGTCTTGTGACATTGAACCCGAAATTGAACGTACTGTGACAAGTGTGGTAGTGAAATAGTAGTCAAAAGATTTAAATATTATGGCCATTCCTAAACAGTTCTCCAACTGTGTATTTTGTATTTATAGAGCGACATACTTCTGAGACATTATAGGGCTACACTTCTCATAATAGTGAGTATCCGTACCTTGCTTTCTGACCCATTCTTTCATCTGGAACTCTGATTCCTTCTGCAGCTCCTTGAACACTGTGAATAAAAAGAGTTTACAATGTTAATGTTTTATGGCTCAAAACGACACTTAATCTAACCATGATATCAAACCATGTGATACGTGTCTGGTTGTTCTTAAATTATGTGATAACATGAATGTAGTTTGGGATCAGTGTTGCCTGATTGGACTGACAAAAAGACGCCCAATCAGAGCCCAGAACCGGCCTAACTGTCATAAAAGTAGCCTGATAGAAGTTAGGCTGTCCTCGACCAAAAAATCTTAACTCTGGAAATGTTCTTGGAAATAAGACATCGACTAAAGAAATCATAGTCGACAAAAACCAAAGCGATCAATTAATCAACTTTTCGAGTAAGGAGGGGCATCCCTAATAGAAGTCATGTATTGAAATAAAGGTCTTTTAGATAATGTTACTTTAAGCAAGATACATTTCCACTCATATGAACAGGAGCTTATATTTCAATACCAAAAGTTAAGTATCCACTGATTCTCTACAGGTTTTAGCCTCTAAACTAAACAAAACTCTCACTGAAGGTCAGCTTAATAGAATTTGTGATCCGGATCATCTTCAGGTTTTCATTGTTTGACTGAACGTACCGTCTCCTATCAGCACCAAGCTGCTCTGGTTGGTAGCTTTCCCATCCTGCAACTGGAAGGTGAAGGTGCCTTCATCTGCCGGAGTCAGATGCTCCATGATCATCTCAATAATGCCGGTGTTCTTGTCGAAGTTCATCTTGTATTTCTACAAAACAAAGACACATTTTAAACTCTTCTCATCTACATAAAAACATAATTCCTAGATATAATAAGAATAAAAATAGTTTACTGACATCCCCCTGGGAGAGAGCGTTATCATTGAAGATGTAGTCGACTTTGCCGTTGGGTGACATCTTGTCCGCCTGCAGCCAGAAGCGAACTTTGCCCTTCTCAAGCAGCTCCACAGCCAACTCTGACTTCAGGGGAATAACTAGTTTGAAGAAAGAAAGAGAGCCAGCTCAAAGAAACAGTCCAGTTCATGATGTACTGGCATAAAAACAGCTGTGATTACATGCTGATGCACTCACTGGGGAATTTGTGGTCATGACTGACCTCCAGCAGTCTCTTCAACTCTGACAAAGACATGAGAAAGAGATGCATAAATAGAGCAGAAAGTCATTTTATTTGATTAACTTCTTGAAATGTGTGACTTTTGTGACCCACCTTCCTCAGAGAGAGTGTAGCTGGATGAAGCACCATCAGTGTGGGTGACGAGACATGAGTAGATGCCAATGTCCTCCTCCCCAGGAGTGTTGAAAGCAGTTTTGGATCTGCAGGGAAATAGAAGTAATAAGTTAGATTACTGAGTGATGGCGTGTTGATGAACTGAGTCTGAGCTTAAAAAGTCCTCTCACTTGTTTCCCTTGCTCTCTGTTGTCAGGCGGGGTGAGTCTGTGATGTCCTCGTAATTCTTTGACCACACAAATTTGGAATCGGGGGTCATGTCGCCGCACTCAAAGTTCAGGGAGATGATGCCGTCATCATTGACATCCACCACTATCTCCTTGGTGCCTGAAACCCAGAGACGGTGTTGAAACAATGACCTCGTCTCCAGCGGTTCATCCCAATCAAACTTTTCTTCCTACCTGGTTTGGTGACAGTCAGGACCGGCTCTGACACGTCTGAGGTTTGACCAACACCGGCGTTATTCTGAGCGCGCACACGGAACACAAACGTCTCGCCTTCCTTCAGATTGTTAATCTGCAAAATGAAAGAAAATAATCAGATTTACACACCAGCTGCTGTCACACATGAAGAAGAAGAAGAAGCACTCAGCCGGATGACGATGGCGACCTTCATGTATTTCTTCTCCGTAGCCTTGGTGTTGATTCCTCTCCACGCCTCCGCCGGTGCGTCCGCTTCCTTGATGTCCACGTAGAACCCGTTGACCGGATCGCGGCCCTGGTACACAGGTGGTCTCCATAGCAACACCAGGGAGTTGTTTCGCACCTCTCTTGTCTGCAGGTCATGAGGAGGTCCTGTGGTCCAAAACAGAAACACATTGGAGATACACACTTGGGCAAAACTAGAATGGATGTGAGGTCATAGTGACCTTGGTCTTTGACATCCAAAATCGAATCAGTTCATCCTTGAGTCCAAGTGGACATTCATGCAAAATTTGAAGAAATGAGCTATCGCGTTCACCGAATGGGTCAGACGGACGGTCGGACAAACAACCTGAAAATATAATGCCTCCTGCCATGGCTGTCGCCGGCTTGGAGGCATAAAAATCTGTGTGTTTGGGCCTTTTTTGTTCTATTAATGTTCTACAAAGGGTGTGCTGTTGATGACAGCATCCTCTCAGTGGGTTCAATAGGAGCTCTAACCGACCTGGCACGGCGATGGTCCACTCCTCGCACAGGAAGGTGTCACTGGGCAGTGAAGGGATGCCGACACCTGCCATGTTGGCCGCTCGCACCTGGAACTGGTACTTTTTGTTCTCCTTCAGGTCAGACACCTGCAGACAAAAAGACATGAAAGCCTTACTTATGGAAGAGTCCTTTAAAAACCTATATCTGTATTTGTGTCGAGCAATAACTCACCCTGTAGGCCCTCTCGCTGATAGCCCTGACGTTGCCCTCGTGCCACTTCCCTGGCACGCCATCGATGACCTCACGGTAATCCACGAAGTAGCCGGTGATGTCAGCACCGCCGACAAAGTTTGGCTGTTTCCAGGCCAGCACCATGGAGTCGCACACACACTCCAGGACAGAGATGCCATAGGGCGGAGCAGGGGAGGCTGAGATGACAGAAAACATAAATTAACACCATAATGCCTCAACGCGGTGACATAATGGGAAACTGAAGCACTACAATGAGGTGATACTTTCAATTCTCAAACTTGTTTTTTACACCTCCCGGCCAGCTGCTCTAAGTGCTTGAAGTTTTGTTGATGCTGTTGAGCTTCAGCGTCCCATTACTGAAAACGTTACTGTTTACAGCAGGTATTGGCTGCATCACGGCTTCTTCAATGGCCAAAACATCACTGAAATCACCACTGGAATGTGTAAAAGTTTGAAGACAATAGTAGGTGAATACCTGCTGTAACAGAATATCGTCAATCCCACGACACAATTGCACCTTCAACCTTTAATATCAGGCTTCTGTATTATGACCTGCCCTTTTCCAAACAGTTTCCAATGATGGCTTCTCAGATGGTTCTGTGTAACAAACCATCTAGCGGGTCATCATCTAACTCTCAGTAAGAAAGTGAATAGGCATAATTGTAAAAATGTCAAACTATTTCTTTATACTATTAATTGGAAAATATTTAGTTATATAATACATGAAATTTATAGTAAGAAATGACACAACAGAGGACACAGTGATTCTTGGTACTTGGAGGAGCAAAAGGTCTCTCCAAAAGCAGGATCATGTAACATGGTGATAATGAATTGACCTGACGTACACAACGTGAACTTGATACTCTCCCCTATTTAGGGGTGAGAAATTGGTGAAAGTGTCGGAGAGTTGGACATCTGAAGGAGTACATAGTGCGCTACCAAAAAGGTCTCAGGTCACAAGTGTCCTGCTCTTGTGTTGGTTGGATGACCCACTTTTCAAGTACAGGGTGTGATTAGCCAGCTCCTGCCATGACATACTTGTGTGTATATGTGTGTATATGTGTGTGTGTGTGTGAGTTAAAGTGCTCTGGGTACTGAATGTGATGGCAGATCCTGAGGTGCCAGGTGACTGATGTTGTGCCACCCAGTGAGGAGGTTGTGGGAAAGTGGTGGCCAGGAAAACTATTGACAAGCGTGACTGTGTTGAGTTAAAGGTTGGTGGTGTTTTACAGTGACTTACCTTAAAGAGAAGAATACCAGAGAACTTCACCAACTGTTTATTGATTATTATATGTCAAAAGCATGTGAATGTAAAAGTAGAAGAAGGGAAATCTTTCTTTTATCACTTGGTAAAGTCAGGGTAGGATATTTTCATGGATGGTAAGTGGGGGGAAATTTATGTTTTGTTGTTTCTTTTGGAGTTGACGAAACAGCCCAGTGGCCAGGAAAAAATGTTGGCATTGTATGTTTCTGAAATCTGATTGTCGACGTTTTTGCATTCGGTCAGAGCAAGTGATCTAGTATATGGAGTGAACGTTACGTTGTTGCGTTACGTTGTTGCGTTACGTTGTTGCGTTACGTTGTTGCGTTTTATTGTTGTTACGTTATTATTTTAACACAAACCATGATCTAACCTTAACCAAGAAGTTTTATTGCCTAAACCTAACCAATCGTTTCACAACGTTAACCCGGTGGCATTGTGTGTTTTGGGTCAGAAACGTCAACATTCAACGTGTCCGTGTTTTGCAGAAACGTACAATGCCAAAAAAAATTCTGCCGATTAATGAATTTGTTCCATCCGGTTTACTTGTTTACTTCCTGAGCACTCAGTTTTGCTAGTGGACTTAATTTACAAATTACTTTCTGATTTATTTATTTTCTATTTTTCTATTTATATTATTTTCTTAATTGCAATTTATTTAATATTTATAAAGCTTAATTTCCTTCAGTTTGACTTGACAGTGTTGGACGAAAAGCTTTCCATCTGTGACCGGTGCTCACCTTCCGACCCTCTCCTGGGCCTCGCTGTCTCCCGATTAGTAGAAGCATCTACAGAGAACTTACGTGCCTGTTGGGCCTCAGGCTCATTGACAGCAGTGACGGGGTCTACGTGTGCAGCTGTGGCTACGTCAGTTAGTGATTCAGAAACTGAGTCTGACACAGACTCTGAGACCAGGTCTTTTGTCAGGTCAGGGGCCCAGGACACACTGCCTCTCTTGCCCCCCTTGCGTTTACTCTCCACGGGGTCGGGCTGTGCGAGGGCCCCCTGCCTGGCTTCAGTGTCAGCCTGAGCTTTATTGCGCTTTTGCATAGTGTCAGGGGGGGACTGGACAGTTTCATGCGTGCCCGTCCAGCGTGGCCTGTGCTCGGTTAGTTGGCCCGCGTTACCCCCCGGCCCCATCTCCGGCAACACACCATGAGGGATGCCGCCCCCTACAGGAGTTAGCAGAGAAGAGCAAAAGAGTCTTTTTTAAGAAACAGGCAAAAGTTCACAAGTCACAGCTAATCTCAATCACAACATCCAACAGAACATCAGTCTATATCAAATACAGTAAAATGTCTTCATCTGACAGGGAGTGAAAAATGAAGACAAGATGACCAACAAGTGACATCCGTGTGAGGAGGTGAGTAGTCTTCATCTAGGATTATGAGAGCATGCAGGCGTGTGAAGTACGACAGGCAATGACTGTGGGTGTGCAGGCCTTGCACCAACCCTCTATGAAAAAACACTGTACTTTAGTAACAATGCCAATGGATTTCATCACCTCTAAAAATTAAATATATGGTGTGTTGAGAATGAATGATCTAATTCATATGAAGTAATTGTTTTAAACTGTTCTTTGTTTACTATTTGTCCTAAGAAGTTTGAGTTGTAACTTTTCTCATATGAAATGAACTGTAAATTAAGTTTATTAGTAGTAGAAGTATAACATCCCATTCCATTATTTGTAGTTTAAAGGTGCAGTGTGTAGGATCTGGCGGCATCTAGCGGTGAGGTTGCAGATTGCAACCATTTGAAACTTTCTCCCATGTGACAAGCGTGTAGGAGAACTACGGTGGTCGACGCGAAAACGGCTCAATTTAAGATAATGAAAACACAACGATTTGTATTTTCAGGTGATCATACACTAAAGAAAACATACTTATTAATATTATATTCCATTTCTGCCAGTAGATCCCCCTAAATGCTACACACTGGTGCTCTAACAAAGTAAACATTTTTGTTTTTCTTGAGAACATTACCAGTACGTCTTCCTGCAGAGAAATGCATTGGCATTTTTACTAATAATGTACTAAGTGAGTGTGTTTCATAAGGGAAAACAGAGCATGCTGTTCAGAAGAATGAGTGACATCCAAAGGCAATGCAGACAGACTTTAGGAAACACATGCAGGAGATCAGAAAGAGCGTCTCTGACAATTATCACAGCAGCAGGATTGGTCTGTATCGCATAGTATGTGCTCCAATTCAATATTATTATTTATTGACTTGAAAAAAATGACAATAAATTCTGTATTTTTCAACCTGGATCCTATTTTCTCCATGTTTTTGTTTCCAACGGACTAATAGGGATAAAAATTTCTGAAACTGGTCCAGTATTGAGGGAGAACGCTGCTCACAGGCTGCAATATGGTGCTATTGGGGCAAGCTGGCACCGTCATTTACGTCTTCTCCTTGAGCGGGACTTGGACACAATAAGAAACAGACCGGATCAAGTGAAAGGTAAGAAAAACGTTTTATTTCTCTGTAGGGTCCTTTCCATAATGTTGTCTGACACTTATAATAACAATGTGAGCCTGTCAGTGGCAAAAACAAGCACTTTTAGTGAACGTAACGTTACAATGACCCTGCTCACTTGCCCTCGTTACAGCGTTCTCGCTCAATATTGGACAAATTAAAAAAATTGTTGTCCCCATTCGACAGATAGACACAAAAAACATGGGAAATAGAGTTGAAAAAATACCAAAGTTACCCTTTAATGATTCTAAATTTGATTTTAAACTAATAAAAGAAGTCATTAGAGATCATGTTTTACTGAGTGATTTCAGCCATATCGTCCAGCCTAGTGTGTGTAAAGTGATCGTTAGATCTACAGTAGGAAAGGATATCTCAGATTTCATAGATCATTCATAATCTAGTCATTAAAATTCAGTTAACTATTGAACAGAACCACTACCGGGTTAGTTGCTAGGAGAGGTTGAGACAGAGAAAGCAGTTTAAAGGTACCGGTGGAGAGGTGTGTGTGTCGCTACCTTTAGTACCGTGTGTGGTTGCCCACACAACTTTTGCCCAGGAAAGGTGAGGGAAATGGGGGATGGTGGTGGTGGTGATGTATGACATTGAGCTGATTTGTAACAACCGCTGAATTGGATCGCACGGACCCAAATTAGAGGAAGTCTACAAGTCCTGACCCCGCCTCAGGCTGAGCAGGGAGGAGGAAGAGGAGGAGGAGGAGGGAGGGTGGAGGGTGGATGTGGCTGGACAGGGTGGTGCTGGGTGGTGGTGGGTGGGGGCACATAACAGTGCAGAATAACGTGACAGGGTGACACAGGGTGGAACCATGGTGGAGAAAGTGTGGGGGTGTAGATGCTGATGATGTAAAAAACTGAAGACATGTCTCAGAAGACAACATCATGTTAAAATGACAGATCTTGCAGGTCTTTTATAACGTTCTTTTTTAAACAAAATATATAGACATACTTTAAAGGACAATTCCCCCCAATATTTAACTCCTTAAAACCTACATACCCGCCGGCGGGTTAGATGATGTTCAACAATGTTTTGAATGATGCAGTAGTGTCAATGGCTTTTACTCATATCTGTGAGCCTGGAAAACATACCGAAGCATTGTGATGACATTGTGAATTCTTTTACCATCATTCAAAATATTGTTGCTCATCATCTAACCCTACACCCGAACCCGCCAGCGGGAAGGTGGGTTTTAAGGGGTTAAACCAATCGTCATTCTTTGGTGTTCGGGGCATTTCAGGATTCATCTTGTGGTGAAACATCCTCTTTTTATTGAGCTCACCTAAACCTGCTTCACCTACCTCTACTTCAGGTTTCCTACATTTCCCAGAAGAGGTGTCTTTTATATACACTAAAATCAAGAGATTATATTTTTCTAATTTAGCTTTTTCTAAAGCTGGTCTGTTTAAATTATTAAAGAAAGTCCATTTGGCTGTAGGGCTGTCACAATATCAGATTTTCACTGCACAAATATCGTGGCCAAAAGAATTCACAAAAACTATATTATATAAAGAAAATAATGCAGTCAAATTCATCTTTAACTGTTTTTATTGTGCATTTTGTCTCTTTTTTGGCAAATAAATTACAGTCAAAATACAAGTTTGGGGAGGTGGAGAGAGGTGCTGAATTATTTACACGATATTATCATATGTGTATTATCAACACGATACCAATATTTAATTATTAGATATCATGGTTATCGTCAATACCGGTATATTGTGACACCCCTAGTTGGCTACATTGTATTCTGTATAATCTTGTGAAAATGCTATAATGAGTGTTGCATCTGCATGATGTTCTCTCACTATGATCGTCAAACGTTAGTGTAAAATAGTCTAGAAAGAAGCTCTTTTTTTTTTTTTTTATTAAAATTACCTTTACACAGATAGCGTAAATGTTTCTTATGAAACTAAATATCATAGAAGTTTTCTTACATAATATATCCTAACATAATTGTCTGTGTTAATCCATAAATGATGACTTCAGAAATGCACGCTGCAACACCAACAGCTGATTTTTAGACATTATTAAAGGGATTTCTTTACGGTGGATTTGTCCTTTATTGTGAGTCACACATCTGAATATACAAACAACAGGATAATAATCTATAATACTCAGTATCCTCTGACTCCTGCATTAGCTTCTTGTATTGAAACGCTCAGTGTTACTCACCAATAGCTGCCTTTACCTCCACAGGCTCAGACTCCGGGGAGAACTGGCTGAGCCCTGCTGCGTTCACTGCCCTCACCCTGAACACGTACATTTCTCCCGTCATCAGACCGTGGCAGATGAACCTGCAGATGTGATAGTGATAATGCATTTATATATATATAAAACAACTGTATTACATAGGTTAAAAAGAAAGAGGAGTCAGTTTACCTGGTAACATTTACAGGCTTGTTGTTGCATGGCTCCCACTCATTGCTACCCACAATGCTCGCCTCAATGTAGTATCCCACCAACTCTTTTGCGTCACTGGACGCTTGCCAAGACACAACGACTGATGTGTCTGTGTTGTTGGTGGGGACAACTTTGCTTGGGGCAGATGGGATATCTATGGACCAGAACATTTTGGGTCATAAACTGTGACATTGCTGCCATTATGATGCATGTGTGTTTGTTTGTTTTCCTGACCGAGCTTGTCGCCAACAGTGGTGGCCTCCGTTGGGTTTGATGGCTCGCCGACACCGGCAGAGTTGCAGCAGCGGACGCGGAAACTGTAGGATTTCCCCTCGGCGAGATCAAAAAGCGCAAAACGAGGAGACTTGACTGGGATCTCCGTGTTCACCCTCTGCCAGCTGTCTGTGCCCGAGACACACTGACAAACGAGGATACAAGGTGTTAGTGTGGATTTGTCCTTTAACAGGTAACATGTGAGAACATGTTGTTAAATAATTTACCTTTTCCACGTAGTACATGACTCCCTCAAGGCCTTTCTCTCCAGGCGGCTTCCAGCTCAGCACCACATAGTTCTTGGTTGCCTCTGTCACCTGCAGCTCAAGAGGTCTGCCGGGAACAATGCCCTCTGATGGACAAAAGATACAAAATTAGGTCCCTGACCACATCAGCTGTGCAGCAGGTAAATTACCTTCATGTCACCGGTCAGTGGCGGACTCCAGCACACATAAAGTTTTCTCCACTGGAAGGGTACCCTAGAGGGCACTTTATTGTGTTTTCTCCACTGGAAGGGCACCCTAGAGGGTACTTTATCACGTTTTCTCCACTGGAAGGGCACCCAAGAGCGCACTTTATCATGTTTTCTCCTCTGGAAAGACACCCAAGAGGGTACTTTATCACGTTTTCTCCGCTGCAAGGGCAGCTTAGAGGGCACTTTATCATGTTTTCTCCACTGGAAGGACACCCTAGAGGGCACTTTATCCCTTTTTCTCCACTGGAAGGGCACCCAAGAGGGCACTTTATCCCATTTTCTCCACTGGAAGGTCACCCTAGAGGGTATTTTATCATGTTTTCTCCACTGGAAGGGCACCCAAGAGGCCACTTTATCCCATTTTCTCCACTGGAAGGGCACCCTAGAGGGCACTTTATCATGTTTCTCCACTGGAAGGGCACCCAAGAGGCCACTTTATCCCATTTTCTCCACTGGAAGGGCACCCAAGAGGCCACTTTATCCCATTTTCTCCACTGGAAGGGCACCCTAGAGGGCACTTTATCATGGTTTATCTACCATAGATGCATCCCAGAAGGCAATTTTGCTGCGGTTTGTTCGAACATGGAGACACTCCCGAGTCCACCAGTGTCACTGGGTGTCGTAGATATAACTGGTATAAAAAATGTATTAAAAATTAGACTTCCTACCTGCAGGCTCCTCCTCTGTGACAATGATTTGGCCGGTCCAGGGAGCAGAGGTACCTGACAGCAATGAAAAGTGTTTTTCAGGTTTTAACATTTCAGTATTTTGCTCTGATATTCACACTTTTTTATTTGTCCATTTTCAAATCATAAACTGTTACTGAGCATAATTTTATCTTAGGTAGTGGTAGTGGAAAAGCCTTTAAAACATGGAAAAACACCTATTCAGCACAAAAAGAATCAGTAAAAGAAAATTCAGTTTTATGGAGCTGTTGTCTGCTGATATCAATGTATTTGTCAACAAATACATTACCCTAACTCTTATTCTACGATTTCACTTTTATGAGTTAATTAAATATGGATATAGACTGGTAGGCTGTGTTTGACCAGACATACAGTAAAGGCTGCAGTACCTCTCATGCGGGCGCGGTCAGCCGGGTCCATGGCAGCCACCGGCTCGGAGACTCTGGACGGGCGGCTCATGCCACTCTTGTTGACGGCACGCACACGGAACATAAAGGAGCGTCCCTCCACCAGGCCAGTGACGGGGAAACGGGCAAACTTAACCGGGGTGTCGTTGCACTGGATCCAGTGGTTGGTTCCAACCTCACATCTGTACACACATTACAATATTATACTTAGGTTGTTATTAAAAATAACAGTAACATGCTTGCTTTTGTTTTTATTTTAGGAATATCTTTAGTAATAAGCCAGTAACCCCTGAGTTCTGCGAGGTAAAATTACAGTTTTTTTCAGTGGAGTCTGGTGGCTTTGGCAAGAGCATGGATGGATACAACGGCTTCAGTTACCCGTTGGAAATGGCTGTCTCACGGCAAAGTATATCGGTGAAAATATTCTAAATATAGCGTACACTTAAACTGGTATCAATTTAAGTGGGCCTTTCTTTAGGTGTCTATGTTTTGCTGCCGGCCCCGTCCACAGCAGTACATTGCTTTGCTTCTGTGTGGTAATTCCTGTCTTCTTCTCCAAACTGGGGGCGTGGCAACCGCCATCTATTGTAGGTAATACACTGACTATGGACCTCATAACACTTGAACTATCCCTTTAAGAGTGCCACCAACAGAAGAAAAGCAAAATGTCACAGACTATTACTTTAAAACTGTGATTCTCACATCCTTTCTCCCATTATTTCATCCAGACGACCACTGGAGACAATTGATGGACATTTTTAGCAGCAACATATTGACTGACCTGTCCACAAAGTAGCCCAAGATGGAGTCGCCGCCATCGACAGCTGGCTGCTTCCAGTTGACAATGATGTAATCCTTGTTGGCATCCAGGCAGCGCACATCCAGAGGGGCACCGGGAGCACTTTCAACCTCAGCTTCAGCATCTAACACAAACAGAAACAACAACAACATCAGGACTGTCAGTATGCACACTGTCTCTGTCCTACACATTCACATTTATTCACCTTTGAGCCAAAGATTTGTCTGTAATGAATTGATTCTACTGTAGCTGGTGGCTTTAAAGTGTGCAGTGCCCTGTGCTGAACTGTGTAGCTACAGGGCTCGATGCCAGGAATGTTTCTGGTCCTCAAGTCAAACACAAGCTGAGAGCAATCAGCTGCAGGAGGACAGAATTAGCTGTAGCCCACCCCGGAGTGAAAGGGGATAAGAGAGGTGACTCTTAAAGATATAAGAGGTAAAGCCAGGCCACCTAACAGTTGCATCATTAAGGGTTAACTGGCTACATGCAGCCTGTATTATATAACCATTAACCATCAACAAAATTATGATTCAGGTAAAAAAATTGACTTTTCAAAAGGGGAGACACTACAGAGTAAACATTTAACTGATAGATACCACCATGAAACCTACATACACTAAGGCAATTTCAACAAATTTTCGGAAATGTTATCTTTAAATATGCAAATGAGGCATTATCTTATCAAATATGTGCTAATTTGCATACATTTCCAGAACATAAATCTGAACATTGCATAAAGTCAGGTTCAAAATTCTTGTTTCATTTTGTTAACAGATTAGAGTAAAAGGTTTTTACAGACTTTGTATCACTCCATAAATCAGAAAATATTGAGAAAACAGCCTTTATAGATGTAAAATCGTCGGTTAGTGTGGAAAAAAAGGATAAATGGCTGAGATTGACAGTAGGTGTCTGGCAACGACTTGTTGTGAAGTGAATGCAATGGAACGGGGGAGGAAGAATGCAACATTGGCTGAATGTTATCAATGTTATCAAAAACGCCTTTAAATGATATATTACTTTTATTTGTTTTCTAAAATGTCATGTTTAAATATGCAAATGAGGTATTATCTAATGCTAACTTTTGGAGAATTTAGGAGAAATCTACAGACTCAAATAGACAAAGTAGTAAAATAAACACCCGAAATGTGTATTTTGGATGTTTTCTTTCCACTAGTCTGAAAGAAGACATGTTATGGAATCAAAATAGGCCAAAATCTCAAGAGCGAGTATGTTTGCTCCCAAAGAGCAGTAAGGAAACTGGGCAGCCTATTGTGTCTCCTTGAAGCAGATATTTACAGTATCTATCTGAGCTCACAGCCAGACTCTTTCCATAGCTGAGCTCTCTGAGAATAGCCTGACTGCAGACAGACTCTTATAGCGTTTTGTTATGGAGAGTGTACCTGGTCTCTATAGTGGGCCTCTTCCATCGCAGACTGAAAACATCATCTGTTCAGACTGCACCAAACTCTTCCTCTATATCTTACTGTCTCTAACTGTAGTACTTATTTGATGAAGTTGATGTACTTGCATGATTCTTGTACTTTTGTAAATCACTTTGGATAAAAGCGTCCGCTAAATAACTAAAATGTAGGTGACCCTGAGCTGTAACAAAGTCAACAACTGGGTCTATTTTCCAGCTTGTTCATATACTCAACATGTGTTGAAGCTGAAGCGTTGAAGGTCAGATTGTCTCTAGAGGCAGCAAAGATAAGCTTCACTGACCACTGTTTCCACTGTATTCAAACAGATGCCAGAGATCTGCCACGCTGCGTCGTCTTTATTAAAGCCAGTCACTCACATTCACTTTGACTATTAGATGTGCGTTGTGGTCATCCGGTGCCAGAGGACGTGCTGTCGTGACTTGGACCTTGATCTGATGTGACATTCTCAAACAAAAACAAAGCCGGGGGGGAATCAGGTTGCATTTAGCTTGTGTTGTCACGGATGACAGGGAACATGTCTGTGCGGAGATATTTTAGATACGTAACATTGTGTAGAATTAAAGGCTTGAGGATCTTTTCTAAATGTGCATGAAGGGAGGGTTCAGAACATGCTGTACTGATGTTTGAATGACGGTCAGCATGACCATGAATGAATCAGAGTCTGAGTCCTCTGAAGGAGCATTATGTTACGGGTCCACAGGGGCGTCTTTTGGACGCGAGGGATCGCTTCACATCCCAGCATTGGACACTTGATGGACGAACGCTTTCACTGGTGGGTTGCTGCTCCCAGCTTTCAAACCGGAACCAACATGGCGGCTCGTTTGGAAACTTTTTTTCTCTTATATTATTAAAATAGTTCACTGAAATGTGTTTCTGAAAACATTTTAGGTGAGACATAAGCCACGCAGTTGCTGTATCCGTCTTCATTTTACATCGGTTAGTTTAAACGTTTTTCGGGAGTTTCCAGAGGCGGTGAGTCGTGCCGGACACCCCTGATTTGAATAAAGTATCCTAGACCTCAACTTTATGCAAATGAGGAGCGACCAACGTGACAGTCCGTCACTCAAAATGCAACGCTACGCTACCACAATGCATTGCACGGCTGCTTATATAGACAATGAATGGGAAGCGTGGAAAGGACGGATGTACCATCAGGCTTGGAGGCAACATTGGAGCAAGATTTGGACATGATATTTAGGCAAGTAATGGCTGATTTGGGGCATATTCATAGTGTTCCTAAATATATAAAAACTAAAACTATAACTAAAACCAAAACTATACAGTACACAACATTAAAAAAAATCTCCCAAATGAGACATTATACATAAATCAGCAGCCATCTTTACACAAACTAGATTATAATCCATCATCAAGTGAGCAGCTTAGACTCATCTCACATTTTAATGACAAGTTAGGGAAGGTGTACCGACCTCTGACAAAGATGTAGGCCGAGTAGGTTTCATATCCAGACTTGGTGGTGACCCGCAGGGTGTAGAGCCCCTCGTCCTCTTTGTTGAGGTGTGTGAGCGTCAGCGTGGCTCGGTCTCCACTCCAGGTCATGTCGTTCCATTTAGAAGGAGACAGCAGAACATCTGGGAGAAAAAAGATGGAGGCTGGCTGAGTGACATGCAATACGAATATCATCCTTCTTCATAAAACCAATATGTACCAAGCAATATATAAATAACTAAACTCATTTCATACTTTTAGATATGCAGGTATACCAACCAAAATAATGCATAATGACGTATTCAGATCAGATAAATAATGAATTTGAAATCTAGCAGTGGAAAGTAACTAAGTACATTTACTCAAGTGCTGTACTTAAGTACTACTTTGAGGCACTTGAGTATTTCCATTTTCTGTGACGTACATCTATTTCACTACAATTCAGATGGAAATATTATACTTTTTACTCCACTACATTAATTGTGATACCTTTAGTCACTCTGCAGATTCAGATTAATAACACTAAATATAATCAACAAATGAATTATGATGGATTAGGGATAAAGATGAGACTTTATTGATCCAAAGAGGGAAATTCACAAGCTGCAGTATAGTAATTAAAATTACCCCCACCTTTACCAGCTGCAATATTGAATTGATGAACACATTAATGCATCAATAATTATAATCCAGTAACATACCGGTAATATATATATAATTCTGAGATGGGCCATTCTGCACAACGAGTACTTTACTTAAGGTACTTTAAGTATATTTTGATGCTGATACTTTTGTACTTGAACGTAGGACTTTTACACTGTACTTTTACAGATCTGAATACTTCTTCCACAACTGTTGAAATCTCATCCCAGTGATATTTATACAGGCATCAGGTTTGGAGTTGCTTAATCTGCAAGAATCCCCAGTTGGAAGACTTACCATCTCTGTACCACTGGATCTCTGGCTGGTAGCGGTGCAGGGCAGGGTAAATGATGACCGTACATCCCAGACTCATGGTCTCACCCTCTCTTCCAAACGACACACCGAAGTTATCAACAATGTGAGTCTTGAAGTTGATGCCATACTCGGACACTGGGCCATCTGCAGACAAAGCATGAGACAGCAGAGTCAGAGCTAGGACTGGCATTCATTATGCAAACTCTTTGGACACACATAATGAGTGGAAAAAAATCAAGTGGAAGAACAAAACACTGTGAAAGAGACAGAACATTATCACATCAACAATCATACCCACAGAAAAAAACAATAAACTGGATAAAAACTTTCCAGCCAGACAGAAGAAGGTGGAGAAGAGAGCATGTATCATATGTGTAAAAAGAAAGGACGTCAAACAAATACAGACCAAAAGAGTGACTCTGAAACAAACAGTACAGTGCTCACAAGAATAATTCGTAATCATCGTTATCATGCATTGAACAGTGAAGCACAACAGACACGTGGTTGAAATGAAAAAACACTCAATATTCAGTGATTTCAGTTGGTGAATTAGTTGAAAATACAATTAGGATCTTTATTGTGTGATCACTTAAAAGATTTACAATATATGTAGGGTTAAATAATGATCTCTAAAATAAACATTCTAAATAAATAAATTCTGCTTCTAAGGCTATATTAATTAATGGCAACACAATTTTCTCTAATTCAATGCAGATGCGTCTTCTCACAGCAGCACACTCCGTCTACCTAACGAAAACCTGAAAAATCAGTAGATTTTTCCATATGAAGTACTTATGGAGAACACCGTGAACTCTAAGTATCTACACAGACAAGAGTGGTCATGCATGGACATGTAGTCAGTGGAAACACCAAGTTCACCAAAACGTTTTCAAACCAGACTCCAGCGACCCTGTTACCTTCAGTACTGGCCCCTGCATTGTCGCAGCAGCAACAAGGAAACAGAAAAGTTGTTAGTGCAGTAGCGCCCACCCGTCTTCACAGCCCCAAACCCACCACATCCTACCCATCCCTGCAGGTCAGAGCAGTTAGCCATAACCCAGCATAAGTCATGTTAATAATATTGAATTAATGCTAACATTAAAGCTGCATTATTTTTAACTTTAACACAAACCCACAGAGCATTATTACACACATTATTTTGCTTTGCGTAGCCTTTTAGCCTCTTTTAGCTCATTGTTTTGGTTTTATTGACAGAATATTTGCTGTTCAGTCTCATTAATCTTGCCTCCAGCAGCAGATAGAGGGCAGATGTTTTCAGCAATAAAGCAGCTGTTCAGTACATGCACAGCACCAAACAGCAGACAGACAAAGTTAGCAAGTAGCTGGTGAAGAGAATTGATTATCTTGCAGCTGAATACACATATATTTTTCTCAAGAGTTGGTGGAGACCAAAACTGAGCTATAAGGAGAATGAATTAATGAATATTCAGGTGGCTAGAAATATAACTCCAAATGAACGCAAATGTTGCTCTGTGTCTGCTGTATGTGTAAAAGCTGTTTCTCACCAAGCACGGATTGCATGAAAATTTATAAAAACTAATTTAGTGGGGTTTTATGAATGCTTCCAAACCCCTGCAGAAAATTCATGCAGGTGAAAAATATTTGGACGGACCTCGATTTCAGCAGATTTCCACCTGCAGAAATATGTGTTTCACCAATGAAATCCTTTGTTCCAACTGATCGCTGTCATTCTGCATAATAATTAGCCAGGTGCTTCTGTTTGTTGCATGGTAAGTGTATATTTCCGGGGCCTTTGAACAATGGCCATTTGTTTTCGGGGTAACGGACTGTACGACAACTGGGCTTTTTTTGGTCTAATGGGACATTTTTCGGACTATTGGTGTTTCAGAATAACAATGGACCATCCCCTTCGCAACACCCAATAATGTACGACAAACATTACTACCTCAACAAACAAATAAAGGACAATATGGCTTGAATGAGGCTATACCCACAACAGCTAACGTTGGCATCAACTTAACAAGACGAAAATATGTCAAGGCCGTGTCTTTCAGCTTGTTCTTCTGCCCCCTGGTGGCCATAAATGAATGAACGCAGCTTTAATTCCACAATACAGTAAAAAATAAAAAAACAAATACGCAATGAATTCACACTTACGTCTGGGTGATGGCAGGGACTCATCAATTTCACCTTTAAACCCTGTGGAGAATAGCAACAGTTGCTATTAATACATACAGCACGCACACACAGTATTATACCGACGAGATGTCAAAATCATATGAGAAATCACATACCTACAACTTAAATTACAGGTGCCACATTTCACATAGTGGACCTCTAATTATTATGACACTTGCAACTTAAAGTACATTTGATTCCTACTTTTGAAACCCATTACATTTAATGAAAAGGTATTGTCGAGAAAACCTTTAAAACTATATTTGGAAACTTTACACACTGATAGTAGGACTACTTTTTTGTGATTTAAAATAATTTTGTGATCACAACAAAACATTTTTGAGAGCTTGTTCATGTTGAGAGCATTGGGCGTGTGATGGTTTTAGGACTTGGTGAAACCTACTTTTAACAACGACGGAGGCAAATGCAGACAGCTCTCCCTTGGAGTTCATGGCAGAGACGCGATACTGCGCCGTGTCATCAAAATCACATCTGAAAGAGGAGAGCATCAGGTGATCAATGTCCATGATATGCACATTCTCTCTCTAAAGGATTCATGTGTACAGTGCCCTTCCCCCTCCTCAACCTCAACCTCAGCCTCAGCCCTCTCAACCATGTAAATAACACCAAGTATGTGACCGCCGACCGTAAAGCGTTTCATGTCTCCTGGCCAGGAATACTCTGGCAATAAATAGACACCACTGGTGATGTCATGTGCACCAGGTGGTGTGGGTTGCTGTACATGAAAGTAACTACAGCTGACATATTCTGCTAAATCGTGATAAAGATAATCTCATATGTTCCTCCTTGTGAGTTCTGGCTGCTTGTTGAAACGGTCGTAGCTATGTTTAGACGTGCTCTTTGTTATCTGTGGCAGCCTGGGAAACAGTGTGGTTCTTCTCTGGCTCACAGTCTGTCTGTTTGGGCAAGTTAGGCAAGGACAAAGGCATATATCAACATCACCATGCCACACATAAAGACTGAAGCTTTGGTTCTTCCCACTGGGTCCAATCATGACTGAAAGATGAAGCCAATGAAAGTAAGGTGTCGTATGAGTAGAAAAAAACTTGAATTATTTAAATAATGTATCACTTAAAGTTCCCATGAAATGGCGATAGCGCTATTTGATTCTGCATATTACATGTTTCATGTAAAAACAGTAGGGATTTGTCGCAGATATTAATTGGCGTTTACAGAAGCCAATAATGCTGAATATGCGTTTTGTCCTCCTGCCAAAAATTCAGATTGACAGATGAATCGGACAGGGATGAAATGGAGGAAGAAGATGACTACGAAGAAGTCGTTTTTGGAGTGACGCCATACATGGACGAGCCGAGATCCGACAAGTGCGAAGCCGGCAGTTCTTCTGGTGAAGGAGAGACGCAGGCTCAACCGCACGATGGAGCTGATGCATCCAGATGGTAGGCTTGTGTCTAAATCATTATCTGTTCATGATTGGATGCAAAATTAGTCTACATCCCCAAGTCATCAACATTTTTCATCCTTTCCTGGAAATGACAAACACTAAAATACCATTAAGAATACCTACAAAATGACTTTTTTGTCATTGTTGGGCCAGGTTTTGACGTAGCATACAGGTGACGACCAGCACAATACATGTGATAAAAAAACGTAAACATCTGTTTTAACTTCATGGGAACTTTTATTCACTCATTGTGTGTGTGTGTGTGTGTGTGTGTGTGTGTGTGTGTGTGTGTGTCCGTAATTTGGTAAAATCTTTCTCTTTTCTTTTCCTGTAAAACATAAATAAACTTTTGGTGACTACACTTAAACTCGGGAACAGCTACAAAAATGTTAACTACCTACCCCGGCCAGCTAAGCTAAGCGCTAAAGATGGCAGACAGCAGTTAACCCAAATTAAAAGTCAAAAGAACACAATGGCCATGCTTTTCTACAGTCTATGGTCTGTTATCAAGGTGAATAATCTTAAACCTAAACTTAAACTCAAGTGAAAGGGCCTGAACTGCAATTTTTCTGGCTAAAGCCTGACAAAGAGAAGAGCTCATAACGAGCCAGGCTAACATAAGATAAAGAACTCTACACAAGCTAAGTTGTCTGCAAATTGCAGGACTTTCCTCAATGTTTCCTCTGGATTTACATTTAGAACTATGGCACAAGATGTTTCAGTTGCTTTTGGAGAAGAATTTATTTTGAGAACTGTGGACAGGAGAAGCTACACCTACCTGTTAATCTCCAGTGAGTGCATGCTGTATCTGCTGTCGAGTATATACTTGCCAGCATGGGCAAGTGGGTCAATTGGCACATTGTTTTTGTACCTTGTAGTGGGAGGCAGAAAACATGATAGAGGACAGACCAGAGGAAACAGAAAGAACTTGAAAAGGATGAAACAGAATCAGGAGGACAATAATAAAGTCATGGAGTTCAGCAGGATGTTGAGGGGAAAGAAAGGACAGATTGGAGGTCATGTTACAGGTGATGTGACCTACCAGACAATTCTTGGATCAGGCCAGCCGCTGACAGTGCAATGCAGTCGCACACACTGCTTCTCCCACACGGTGTGGGAGCGCGGTTTAATCACAAACTCTGGGGGATGCATCAGGCTGTCTTCGTTCATACGCTTAAAGTGTTCCCCGTGTTCATGGATCTACAAACAGAACAGTCCTTAAGCATTAACTCAATCGGGACAATTGTACCTTTGCCAACAATAAACTTAATTTCACCAGGAATTCACAATGCATGAAGCAAAACCAAAGCTTTTACAAACACAAAATGAGCAAGATCCCAACATATATTTATTTGTTCCGCACATGCGAGATGTTTGCACTTTTAAACATGACACGTGCTATGGGTGTGTGCTGTTCATTATGTCCTATGAATAGCTAGGGGGAGTTGAGGCCTCATCTCTAGTTGTGCAACTCAACACATAATATGACAACACCATTGGGACACTGCTTCCCTGTGTCTCAAGAAACACGATCTCATGAGGAATTTGTCGCTTAGTAGTAAGTAACTCTGGCAGAGTGGAGACAGATAAATACAGTGAGGGGGTCACTCTGGCTTTTATGATGCTCGATGAATGGTCGGGTACTACTTCACTTAATCGCCCAGGGACATTAATAACTTCCTTGTGTAAGGAGTAGCAGTAACAACCACTGAGCCACAGCCACTTGATGCTCCTAAGCAGTACTGCTATTAATTATACTCAGTAATGTGACTATGCAGATGACATGACTGTGTTATGTAGCCTAATGTTAAGTTTAAATCACTGTGGTGTCACAAGTAAGAAAAGATACCATACGTGAGACACATTGCCGATGTTGTTGTTGGCACGTGTTCACAAAATAGCCTGTTTCCATCGGTTTCCTCACTCCTTTTTACTATTTATTCCTCTAGGTGCGACAACAACTTTGCTCCGTGTTGCAAATGTAACACATACAGTAAAGTTCCTATTGTTACAGGCGACCCCTCCTCCCACAGATTTCCCCACAACCTATGTCTCGCCCCGTCATGTAGCTCGCTTAAGCATTTTAGATATCGGGAATGTGTCTGCAAGGCATCAGCTCGAATTGGCAAGCCTCTTGGCTCATGTCTTTGAGCAGCTCACACATGATGCTCAAGCGCCGATATGCGAATGGCGAGCCAACGCTGATTTGTCACTGATATGGGGCTTTGGTCGGGGAGCTCCAAAAGCTGTCGGGGAGCGGAAAATCATGCAGTGTGAACTAGCTATTACAAACATAGTCATTTTAAGCCCAACCATAATGGCTTTCCTAAACTTAACTAAGTGGTTATGTTGCCTTAACCTAAGCAAGTATTTTTGTTTAATTCACAACGTTTAGCACGTGTTCACTGCGATCGAAAAGGGACGCAGAGGGGTCTGACAAAGCGTCAGTATGTGACGAGTTGGGATGAGAACGTGTTGCTGTGACGTCATGATGGGAAAATTGTCTACAGTGATGTCATGGGTATGAAAAGCCAATCAGTGATGTCATGAAGGATAATGGTTAGCTGACACACATCAGAACAAACCCTGAGGTCTTAGCTGGACACTGATATCACAATCATGACACTGATGTTCTGTGATGTAAAAATAATAAGCAGTTTTTAATGTCGTAGTCAAAGTCGATGGCTTCCTGTACGACCTCAAAACAGCTACATGTAGAGTTCCCCCACTGACCCTTTTGTTCAGAGAGATGCGATTGGCCGACTCGCGCATGTTCTCCCTCCTGGTGGTCTGCTCTGACCTCTCCATCTCCAGGCCACTGGTGAACAAATCCCTGTTGGCCATGTATGAAGCAGTGTCCCTCACCCTTCCTTCCTCTGTATGCGAATATCCTGTAGCAAAGTCTTCACTAGGAGTTTGTAGAGCGGAGCCGGGGATGTGGGGAGTAAGGCATATCATTAAAACTGAAAAAAGATGTTGCACAACATTCTTGGGAGTTTCAGTTTTATATGGTGGGAAGAGTTCATTACCTGCCCCTGAAGATAGGCACTACATAGCCGATGATATGGTTCTCTTTATCCACAGCCAAGTAAGTTGGCTTGGCTCTCTTGGGTAGGGGGCTCAGCCTGCTCGCCTCCAGCCCAGAGTGTGAAGACACGTTAAGTCTGGGACATATACAATACCATCAGCCTGGCTCGCAGCCAGAGAGCTAATAACATAACATCAACATGTAGGGATGAACCCAAGATCAGGGTGGATGAGTTGTAGATGAAGGGTCAGTGGGAAGTGTAGTAATGTAGGTAGGTGGTTTAGTTTGGATTAATCTTACACCTCCACAGTAATTACATTTTCACAGTCAACAAAGTTCATCTGATAAGAAAGACAATATGAGCACCGCTGATGTAATTATTCAATCACTAACAGACCCCAATCTAATTATCCCACTATATTTGCTTTCTTGAGGGAAGGGATGACAAATGGAGTAATAGGTAGGGCTGTCAAACGCGCTTAAGCGCAAATTAATCGCAAATTAATCGCACATTTTTTATCTGTTCAAAATGTACCTTAAAGGGAGATTTGTTAAGTATTTATTACTCTTATCAACATGAGAGTGGGCAAATATGCTTGCTTTATGCAAATGTATGTATATATGTATTATTGGAAATCAATTAACAACACAAAACAATGACAAATATTGACCAGAAACCCTCACAGGTACTGCATTTAGCATAAAAAATAGGCTCAAATCATAACATTTCTCAAGCCCAGCTGTCAGTGTGTCAGTGTGCTGACTTGACTATGACTTGAACCAAACTGCATGTGATTATCATAAAGTGGGCATGTCTGTAAAGGGGAAATTCGTGGGTACCCATAGAACCCATTTTCATTCACATATCTTGAGGTCAGAGGTCAAGGGACCCCTTTGAAAATGGTCATGCCAGTTTTTCCTCGCCAAAATTTAGCGTCACTTCGTAGCTTTATTTAGCCTCCTTTGCGACAAGCTAGTATGACATGGTTTCTTCAGGTTTTCTAGTTTTGTATGATGAAAGTATCTTCAATCTAACTTTAAAACTGAGAACGCTACAACCTCTGAAAGATCGATAGCGTTAATGCGTTAAAGAAATTAGTGGCGATTTTGCGTTAGCGCGTTATTATCGCGTTAACGTTGACAGCCCTAGTAGTAGGAGAAAAAATATTTTAGATTTTATGTCAGACGCCACACAGTTTGTCTGTGGCAACACTATCTGCAGCACTCTGAGAGTTGGGGTGGGAGCTCAGGGTATGAGATAACATGAACCTGATAAGGAGGCAGGGGCAAGAAGGGTGACGGGGCAACTGCCCTGGTTGTCTCTGCATCTATCTGGGTCTCTGTCCATTTAGCTCTGACCATTTACACCCGCTTGACTTTCCAGGATCAGTTCTGCCACAACTCCCATTAAAATGAGCTTTGGTTTCATTACTGAAATCCAGTAAAGGTTATTTAATATAACAAATCCAATGTCCATGTCTATATAAATGCAGCATTATCACAACCACACTGACTGTTAAATCATCATCACATCCTAATCCTCCTCTCCTCAGCACAGATTTGGTGACCGGTGGGCTGCCCAGCCTCATGAGTGTAAAAGCAAAGATCAGATGGTGTTAGCAAAACCTAAACCCTCTGACCTGTTCACACTCTCCAGGCCACTGTAATTAAAGATCTGCCAGGCACTGTAAAAGACAGGATCTTCATAAACTGAATTATTCCTAAAAGAAAAAAGAAAAAGCAACCTTTCTAGTGACAAAGAATCCACATTATCACAGATGTGAATCAGCTATTAAACCAAACTACTTGACAGTGCCATCACTTTTATTTTTGTTTATTTTTTTAAACTAATTTCCTTGCAAAATTAGAGCTTCTTTATTAATGTATTACTCAAACATTTAACAATAGACACATACACTGACAAAAACTAATTTGATGTACTGTATATTCTCTTTTAGAAACACTGGAGAGTTGACCAATCCATTCAACAGGGGCTGCACAAATCTGGAAAACAAAACAACCACTTACTAACTAGAAGGGCACTCCGAGACCTCCGCCAAGGCCATTTCCATAAGAGAAAAATAATGCGTGTATCCAATCCCGTGATTCAGATCCGGTTTAAAATGTAATGTGCTCTTCCTTGGCCTAAGCTACACCATTCCACCAAATTTTATGAAAATCGGGCTGGTCGTTTTTCCGTAATCCTGCTGACAAACAGACAAACAAACCAACAAACCTAACCGAAAACCAACAACAACTCTCCTTATGTCTATCAGAAATAACAGGAAGCAAATAACTTTCCAAAACAGAAAAATGTAAATGCTATCAGGTTTTAAAGATTGACCGACAACTGTCACTTGTTACTTTCCCTCCAGCATGGTATGCACAAGTCAATAATCTATTTCAGTCTATGCCATATACTATAAGTCAGCCATTATATAACAGTGCATTTCCTTACAGCTTATCTAACAAAGGGGTGTTCTCTGAACGGAGCAAAACACTAGATGAAAACTCCAAAAACATATTTCTAATAATAATTTTTTAGGAATAGGTGTGTTATAGGTAAGAGTTTGTCAGCATGCAGAAAAGCAAACAGGGCATCTCTTACATGCAAAGAGCTTCATGCAGGAGTCAGATGTGTTTTCAACCAGTTTAAAGACCAAAGATCCTCAGGTGTGTGTGATCAAAGAGGACTCAGAGGAGGGAAGGATGGTTACTTTGGTGTCAATATGGCAGTAAAGCAGGAAAGATGATCCCAAGGCGGTGACAGGGAAGTGATCCAACAAGGGGTGATGGAGGTGAACTTGATCAGTTGGGTTGGATGATGGTGTTAAGGGGAGCTTCCCTGTGACAAAGAAGTAGATTGATGAAGGTGTGATCCTCTTCCTCCTCCTCCTTACCCCCTGCTCCTGCTGGTGGCGGTGGCAGCGGAGGAGGTGCTGCTGCCAGCAGTATATCTGCTGCTGGTCTGGTACTGGCTCAGTTTAGACCTCGTCTCCCTGCTACGGTAGTCACGGTCATAGTGGCGATGGTGCTTCTGGTAGAACGGTATAGATCCAGACATGCTGCAGGCCGCTCCTGGTACGAGCCCCGAGTTTCTGAGTTTCTTGCTGCCTATCTGTCTGTCTGTGTGGTTAGTTAGTGTTCAAGAGCAGGTTGATTGACTGTTATGATATACTGCTGGTTCATCATGAAACCAATAATTGGCTGCGTTAACAAGCTGGCCACGCTTTCATTTACCTCAACATGTTCTTCATAGTTGAACATGGATAGTTAATCTAGCTCTCAAGATGGAAAAAAATCAGCTGTGATGCCATTATATTAAAGATTTTCAAGCCAAAATCTGCACAATACTTTCTTAATGAAAAAAGAAAATTACAGGGAAAAGACTTTTAACCATCATGAAATTGCAAATTCAAGACATGATATAAAATCCAGGCACTTTCTCAGCATGCTTTGACATAATGCAACAACTACAACCCGGCTTATCACATCTTATCCCTGCACAACTGCTGCCACTTACCCTGGACTAAATGCCTCAAACTCCAAGCTTTAAAGGAAAAGATGATCCAACTCCACACTTAAAGCTCGATATCCCAGCAAACCTACAGGTAGGTGCATACAGGGCTGCAGTTTCTACACAACCAAAATAATATTGGCCCTTGCCAGAGTGTCCCAGCAGCAGTCGCAGCCTTTTATGGTGAGGGTGGAGATAAATATAGCTGAGAGCAGAGTGTGGGGGGCCAGTCAGCTCCCGTAGGGCGACACATTTATGGGTGCAGGTCTCTGCCGATGAGCATTACTGCCTGATATGCAGGTAAACACAGGATTACTTGGGGATTTTTTTGACTATATTCTTTAACTTTTTTATATTATTTTTGCCTCATTTATCCAGCTTATTACCTACTGTATTAATTAGTGAATGTACATATTTTTCAAGTATTTTTGTACTTTTGCTTTTTTGTTTGTTGTTTTCTTCTACAGAAGTAAGTGATTGAGTCAAAGAGTTGACTAGTTATTAATATGACAAAGCCTACATACTTTAAATCAATGTCACAGTACAAAAGCACCTCACAATCCAACTTTTCCTGAAATATTTAATCGCAATTAATCGCAAATTTTTTATCTGTTCAAAATGTACCTCAAAGGGAGATTTGTAAAGTATTTAATACTCTTATCAACATGGGAGTAGACAAATATAGTTGCTTTATGCAAATGTATGTATATATTTGTTATTGGAAATCAATTAACAACACAAAACAATGACAAATATTATCCAGAAACCCTCACAGGTACTACATATAGCATAAACAATATGCTCAAATCATAACATGGCAAACTCAACAGCTGTCAGTGTGTCAGTGTGCTGACTTCACTATGACTTGCCCCAAACTGCATGTGATTATCATAAAGTGGGCATGTCTGTAAAGGGGAGACTCGTGGGTAACCATAGAACCCATTTACATTCACATATCTGGAGGTCAGAGGTCAAGGGACCCCTTTGAAAATGGCCATGACAGTTTTTCCTCACCAAAATTTAGCATAAGTTTGGAGCTTTATTTAGCCTCCTTATTAATGTGTTAAAGAAATTAGTGATGTTAAAGCGAATTTGCGTTAAAGTTATATTATTGCATTATATTTGCCAGCCCTAATATACATACTGTATATATATATATATATAGTTCATCATCCCTGGTTAATCTCTCCAGACGCTTTTGTCTTGACTATTTACCGCAGCACTCTCAGCTGTGACTGTTTCTAACTTTAGCTACTGTATGTTATTGTTACTTGCTTCACATGCAACATATGCCAGTTACTGTCTCTTTGTCACTCTCTCTCTATCGGTCTCACTCGCGTCTGTGGAAGTACACAAACGTCCCCTCTGCTCATAAACAGCTACTAAAAGAAAAATTCTTGATGTCAGTATGACTCATAAACATGAATTTACAAAAGTTATCCTGTTTTATAATATTATGACTTTATTCCCATAATACTACAACTTTTTTTTCTCGTAAACTTATGACTTTATTTTCATAATATTACGACTTTTTTTTGTCGTAATATAGTGACTTTATTCTCAAAATCTCAGATTTATTTTTTTTCCGTTGTACCACAGACCTACAACAATGATAAATAAAAAATTAAAATGTAAACAAAAAAACAGTTATTCATTTCCATTTTTAAAAATCTACAGGGATCCACTGTAGAGGAGCTAAAGAGCCTCATGTGGCTCCGCAGCCGCAGGTTGCAGACCCCTGCCACAGATGTTCTGGGAATTGACTGCAACACAAATACCTAGTAAGTTTCCAAAGCAAACATATCATGTCAGTGAACACCTCTGAGACCTTTGTTGTTGGACACTCATCCTTTTTGGCCCTCACCCACCACTGTTCCACATGACACAGCAGTCAGCACGGCAGCATACCTAAAATGTTATGGCAGCAATCTGAAGCGTAAACCCATAAACACTGAGGACAACAATACAATACAGTAAGCAAGGTCATACCACTGAATGCTCTCTAATGAATATGGGGGATGTATTCTACAAGTGTAATATAATATGTCACAAGCCACTAAATCATTTGTCAGCATGACTGCTTTGAACTGCTGTTATTAATTAAGAGGCGAGACAGTTAACTAATCATCACCTTGTTATAATCAGTGGCTGGAGTGTCCAGTTGACTACTAAGCATTTAGTGCTGTAATTCAAGTGCATTTAAATGATATTTTACTTAAAGGAACAGTTCGACATTTTGGGAATTACATTAATCACTTTCTTGTGGGAAGTTAGATGAGAAGATTTATACCACTCTTGTGTTTTAGAGTGGTATCAATTTTCTCATCTAACTCTTGGCAAGAAAGGCAAATGTGTTTCCGTTATCTGGGACAATATCTTCTTCTATTATACAGATGATAGTATTTTTACTCCGTTATTTTTTTTGCATAATTGAGCATTAAAGGTACTGATTGTAACTTCTTACACGTATAAATCAATCCTGGTCGGTGTCCCATGCGCACTCGCGTGTGGTTACGCTGTTCAGACTCAGACTCCAACACAAACTACACGGAAGCACCAAAAACCGCAAAGTTATGTCTAGTGAAGCCCGTCTTGCAAAACAGTGTTGGCCGCGGTCGGAGGACGCGGGGAGACCGTAGCTTTGGTCTGCAGGGCCGGAGTCTCTGCTGTACTCTGCTCCTCTGCTCCTCTCCCTGCTTGCCTTCACTCAGCTCGCTCCACCTCACATTCATGCGCGCACACTACACACTGCAGAAGAGTTAGTTTAGCTCTGAGAATATCTAGTGAATGTACAGTGGACGTTTCTGCAGAAATAACTGCTGCAGCTCCTCAAGACCAATAGAGGTTTTCCGTGTCTTCTGAAGTGACGGTGCTCCGCAGCGAGAAACGTTATCGTCTCCGACCAAAACTCCGGAGTCTCTCCTGTTCCCTCCGACTGCGGTCGGGAGGCTGAAGCAGGAAAAGCCAACACTAGGATCAGCAGTGATTCATGGAGAGACCTTCGTCTGGTCAGCTAACATTACTGCCAAGCAGGTGAAATATAGAATGATATTGTGCTTTTAGTTGACTTTTGTCGCCTCACTGTTTTGAGTGATGCTCGTTCATGTCTATGTAGAGCGTGTAAATATACCCTTCCAAAGCAAGTGAAAGTGACACTGATCATGTTACAGTGTACTGCGTAACAATAATATTCCCATGACAATTAATTAGATGTATTTATATCATAAAGTCTGTGTATTAGTTCCTCGTCAGACACCTAAAGGTACAGTACCCTCCAGGATTAGTGATTATGACTGAACGTCAAAGAATAGCAAATAGTCTCTCTGTAGATTTATCACAAACATCCCGGGCTTTACTCTAATCTGACCATAAAACCCAGATTAAACAGCTGTCACTCACAGCTCTTATGGAAGAATCTTTTCCTTGAAACTCTGCAGTTTCATAGAGAAACTAAAGTGAATATCTTCCCAGGAGCTTAATAACTTCATCCCATTGTACCCTATGGTATTTAAAGAGTATCGCATGTGTCATGAATCTGTTTTAGTGTTTGACCATAGTCAGAAGAGACGTTTATCACCTTATAACTAGAATAGTTTAGTTATAGTTATAATTAGTAGTATTATTATCAGCCATATTTCTATTATTAATACTACCGCAATTACTGCTTTTACTATTATCATTCTATTATATTCACTGCTATTGTTATTAGTAGTAGTCATATTTATATTATTATTTATGCTATTATTACTGTTATTACTATTATCCTTCTATTATATCCACTGCTACTATTAAAGGGACTGTTTGTAACTTCTTAAACGTATAAATCAATCCAGGTCGGTGTCCCATGCGCGCTCCTGTGTGGCTACGCTGTTCAGACTCAGACTCCAAAACAAACTACACAGAAGCACCAAAACCACAAAGTTATATCTAGTGAAGCCCGTCTTGCAAAACAGTGTTGGCCGCGGTCGGAGGACGCGGGGAAGACCGTAGCTTTGGTCTCCAGGGCCGGAGTCTCTGCTGTACTCTGCTCCTCTGCTCCTCTGCCTGCCTGCCTTCACTCACACACCGCGCTCGTTCTCGCTATTTCGCTCCACTCTCACATGCATGTGCGCACACTACACACTGCAGGAGAGTTAGTAGCTCTGAGAATATCTAGTGAATAGTAGTGGGCGTTTGTGAAGAAATAAATGCTGCAGCTCCTCCAGATCAACAGAGGTTTTCCGTGTCTTGTGAAGTGACGGGGCTTTGCAGCGAGAAACATTATCGTCTCCGACCAAAACTCCGGAGTCTCTCCTGTTCCCTCCGACTGCGGTCGGGAGGCTGAAGCAGGAAAAGCCAACACTAGGATCCGCATTGAATCATGGAGAGACCTTCGTCTGGTCAGTTAACATTACTGCCAAGCAGGTGAATATGAGTGATATTGTGGTTTTAGCTGACGTGTGTCGCCTCACTGTTTTAGGTGATGCTCGTTCATGTCTATGTAGAGCGAGCACAAGCGCGACCCCGACGCTGACTTTCGTTGACTTAACGGCCACAATGCTGTTAACAAGCATTTCTGATTCTTTCAAACAGTCCCTTTAATATTGTTATTATTCCTATTTCTATTATTATTATTAGCAGTTGTGCCATTATTGTTGTTGCTGTGCATCTTTGTCTCTCTCTTTCTCTCAACCCCACTGGCCGTCCACCCAGAGCCTGGTTCTGCCCAAAGTTTCTACCTGTTAAAAGGTGAATGCTTGCTCATGGTGGGTTTTCATGATGGGTCTCTAAAGTATAGAGTATGGTCTAGACCTGCTGTATATGAAACACGTCTCTAGGTAACTTCTGTTATGATTTAAAACTATATAAAAATGAATTGAATTCAATACAATCACCCTGCAATTGTAAAACCTATAATGTTCAATTTTGTTGACACTTCATTCATTCTGAGGCCACACAGCAGCTGGTGATGACGTTGTATTAAACGGTATTATATTAAAAAAGGTGTTTCTAATATTTTGTCCATTCCCTGCTTGTTGTCCAAGTGAATATGTTTGTAATGACATTCATGTTAGCACCATGTCACTGGGTTCAGCTGTCCAGGAAATTCCAACTATATGGACGTCTCATGGGATCTATTAGTGGTATTTTTATGCTCTGTTTAGTATGGCTCCCACACAGTGGAGCCACATGGATCTTTAAGATAACAGTTCTAGACATGAACAACTTAAATGAGCTCTCACACCGGATAAGGTAACATGCTGAGACAAACTATTAATGACCTCAAGAAACTGTCTATAATATCACTGAGAAAAGGTAAGATTTTATGTGAAAGTAGCACACTCTAGTGGTTTAAGGTGACACTGGACCTACAATGCAAGCTCAAACTTAGTTATTTAGTGTAAATTTGACTCAGCAGGACTTTCATGAATAAATAGAGATAGAGATCAACTGGAAAAGGTTGAAATCAAATTAATAAGACCCATAAATGAAATATTTAATGTCTAGATGTTCCAGATTGATAGACATCCACGAGTAATCCCATCCCAGTGATAAAAATATATGTTTTTGTGCTGTCTGGGGCACTTTGAGTTAAGTTATAGCTTATCTGTGTGTTCTTTACTAATACAACATAATAATAACCACTGTGTTTAGTTTGTTTCATTTCAGGGACACAGTCGTCAAATATACGACTAGAAGTCTTACATACATTACATCGGTTGCACTTTATTTAAATGTAACAATGCCTACATGTATTGACCCTGTCAAATGAATAAATAAATAAATGAATAAATAAATAAATGAATAAATAAATAAATAAATAAATAAATAAATAAATAAATAAATAAATAAATAAATAAATAAATAAATAAATAAATAAATAAATAAATAAATATGAAAGACCAGACAACCATCAGTGAGATCTGTAGTTTATTTATTTATTTATTACATGTAGGCATTGTTACACTTAATTAAAGTGCAACCGATGCAATGTATATAGGACTTCTAGCCATAGCTAATTTGCAGACCTTGTCCCTGGTTTGGCTTTTAAGAATTTCTTTTTGAAAAATACATCGTACAACATCATACATAAAATCACATATTACAACATTGTAAGTTATTTAAATGTATTTTTTTAATCATTCAACTGCCATTGTAACTATCATTAACAATGATTTTTTTAGGACTATACAGCTCTAGACTGGTGGCTTGTCTGGTTACAACATACAGCATAACTATGAGTGACTCATGGCACATGTTCAACCATTTTATTATCAACTTTGAAAGTGATATGACAACTGGACAAAGAAAAGACAGCGTGGCGTGTTTAACCTGTGAGTCAACAGTTGAGCATCCTGCAGCACTAAGCCTCCCTATAGGCCTGCAGCCATGACCGGTGGTACCAACTGTTGTCTGACCCACCCTGGCAGTCATATATCTATTGTTATCTATTCTATCAACATTTTTCCCTTTATTGTTTTGGTCTAAGTATGTGAACTTAATTTTATTTTTTATTTTCTTTCACTTTACTTAATCAGGTTAATGTCTCATTGAGGTTAAAATGTGTTTTTACAAGAGAAAACTAGTCGGAAAAGCAGCATGCAAATATTTTTACAGCAATACAAACAACATAAACAGGCAACTACCACAATGCTACAAAAGAGCATAAATAGCACCCAGCTGTGATACATATAATTATGAAAATATTTGAGTCAGATCAACACTATCAACTCAATGGGGAATATTTAAGTGACAACTATTATTCAAGTTTTCAAGATTCAAGATTCAAGATGTTTATTGTCACGCCAGTTATACAAGTACAATCATGTGAAATGCTTTTTGCTGGGAAGCTCCATTCAAAATAATAAGTTATATTACAATTATAATATAATAATATATATTATATTATATATTATGTATATTATATTAATATGTATTATTATATTAATATATATATATTAATATATTAATATAATATATAATATTAATATATATTAATATAATATATAATATATTATTTAATATATCATTATATATTATGTATATTATATTAATATATACTACTATATTAATATATATATATATATATATATATATATATATATATTATACATATATTAATATGATATTCATAATATAATATACATAATATATATAATATAATATATAATAATAATAATATACATGATATATATAATATATAATTATATGCATCTGATTGCATCTGATTGACATAATTTATCCATAACCAAAAAAAAAAAAATAATAACAATAATAATCCTGATATGTTTGCTTTATTGATAATAACGCCCATTTTATTAATTAATTAATTAATTAATTAATTTATTAATTTATCTATTTAAGATCTCTTTCTTTGCCTAATTGCACAAAGGACGACGATGTGTCTTTCTTCCCTTAAAAGGGCATATCTAGGAATGTCAACGCAGGCAAAGGGAGTGTTTGTGGAAGTTACATTTACTCCACCCGGGGGTGTAAAGGCACATTATATATTCTATTATCTCTAATAACTAAAGAATAGGATCTATTTTCGAATTAAATTCAGTAAGATATACTTAAATAAAATATTCAGACCGAAAAAACTTATAAATTGTTTTTAAATTGAGTAATTATAATGTTATACTTGATACGCCACCCCTATTTTCCTTAGTTGGTTTGTTCTGTATGGAAGGCAACATCAGGAAGTGAAGGGCGGTGGTTGAGAGAAGAGCAGCATCGAGCTAACACACAACTATCTGCTTGTTGTCAGGTAAAACTGTCTGTTTTTACTTTATATTACTATATAACACAGTTAACTACATTATAAATGCTTTGTTATCAGGTTAAGACACAGCTGGTGGTAATGTTAAAGTCATAGTAAAGTAAACGTGTCATTTGTGCGTGTTTGATTGCATTGAAAACACTTAGCTTCGCGGCTAATAGCTAAATATGTCGCTGATTAATGAGTGTTGTAGACTTGTAGAGCAAGGTGTGAGCTTAATAACATCAAACATATAACGTTACCTGTATGTGGGGAACTTCCCTGGTGTTAGGTGTTTGTAGTGAGCTAACAGCTGTGTGCATACTTGTTTAATGGAGCTCTAGCTAGGCCGCAGACTGTGTACGTACTTAATAAAGCGAGAAAAAAGTCGTAATATTATTAAAATAAAGTCAGAAGTTTACGAGAAAAAGTCGTGATATAATGAGAAAAAAAGTTTTAATATGACAAAAAAAGTTGTAATAAGATTAGAAAAAAAGTCGTAATATTATGAGAATAAAGTCATAATATTACCACTTTATTCTCATAATATTACGAGAATAAAGTCATAATATTATGAGAATAAAGTCCTAGGTTTAAGAGAAAAAAGTTGTAGTATTGTGAGAATAAAGTCATAATATTATAAAGAAGTAATTTTATTCGTTATTTTCTTTTTTCCTCGTAAAGTTATGACTTTATTCTCGTAATAATGCACCTGGAGGAGTTGTGTTAAAGTCCTAAAACAAATTAACATGACTGGTTTTGTTTGAAGTTAACTATTGATTTGTACGTTACGGTGTGCACAGCACAATAATAATAATAATAATAATAAATTGGACTTATATAGCGCCTTTCAGAAACCCAAGTACGCTTTACAAAATCAAACTAATAAATAACACAGAGGAGAAACTATAGCTAAGTAATTAAAAGAGTGATGTGTAGGAAGAGTCAGCTGAGATCATAACAAACAAACATACAAACAAACAAAAGTAAATGTCACTAAAATGCAAGAAAAAAATTGGGAACACGTCTGTCAATATTTTGATGCAATTTAAACCTGATAATTAGTGTTTTGAAGCTATAAATACATGTATATATTTTTTTTTTACTTGGAACAAGTCATTTTTCAAGCTAAAATGACAGTTATTTCATGTTGTCCGCATCTCCTGTTAGAATTTGCTGCTTTTATTTTCATTGTAAATTGCATGTTTTTTTTGCTGTAGTAACAAAGGAAGCAGCTTATGATGGACAGTTTATACATTGAATGATTAAGCATTAAAGTAATCGACACATACTATACTATAACTTTCTTTATGATTTTCAACATACTAAACTGACTTTTTTTTCGGCATACTATAACTTTTTATTTTTTTCGACATACTACACTATGACTTTTTTGACAAACTATGCTATAACTTTTATTTGACATACTATACTATTATTATTTTTTTCTACATACCATAATATGACTTTCCTATATACTATGACTTTTTTCGACATACTATACTATGACTTTTTTTTCGATATACTTAACTATGACTTTTTTTTTTACATACTATACTATGACTTTTTTTTGACGTTTCATTTCATAATTATAACATTAGATAGTTGCAACCTTAACTCAGACCATTAAAACTTGTATCATTGAATGTTGATTGAGCCTTTATAAATACCAGTCTCCTGGATAATATCTAGCCATGTCACCATATTGATTAAGTGTCTCAACACAAAGCAAAGCTCTACACAGCTCCAAGCTGGTTGAGACCATTTCCCATCAACACTCACTGGCAAAAACATTAGCATCTGTCAACATCAAAATGGGAATGTAGGACAGTTTAAGTCTTCATTCAAGACATTACCAGATAAGGGCATCTGTCCTCACATCACTAATTCTCCTGCCCTTAGTAAAGGCGGTGAGCTGATCAACCTAGAAAGATGGGGAACATTTCCATTTATAGCTCAGAGAGGACACCACGCTGGGGAATTGTTGCCAGAGAATTAAAATGCCACCGAGTAGTAGGCACGAATGACAAAATCTTATTTTGAGTAACAGCGTAATCATGTTACCTTTGATCAGATTGTCTCCCTGTGTGTCATCTTTTGTCTGTCTTATCAGTCTTATCTATATATTGTCTTTTTTTCTCCCTCCCTACTGATGTTGTCTATTTACACTGACCTTTAATAATGCTTGTCTTCCTTAAGGAGTGAGCTGTCATAATGCCTGGCTACAGGTTGTATAATCTAACATGTATATATTTATTTCCACAGGTAAAAAACAGTCAAAATGTCTAGCAAAAGAGCAAAGGGAAAGACCACGAAGAAGCGCCCTCAGCGCGCCACTTCCAATGTCTTCGCCATGTTTGACCAGTCTCAGATCCAGGAGTTCAAGGAGGCCTTCAACATGATCGACCAGAACCGTGATGGGTTTGTGGACAAAGAGGACCTTCACGACATGCTGGCCTCACTGGGTGAGTAGGAGAGTTGGATTTTACCTCAGGGTGAGCTCAACCAACATGTCTGTAAGCAGTTTTGCACTTCATATGGGTGTGTACCTACACTGTTTGCTGTTTGAAAACTAGTTCTGCAAGCAAACATATTTTAATCAGTTGCTATTGTCACTTGTACTTGAACCACTTCTGTAGTTGAAGCTCTATAGACTAAGTGCACCACACTGGTGTCTTTTTTTTATAGGGAAAAATCCAACGGATGAGTACCTGGAGGCCATGATGATGGAAGCTCCTGGGCCCATTAATTTCACCATGTTTCTCACCATGTTTGGGGAGAAGCTCAATGGCACAGACCCTGAGGATGTGATCAGAAATGCATTTGCTTGCTTCGATGAGGAAGGAACAGGTAAATTCTGACAGTTGTAATTTCTTTCCTTTTGATACAGGAAAGTTTCCTATTTTGCCGTAGTAAAATACCATTTTCCTCTCAGCTGTGAAGCTCTTGCGGATACAAAGATGACTTGAATTTTAAAGAGGAAAGTGCCTTTAAAGGAGCCTTAAAATAAGAATTTTATTGTTTTTTTTGTTCAAATACTTTCCTTAACCTTTTTATTTTAAGCACTTTGAATTGCAGCTGTGTTTGAAAGGTGTTTAAATATACAATCCAGCTTTGTTAAGACAAATAGTTTCTCAAAGATGGTACTGTTATCATTGCAAGCAAAAGGAAATTCTTCAGGAGATGATTCTGATGTTGATTCAGGCTTTGTTAGGTGTCTTAGCCTTCTTATCTAATTTAACTATTTTCCCCTCAGGTTTCATCCAGGAAGATTACCTCAGAGAGTTGCTCACAACAATGGGTGACCGGTTTACAGATGAGGAGGTGGACGAGCTCTTCAGAGAGGCCCCCATCGACAAGAAAAGCAACTTCAACTACGTGGAGTTCACACGCATCTTAAAGCACGGTGCCAAGGATAAGGACGATTAAAGAGCCATACCAGCAACATTCTTTCCACCCTTCTCTTTCGTCAGCTAGATCACCGTGCTGCATGTCTCAACTCTCCGGTATAAACCACATTTTAAACAAACCAAAGCAATAACTATCCACTCTTCTTTGTTGTGAACTTCCAGTATTGCCAAATATACACATCTCTAATGAGAAGAAAAAATTCTGATAGTTTGTAAAGTGTTTTTTTCCTGTCATGTAAAGATGTGAAGTGGCAGCACGTCGGAAGCTCAAAGGGATAAGTCTTTGCAATCCATGTGATCAGGTTTAGCTGAATTTTTACATTTTATAATATAAACTTTTTAAATAAAGCTGTCTATCAACTTGTATTTGGCTGACTGTTTCCCTTTCATAAATGACAACTGAAATAAGTGCATTATTCTGTCTTTATTTTTCTTACGGCGTAACTAAAATGCTTATGCGCCAATTTTCCTTCCTCCGGTGCTTGTCATGTCCATACAAGTCAACTCTCCCTCCTCACTGAATTCATTCAACGTGTGCCGGCAAGCAGAAGCTGAATTCTTTCTGTAAAAGTGCAAATGAACACAACCCATACTAAAAACTAAGGTGTACTCTTGTGGCACAATTCAATTTAACTCCATAAAGACAAACTGCCCTAATACCATGATCACCTGTATATAATGGTGTCTCATTTCTGTCAAAGGGAGTGGATTTATATGATTAAAAACCTTATTTAATAGACCAGAGAGGACTCTGAGCTATCCAGACAACCATGATACGGTTAGTCCCACTATTTGATTGTTTCAGATTACGGTTGATTTTGCAGCAGAAGCTACATGGGGTCACAATTTAAACTGCTAATGCCAAAAATGATATCCGTTATTGAAAAGGATGTCTCAACTTTTGAATGTACTTCCAAGTCCGGACATACTTTAGTTACATAGTTTTTCGACATACTATAATATGACTTTTTACGACTTTATTCGACATACTATATGTCTTTTTTCTAGTATGTCGAAAACAGTGATAAAAAATACCATAGTATGCCGAAAAAAGTCAGTATATATAGTATGTAGAAAAACGTGGTAAAAAAAGTAATTGTATAGTATGTCAAAAAAAGTCATAGAATAGTATGTAAAAAAAAAAGTGATAAAAACTTCGTAGTATAGAATGTCGAAAAAAGTGATAAAAAAAAAGTAATAAGTCAAAAGTATGTTAAAAAAAGTCCTAGTATAGTATGTCGAAAAAAGTCATAGTATAGTATTTCGAAAAATGCTATGCTAAAAGTTCTAGTTTGTTGAATAATGTCAGGGGGGGAAATCATAGGATAGTGTGTCATAAAAGGTCATAGTATATTATGTAAAAAAAAAATAAAATATGAAAAAAGCTGTAATTTAGTATGTCAACATTTTTTCAAAAAGTCATTGTATGTCAGAAATTCATATAAAATTCATATAAAAGTAACAGTATTTTTATGGCATAATATACTTTGACTTATTTTATGACTTTCTTATGGCATACCATACTATGATTTTTTATAATGAGTTTTTAATGGCATACAATGCTATGAAATTTCTTGGACATTTTTGTGACATACTATACTATGACTTTGTATGACTTTTTTATGAAATTTTCATGACCCATTTGAAATGAGTGGGATTATGCATGTTCTGTTACCTGTATATCGCCCTCTATTGTCTGAATGAAACATTAAACTGCATGGTGTTGCCTTCACATGCTGTAGGTAAAGATAGGAATTACATGTGAATCATACATAACGTTCATCAAAGGTGAAAAGGTTGATACAAATGACTTCGTATGGTGATGAAATGACTATTGACATTACTTAAACTTTCTCAGTAATATTTCTGTTCCGTGGTTAAGTTTAATTACGACCAAAAAATCGAATCACTGAGTCATTATAAAATCTGAAAATACCGAATAACGAGGTGCCCTGAATGCCACAGTATGCTTACGGAACCACGTTAGGTGCTATGTTAGCATGTGAGCATGACAGTTAGCACAGCATCCTCGCTGGTACCGGTTCTGTGACCCCTCCTGCAATCATGGGAATGTCCAGGTATGAAGTTTGCCGGTTTCATCTTCATCATGTGCTGTTTATTTATCAATGTGAGTCGGTGTGTCAGCCTTTAAACACGCTAATTAGAGCAGGGAGACTCTTCTAGGCTAGCTAGGGAGCTAACAGCGACCTCAAGGTTGGTTAGTTAACAGCAGAGTAATGAAGGAGCAGAGTAATCTCATTGAGACTGGGTTTAATCTATTGTTTAGTTACATAGTGGAGATTTGCATGGTGTCCTCCTCCTTAAATTATATCAATGATATCAACTCTGATAGATGTATTATCACTCTTTTACATCCACTACTATTGATTCTTATTATTAGTCCTACTTGTATTAGTTATTATTACAGCTGCTGTTTTCTCTCTCTCTCAATTCAATTTGCTTTATTAGCATGACTGTCAGGGGAACAATATTGCCAAAGCGTCAATTCAATAATAAATAAAAAAGAATAAAAACATATACTGTATATACATATATATAGAATTCATTAAACAAATTACAATATATAGATATTAAAAAAGAACATGCATGTAAATGGAAGAAAACAATAAAGAAGTAATTCATGTTTGTTGTGTCAATAAAACAAACAAATAAAAAACAATTAATAACAATATATTGCAATATCAAAGGATAAATGTAAAAAAAAACACATTAAGTAGAGGAGTAAATAAAAGGCAGAGTGTGAGTTCCATCTATTATGTGTTGTTGTTGTTGTTGTTTCTTAGGCTGTGACATGCATTGACATATCCTGCAGTTTCTATGGCGATGACACCATTTTCTCCAAGTAGATGTATTTTATTTTGGTCAAAGGAGTTTTTCTTGGTCAAAGTGCGCTTGGTGGATCTTGTTGGGTCTCTAAACTATGGTGTAGGGTCTAAGACCTGCTCTATATATAAAGTGTCTCGAGATAACTTCTGTTATGATTTGACGCTATATCAAAATAAATTGAATTAAAGTTGTTGTTTCCATTGTTTCAGCTGGGTCTGAAGAGTCCTGGAGAGCAGGGTCATGGCCCTGCAGCTGATCCAGAGATGTCCACTGCTCTGGCAGTCTTGGATTCAACGTGTTGGACCCGTCTGCACCACCAGGCTCCTGAGTACAAACTGTGAACGTCAGCCTTTATGTGTAGCCTGCCTGTGCACCTCAGCTGGCGGCTGCATCCACAGACAGGGCTGCAAGAAGCTCCAGATAAGAAGCCTGTCCACCATCGTAAAGGAGCAGTCATTCGTCGCCAGCAGCTCTGTAGGACTTCACAGAGATTCGGGCCCTCGGTTACGTCTGACCCAGCTGCACCGACCCACAGCTACAGAGGAGCAGGCTTTCCAACAGCGTCTAGGGAGCTGCTCCTCGTCCAGGCAGGTCTTCACGCTGCTGCGCACGGTGGAGATCATGTCTGACACCATGGCTGCAGCAGCACTGCACCGTGTGGCCGACCTGGAGCAGGAGGGGAACTCCCTAAAGGATCCCAAAGTGTTGGAGAAGGACACCATCAGAGCTCTGTGCTTCCAGCTGGAGCAGGACTCTGGGCGGCTGACGGATGCTGGGCTGGTATCAGCTCTCCTGGCTTGCACTCGCCTCTTCTTGGATCCTTGGAGCACGCTGATGGTGCGTCTGGTGTCTGAGAGCCAGGAGAGGTTGGACCGAGGGCAGATGAGCGTAGGGCAGTTGTGTGCTCTGGGCCAGGCGATGCTGGCTCTGGAGGGTCCTGGTTGTGTGATGCTGGAGCAGGTGATGGAGCAAATCCAGAAGCAGGAGCCTGGCAAGTGGAGCCTCACAGATCTCATTGCCGCCTATAGATTTCTACAAGGTGGCATTTGTGAAGATGGAAAACACCGGGACCTGCTGAACGCCATGCACACCCACGCTGTGACAGTCACCTCCCGCATGGATCCTCCCGCTGTCGGCGGGGTGCTCAGTGCTCTCGTGACCCTGAACCAGACACAGGCCATGCCGCTTGTGATCAATCTGTGTAAGCAGGCCGTACGTCACGTACCTCACTTCACTGATGAGGAGCTCAGCGTTGTGCTCGGGGCCCTGATGCATTTTGGTCACAGCGATCACTACTTTGTGGAGGCGATGGAGAGGTACGTGCCCACGATGGCCTTCACCTCCCACCCAGAGACAGTCACCAAAGTGAGTCAGTTCTTCGGCCGGAGGAACATCCTGTCCCCGACCGTGTTCGACGCCATCGCGGAGAGCTTTGTGTACCGAGCAGACGACTACAGCACCAGCCAGGTGGCCCGGCAGATCATGGCTCTCGGAAAGCTCGGCTACCTCCCTTCCAACGCCGGCGCGGTGTTCAGGAAGGTCGAAACCATCCTGCGCACACGCTTTTCACACTTCCAGCCCCGAATACTGCTCAACCTGCTCCACTCCTGCACCCTGGTGGAGAGGTTCCCTGTTAATTTTGTCTCCAAAGTGTTCAGCAGTTACTTCCTCCAGCAACTGCAAGGTAAACACACACCTGCTATATGTGCAACCTTTCCACGAACGCATGATTTAAAATAATCTACATCTATTTGGGGGAAGGTGTGGGGGGGGCTTCCTCTTGAGACAAATTTGTGATATTAGTCTATTTAGATACACCTGACTAAAATAAAATCTAATATTGATTGTGTTCCAGAGCAGGGCACGGGAATGGACCGGATCGTCCTGGCACAGCTGACCCAGCTCTACATGACTTTGAAGTTGGAGTGTCCTTTCTACGAGGTAAAATATGTAAAACTATGTCAACAGTTCGATATGTTAAAGATGAGGCCCGCCCAGCAGAACGACAAAAGCAATAATGCACAACCACGAACCTGAATACACACCCTGTTACTGAACATGTCCTCAGTATGTGAGGTTCAGTGCACTCCAGTTATGTGTTATAAAACCTGTACAGGCGACTAGTTCGTACATTTCCCACAATTACTGTAGAACTATTTGGGTTCTGTTGCTCAGGTTTGTAAATGGATACAGAACATTTCCTGTTGCAATATGTAAGACAATTGCTTGTGTCTGAAATTTCATAATAACATGCTATTTAGTACACTAAAACAGTATGTGAGATTTGTCTGAAACCTTAGTATGAAACCAATATTACACCAATTGCATACTATTTCCGGTGAAATATTACAGTATGCAAAGACTTGACACTAAATATCCCACAATGCAATGCGGTAGTGACGACAAAGTTCATAACAGACGCTGACAGACAGCTATGTAACGTCAACAATGCTTCAATTTAAGTAGAAGATTTCACTTTGCTAGGCGTAATATAGTGTTAAAATTAGTTCAGACTTTGATTCTCACCAATCATCGTTTTGGTCACATTAGGATGGTACGGGTTGCCATGGTTATGCGTCTGAGACCGGCAAGGAGGCTCTCAGGAAGTGACGATGTAAATTACTGCTCAGTACGTCCGAAAAGATGCATACTACTGTTTATTCACACAAAAGTATGTTGAATGATAGTACACCTATTAGGCATGTAGTGCATAGTATGTGATTTCGGACGCAGCTATTGTGTCTTGAAGCTCTCATTTTGGATCAAGTACAACTGCTATATGGTTTGCTACGGATGCCCTAGTGCTTTTATTTTGAAGGCTGAGACCAAATCAGATCTTCTATGTTTATATGCACAAAATGTGAAACAAATTGAGCAGAATAAAAAAATAAACTGCTTATAAAAGTTTATCCTTGTAAAGGCTTTTTTCCAGGTAACTGGCTAACCTTAATGTTTCATATAGTTGAATTGTCGATTTAGTCTTTGTGCATCATCCATGTTTAAAAAATGACTTTTTTTTTATTTGACTAAACAATATATTGCACAGTTTCCAATAAAAAAAGGACTATAGGGCTACAACTAACGATTATTTTCATTGTCGATTATTTTCTAGATTAATCGATTAGTTGTTTGGTCTATAAAATGGACAAGTCCGCCTTTCATCTTCCAGGTTGTAGCGTTGATTTGGTTGTGATGTATTTGTAAATTTGGATTTGTGTTCCTTCACACCTTCTGTCGTCTCCTCAGGGTCCCAAGCTCCTTCCCAAGTACCGCGTCAAGTCCTTCCTCATGTCTGGACGCTCTCTGGAGACGCCGGTGGACTTGCATCTGTACAACTCCGTGAAAAATGGACTGGTGGATTTGCTCGGGGCTCGTTCGTACTTTGGATCCAAAGTTCTGACGCCGTACTGCTACACGCTCGGTAACACAACAGCTGTTTATCTCCTAAATGTTTCCTGTAGTCCACTTAAAAAGGGCTTAACATCAACAACTTTTTTGTTCTTTTAGACGTGGAGATAAAACTTGATGAAGAGGGCTACGTGCTGCCCGCCAGTCACATTGATGAAGTATACAAAAGGTAAATGGTTTTATGTATTTCAGAGGTTGCTACACTTAAGATTGTTGAAGTTCATCTTTTAGATCTGCAGTGTTTTAAACACATTGGGTCACTCGGTGTGTGTTGCAGGATAGCTCTTTGTATTGACGGACACAAGAGGTTCACTACAAACACAAGACAGCTACTCGGAAAAGAGGCCATCAAGCAGCGACATCTGAGGCTTCTGGGATATGAAGTTGTTCAGGTTAGACCCTCATCTTTGCTTTTGTGTTCTTTGGGCATTTTCTGCCAGTTTTTCATCTCAACGCAGAACCAGTTTTATCCATTTAGTTTTCTGTTAACTTGTTCAATCTTTTGTTTTTATGAAAATTACTGAACACGGATTTCTCTTTTTTTTCTAGATTCCTTACTATGAATTTGAAAAACTGCGAAGCAAGACCAGTGTGGTGGAGTATCTGCACCAAAAAATCTTCCCTCACACGTACAGGCTGAGCTGGTGATGAAACAAATAATTATGCTGCGAATGTGACTTTTGTCGTGCCCTTTCTTGCTTAAAGAAATCAGTATTTATTTTTTCAAATAAATGTAAATAAAAGTGAATGTTTTTAAGTTATCGATTGCGCACTTCCATATATTTCACTTGGCAATCATCGTGGCTTTTTAGCTAAATGAGACGCCATAATAGACACGAGTTAGTTTGCTACTTACTGTTTGATGATCCATGATGGTTTCAGGTGGTCCGAGGGTTGTATGAATGGTGAGTTGACGGGATGTTTAAACTGCTTTGGCTGACTGTAGCATCATAAACAAAACACCAAACATCCCCCAAAATAAACAGTCCTTTACAAAAAAGTTAAAAACACTGGGGAAATAAACAAATGAATCAAACCAAACTAAGATTAAACCAGACAAAATAACTAAAACATGCAGCGGGTAAAGATGGTATCCTGTCCACTAACTTTCAGCACACCTGACTTCAATAAGATCTTCCTGAGCTGTGAGGTCAGGTGAGGCTGTGCACTAGTTTAGCACCAAAAACTACCACTAGGTGCCATCATACTATTTACATTGAGGTAATTAAAAAGAAAATAAAAAAGCTTGCTAGAAGTGGCTTTAACAGCTATACAGTGACTTTGGTATAAATAAAAGCTTTCGAATGACATCAATGTATTGTTTGAAAAATATAATTTATTTTGTTCTTGGCAACAAACGCTGCAGAAACTGTACAAAGTTAAGAGAATCCCAATTCAAACAATCACCTCAGATACATATGATAGAAGCTCACGCATAGAATAATTATAATCAGCTTTTAATTAAAGATTCCTGATTTTCAGTTGTAGTTCATCATTCGTTTGCCAGCTTTGGTTATCAATGCTGCACTCTGCGGCTGGGAGTGTCAGTTGGATAAATACAAAAAAGGCTATGATACATGTAAAACTAGCACGAGTGTTCAGAAGTGCTCCTTTATGTAGCAGGAATCTGAGGAAGGCCAAACTCGTCAACCAGGACACCATCCTGAAACGAAAAAAGAAGAATGCCCATTAATGAAAAAGCTCTGTGAACTAATAAAAAAAATAAAAAAGAAAGATCCTGTGAAGTACCCTGTTGGTGGACTTGTCGCCGGGGACGCCCTCTGGGATGTTTGGAGCTGTTGAAGCCTCATCCAGGTAGGAGCTGTCGTCATCCATCAGGAACTCGTCTCCCAGAGCATCCAGCTCTGTGGAAACACCAACAGTTCAATATAACAGCCAATGGCAGCCCTCATCACGTTGTGTGAAAGAAAGGTCTTGATGACAACAGATTTGTTATATTTTATGGGTAATGAGCAATTAACAATTACTAATAAATTATGGCCAAAGTAAAAGTCACAACTATATGCAGTATGTTATGTTGGGTCTTTAATGAGCACTAGAAGCCCTGGAGAAACTATGACAGAGAGTGGCTTAGAATTAATCTTGCAATTCTCGCGATGTCATAAAATCAGCGTGAGAAGAGCGGGATCACATATCACACGGAAATCCATCTTGTCAGGCTTCAAGTAATGCGTCTGCAGCCAGCAAGCCAGATCACGGACCAATCAGCATCCTGTGAGGAGCAACTGGCAGCTACGGGTGTGACTTAGGTGTGTGTGAGGCGACACGGAAAGCCGACTGTTCGTTCTAAACAACAGTGGCGGCTCCTGAAGAGGTTAGCGTGGATGCTGCAACAGTTATATCACAACTGGTGGGAATTTCTTCATTGAAAGAAGAGCAACGAACGGCACTGATGGCTTTTCTTGATGGAAATGGTGTTTTCGCTCTTCTCCCGAGTCCGACTAGCCGAGTTTGATTGACAGATGGTTCATCCAATCACCTGCCAAGTATTTTTTTAAAGTGCCCGCCCTTTTCCAAACAGTTTCCAATGACGGCTTCTCAGCTCGTTCTGTTTAACAAACCATCTGGCGCGTCAGGTAAACTGAGATTACTTTTAATGGGGAATATTACGACAAACACTATCACCTCTTTATAAGCTGCACACTGTGGTTGCCTCAGCATTATACTTCATATGACATCTAATAAATATCCTGGCATCCTGGAAGTATTTTACTGACCCGCTTCCAAGTCGGCTTCATCAATGTCAGGCGTGCCATAGCTTCTGCCTAGCGTCTCCTGGATTTCATTGGCGTCCTCCATCATGTCCTCGAGGTCATCTTGAAGATTCTGAATATCAAAAGAATATAAAAAAAAGAGTTCAAATGTTTGCATTTCATACCATCCGCTGTTTAACAAAAGACTTCTATTGTGCGGAATGCCGTACAGAAGTTTAAAGGGATAGTTTGAGTGTTTTGAAGTGGGGTTGTCTGAGATAATTATCCATAGTCAGTGTATTATCTACAGTAGACGGCGGTACATTAGGAGGGGAATAGGGGTGTTTTATCTTTAAATATATACATCTTATCTGCTGACAGTAGATGGCTACTATGGCCCTCCTATTGAAGTCAAAAAACAAATACCTCAATCTTATTAATGTCCACATGCTTGTATGCTTTCTTCATTTCTTTGAGGCCGGTTTTCATGGCATCAACCTAAAAGGAAAAAAGGAAAAGTTAGCAGAAAGACACATTTTCTTCAGTTATTATCTCTCTGTGTGGAAGAAAACCACATCTGGTTGATAATTTACTCTCTTACTGTGGTTTTAGTGTCTTTAAGGGTCGAGATCGTGTAGTTTGCTTGTTCCATGTTGAACGACTGCTGCATGAGGTTATCTTTCTGGCCCTCATACCTGGAAGATATAATGATTTAGTAAAGTTAGACTTTCACGGCAGTTGACGTAGAGAATAACATTTGACATGTTTCATATTATAAACACTTTGGGAAATAAAAGTACTTACATTCGCTTCTGCTTGAGAACTCTCATAGCCTTTTGCTTGACCATGTTCTGGTAAATGAAGAAATGATTGAGAATACATAAAAAGTTATACCAACTGATGATCAACACGAAACATAAACTGGAACAAAGTATATTATCAGTATGTTTTGTTAACTTATTCTTTGATCAGATAGTTCCTGATTTAAATCAAAATGTTGGAAATTTTAGACTGATTTATATTATTAAAAAAAAAGTTTTGTAGAAAATATGTTTACTTTTCTTGGCATAAGGTATTGGAAACAGTATCATTTTTGTAACATATCTCATGATACAGAAGTATATGATGTTGTTATAATAATAATAATAATAATATGTTTATTCAGTGATATTCTGCAAAACGACCTTATTTTACTGACGAGAACTCATTAATTTACTTCTTATATTTTTCTTTTTAATAGCCAACTTACACCCACGTTTCGAGCTCTGCCTTTCCCAGCATGTGTGTGTAATAAAAAGAAAAATGTAAGAAAAAGGTGTGTGAATACTTATTTTATACTGACACGTGACTTGAATTCGATCCTGGCTGGCAGCACCCTAAAGGGTTTCAAGAGAAGAGCTCATTACTGGACAATGAATCTCACCTTTGAGGGCCCATCTCTCATCTTTTTCATCTGATCCTTGTATTTCGCAAGTTCAACATCTAGTTTGGCAATCTTCTTTTCAGTGGACTCCGTACGCGAATCAACCTTCAAGTAAAAAACAGAGATAAGGACATTGATTTTTGATCAATAACAGTACTATAGATGCAGTAAAGTCTAACTAACTAACTGATGGAAAGGCCTTCCTTTAGGGACACATACACAGTAGCTTAATTGAGGCTAATTGAGTACCATCAAAAATATCTGTTTCCTACTCCACCCCTGTTAACTCTAGCTAATAATAGCTCAGCCCAGACAACCTGTATAACTGGTTGAAGTCAGCTATTTCACTGAGGGCGACATGGTTTCTGTTGTATGCAGGGAATGAAATTAGAAGAGAATCCCATTGGTTGTCGCTCCTCTTGAGTACATTTCTATTTTATTTTATTGTCTTCATACCTGCCAAATAACAGGGTAAATGTTGGCTGTGGCAGGTGGAAATTTCAAGTCACCTGCCACCATGGCAGACAGGTTTTCCTTATATTAAGAAATATTATTTTAAAAAAGCAATTCTAAAGCCTAAATAAATATATTATAACACTTCATTTTACAGGTCCACAAATTTCATGGTAGTTAGGTAATAATTAGCAAGTAACCTATTTGAAATTTCTTTGGAATTACTGCCAAATAACCCCAATATTTACCTCAAAATGTATTGAAAATGACTTTGTTATAAACATTATTTAATAATTATATTCCACTATTTCTCAGTAGCTGGTAATTGATTAAATACATTTCCAGGAAAAGAATACAAAGTGAATTGATATGCTTTATTTCCATGTCTGCTGGTAAATAGATAATAATTAGCAAATAGCTTCTTTGAAATGTCTTAATAAACTCCCTGAATCCTGACATCAGCTACCAGGTTACATCTGTGTAGATAATAAGTCACACAATGGTGAGATTTGTTTCTGATCAGAAGAGTCTTCTATTGGACTATAAGGACCGCTCCAACTCTCACTTCTTTTAAAACAAAGCTTAAAACGTTCCTGTTTGCGGGTGCCTTTTATTAAACCAGATAATGATCTGACACTGTACTATAACTTTTACTCTTTTGAGTTTTATGCAATTTTAGCTTCTATCCTAGCTTTTATTTTTAGCTTGTTTTTATTTTCTAATCTTTAATGTTTTAATGTTTTTATAACTGTTTTAATTATTTCTTAATGTTCTTTTGCATTTTGTCGCAATGTTCTTGAATGTTTCTGTAAAGCACTTTGAATTGCCCTGTTGTTGAAATGTGCTATACAAATAAAGCTGCCTTGCCTTGCCTATTAGTTTTCCACCTTCGATGAAGAGCAGCCTCTTCTCAAGCCTAAAGGCCCTATTTTAACCTTTAGATGCTATTTTAGTATAGAATTATTATAATTAAATAATGGTTATAATAAAGTAATTTTCGATGCATTTTGAGGTAAATATTGGGGTAATTTGGCAGTAATTCCAAAGAAATTTCAAATAGGAAACTTGCTAATTATCACCTAATTACCATAAAATGTGCAGACTTGTAAAATGAACCTAATATAGTCATGCATTAAGGTTACATGATGTATATCATTATTCTACAGTCTGGTACCACTGACTCAGTGTTTACAATTTTAATGGAATATATCATGTAACCTTAATCCATGACTATATGTGGTAACACTTCATTTTATAGGTCCACAAATTTTATGGTAATTATAGGTGAGCAAGTAACCTATTTGAAATTTCTTTGGAATTACTGCCAAATTAACCCAATATTTACCTCAAAATGTATCAAAAATTACTTTATTATAAACATGATTTAATAATTATATGCTAAAATAGTATATAATCTGCTCTTCATCGGAGGTGGACAACCAAAACTAATAGAAGACACTTCTGATCAGGCACAAATCTCACCATTGTGTGACTTATTGTCTACACAGATGTAACCTGGTAGCTGATGTATTTCAAATATACATATATTAAATGTATATAATACATTTTGAGGTGAATATTGGGGTAATTTGGCAGTAATTCCAAAGAAATTTCAAATAGGTAATTTACTAATTATCATCTATAATTACCATAAAATGTGCACACCTGGAAAATGAAGAGTTACCACATATAGTCAAGGTTACAGGACATATATCATTATTCTACAGGCTGGTACCACTGACTCAGTGTTTACACTTTTAAAGCTTTCTACATATAGATTTCAGACGTGGTCAGGTGAGGAGAAAGGTTAAATTCAGACCCTGCTTGTATGCCAGTTAAAAGGCTCAATGTCCTGCTCTAAATGACATAATGCTGATTCATGCTTTAACAGATAGACCTATTGTTTTCTTTAAATACCTTGTTTATCAACCGAAACTATCATTACAGTGTGTTAGGTAAAAACGCCCAATGGGATAATCCTGTCTTGTATCAATACTGGAACAACTACTAACCTTTAAGATCCTTTATAATGACCACATGAGAGTTAAATGTGGAAAACGTTGTTCTCTTTTCTGCTTATAAAAGTAAGCTACCAGTTAGCTAGCCAAGAAGGGTCCATCTTTGTTTACTTTGTTTTGAGACATTGGTTTAAAAGTAACTTCTGGATTATACTCACGGTTCCTATGCAGTCCGTGAGGTTCGGCGGAGGAGCTTTGGGTTTCCCGCTGCCAAATATCCGGTTCATTTTGTCTAAAAGATGAAGATTTAAGGCTTTTAAGAGGAGAAGAAAGCTGCGTTAGCTCTGCTGTCACCGTCCAGCTGAAAACACCCGGAAGAGACTGAGAGGTGACGTCAGAGGAGTCACGTGGTCATCACTCACTCAGCCACACCTTCCAAAACAGCTGTTTTTATTTATTTATTGTTTAGATTATTTGTTGTGTTTGTATTTATGTTTCTTATAAAATGAAAAAAAATATTTAAAAATATTTTAATAGTGGTAAATTATTATTATTTTATTGTTTTTTTTCTGTTTTTCGCAAATAGAAAGAAACAAAACATGATATGTAGATGATTTAAAGGGACTATTTATAACTTTCAGAAATGCTTGTTAACAGCCACACCTGTGGCCGTTAAGTCAACGAAAGTCAGCGTCGGGCTCGCGCTTTGATCGCTCTAAAAAGACATGAACGAGCATCGCTCAGAACAGTGAGGCGACACACGTCAGCTAAAACCACAATATCACTCTATATTTCACCTGCTTGGCAGTAATGTTAGCTGACCAGACGAAGGTCTCTCCATGAATCACTGCTGATCCTAGTGTTGGCTTTTCCTGCTTCAGCAAAAGCGGGTCGGTGCCGAGGCTGAAGCAGGAAGAGAAACGTTATCGCCTCCCGACTGCGCCCGCAGGAAGACACCGGCATCCGGTCGGAGACGAAAATGTTTCTCGCTGCGGAGCCCCGTCACTTCACAAGACACGGGAAACCTCTGTTGGTCTGGAGGAGCTGCAGCAGTTATTTCTGCACAAACATCCACTGTACATTCACTAGATATTCTCAGAGGTAAACTAATTCTTCTGCAGTGTGGCGTGAGCGCGCGTTCACGTCTAGAGGTGGAGAGAGACAGCGAGAACGCGTGCGTTGTGTGAGTGAAGGCAAGCAGGCAGAGGAGCAGTGACTCCGGCCACACGCGAGCGCGCATATGCGAGCGCGCATTTGCGAGCGCGGTACCCGGTATATTTATACGCTTAAAAAGTTACAAACAGTCCCTTTAAGTCCTATATAAATACTGTGAAAGTATCGAAACACTCAATCCACAGGGAAATACACACAGCCCGTATTCAGAAACTCTGCATTTGAAACAAGCCATTTGGATTTCTACCCATTCGTGATGTCACAAATATACAATATTTAGATCCTTGACACAATTTTAAATGTAAACATTCTAAATGTGTCCCAGTTTGTTTCCTGGTTGCAGTGTATGTGAATGTCGTCAGCTGACAGGAAGTACACATGGACCCAAGCTGTTGCCTAGCAACGTAATTCTGTTGCAATTCCGTCAAAATGCGCTAAAACGGAGCGTTTCAGACAGAGGGTAAATACAGGTATATTCAGGCAGACAGTATGAGGAAAAAAAAATTTTTTTTTAACGTTACAGCATGTAAACATGTTCTATTAGAAACACAAAATACAAGTATGAACCTGAAAATGAGCATAATATATGACCTTTAATATATATTTTTAATAATATTAGGGTATGCTATTTTACTAAGTACATAGATTAATGTACTGGTTATTTTTTTCAATTCATGGATTAATCATTTATAGTCCAACATTTTGCAAAGGATAATAAGAAGTCAACTGATCCCAAAGTTTTAATATATATATATATATATATATTTTTAAAATCTGATATTCAATATTTAATTCTTTTATATTTACTAAATTATCATGAAGGTTGTATCTGCTAAAGCAAAATAATATATATATTTTAAAAAAAAAAGTATCATTACTATCCCCATTAAAAACTAGATTACCAATTGGGACCAAGTCAGTTTTTTTTAAAATATTTATTTAGATTATATACAGTCTATGGTTTATGGGGCATTATTACCTGATCATCTGTCCCTTTCTTATAGAGGGCCCCTGTGTCAACATCTATCATATCAGATACAAGCAGGTTAATCCGTCTGTGTTCTCTTCAGTCTGACCGCCTGCTACAAACTAATATAAGCTCTAATGATGGCTGTAGTCAACCTTCTGCTAATGCCAAGTTATGTCCATGCAACTATCAATCATTGTAGGATTTATTTTTTTATATTTTAGTAATTGTATTTTCTGTCCTCTGGAGGGAGCTGCTGGCATACAGTAAAACAGCAAATCTACACCTGCAGAGGACTCCCGGCCTCCCACTACAATTCATCTCTAAAGAACTAAAACTGCTTTTCATCTAAAATATATTCTGTCAATATTCAAAAGTAATGATGCAGTGCAAACATAGAAAGACGTTTCTGGCAGCATCTAATGTAAGGAGACTGTGACAAACAGAATTTACAAATAAATCAAAACAACAAGTTGAGCTCGTCACTGCAAGAGAAGAGAATCAATGTGGATTTGTTAAACTTGCTTTAATATTAAGCGCTTCACACACAGGATGTTTTGATCAATACGCCCGCTGTTCAGCTGACAGCAGACAAAGCCAATATACAGCAGATTTAAACAGAATAAGCACAGAGACTAAAAAGAAAGCAATGATGTCTTGGTCACAGTGTGGTTTCTCAGAATAACGTCTCTTAGTTTGTTGTCAAGTAATGTGTGCTTTATCTATTTTATGCCAGTATACATAGAGATTTCCTAAAACCCACAAAGCTCTGGTTTACGGACACAGAATGTGCATGAAAATTAATTTGTATTATTGAATTATGTAAATATTAGCCGACCTCTAATGAGATATATATCATGAGTAATCATATGTTTATATAATACAGAGTCTATTTTCAGTACATTCAAAATAACAGCACAGTCCATCAAGCATACAGGCTGCAGATGTTGCTGTATACTATCATAGCAATGGTCATTGACATGCTACCAATACTGTATATTTCAATGATGTCTGTGCAAAGATTTTTTTGTTACCTATACAAAATAATGTATACATACTATCATACTGTACAGTTTCATGTTTTCAGATACTGATGAGAACATTTCCCTACAATAATAGCATCAATATAGGACTACGTGTATCATGGTAAAAGCCACACAAAGCACACGTGATTGAGTTATATACCATAAATTTAACAACTTATCAAACTGGACACAACTCCAGAGTGATAGAGAGCCCTCTGTCAAATTTTAAAAGCACATTCAAGTCCAGGATTTTTAACTTTTCTCATCGATAAACTTGCTTTGATGCAGCTGAGTTTGTTGTTGTTGTCCCAGTGACTTCAAAGTCCAACATAAGTCAGGTCTCTCACGCCGTGGTCGATCAGCACGATTCAAACTCTTCACAGAGGTCAAAAAGATTTTGGCACATATCTGCTGTCAGTGTTTCATGCAGCTGCCACTGAAATGTTACACTGTATTAAAAAAAAACAGTTGCTGTTTGACCCCGTTCAGTAATCATTACTGATATCAGTTCCCGCTGCTACAAACGTGTTATCCTGGACTGTTAAAGGCACATTTGGCTATAGAAACATTATAGGAGGAAATGACAGGAAACTAAATGCAATTGAATGAGCTTAAAAACAGAAAAACAATGATGTAACAAGGATACTGTGTGAAGGAGCCAATCCCATTACAGTTTTCATCCGTCTCTTTCTAATTTTTCCATTAAACAATCAACAATTTCCTGAGAAATTTTGGCATTATATTCTCATTACTTCTTATGCAATACTGTTTGGGACGTGCCACATGTCCTCGACAAAAAGCCAACGGGATTTTTGCATTGGGTTTTGGATGATTGCAGAAAATAAGCTCTGTGGCAAACAGACATTTATGATACTTAAATGTTTTGTTCAGCAAGATAATCTCCACAAATGAACACCACTTTTACGATTTTTGAAGTGTGAATGCAATCGGCAGAAGTAAAAAGCTAACGTCAGGCTATAAACGAACTACAATGAGGCTGTAAAGGCGGACGAGTCCGCGTGATGAGGTTTAGCAGTGTCATATAGCCACTTGTTAGCAACCGCCTTTTTTAAGACATATTAAAGCTTCAAAATTCACGAGTGGGGTATTTATTCATTTATTTTATGTCGTAGAACAAAACGTTAAAATCTCTTCAGCTTGTGTTAACCACAGACCTTATTTCAGGCATCTAACTAAAAACCCATTCAAAAAAATTGATTCCGGACGAGGGAACAGGAAGTCCTAAAATGCTAACTCATTTCCGGGTTTTAGGACTCATGCCTGCTCCGTGAAGAGGACCCGCTCCTTATGTAGATATTAATGGCTCATTCTAAGGTAACAAAACACAACGGTTCTCATTATCAGGTGATTATACACTAAAGAAAACATACTTATTAATATTATATTCCATTTCGGCCAATAGATCCCCCTAAGTGTTACACACTGGTCCTTTAAACCAAATTATCTTCAAGTTCTCTTTATAACACCTGCCATGAGAAAAACATTAATCAAAATGGAATATAATTTATAACGTGAAACCTTTTGATCTCTGAAATTAAATCATATGAATGTTGGCACTGGTTTAACCCCAAGAAATGATAATGAACATAAATTCTGTAATAGAGTCAAAACTACATTGTTGATGTGACGTGGGTTAGGCCCAGGTCATGTGAGTCTTCTTTTCCAATGTGGGAAATCGAAGACAGTTCCACTGCTAGTCATGCCGGCTTTCTAGTCCCATCCGGGTTCTGCAGAGGAACAGCGGCCTCCCGCAAGCTGCTGGCCGTCTTCTTGCTCCCCGAAACCTTCTCCCCCTTCATTTTGGCCGAGAGGCAGAAGTCCTTGAAGCAGCGTTTGAAGTTCTCATCCAGAAAGGCGTAGAGGACGGGGTTCAGGCTGCTGTTTGTGTAGCCCAGAGCCACGCAGAAGAAGTAGGCGGCCATGATGGCGGTGGTTTCGGGTATGCTCACGAGCGCCTTGACCAGGATGAAAATGTGAATGGGGGTCCAGCAGACCACGAACACGGCCACCACGACCACCACCAGCCGCGTGATCCGCCGCAGGTTTCGGTCTTTTTCCCGCGAGCCGGACAACATTCGGACGCTCTTCAGCCTCAGGACCATGAGGGAGTAGCACACGGTGATGATGAGCACAGGCACGACGAAGGCAAAGACAAACACGCATATCTTCATCAGTGTGTCCCAGTACACGTAGGGCTCTGGGAACTGTAAGGCACACTCGGTTATATCTGCAGGAGTAAAGGAGAAAGAGGAGCTGAATTAAGTGATGAAGTGCACTTGTGCTTTATCATAAATAAATTTCCACTCCGCCTTTCTGCTTCAAATTTAGCAAGCAGTTATGGAACAGCTAATCTGCACTCAAAAGGGAACATTTTGCTCTAAACTCTGCTTATTTTCCTTCATCTATATTCAGGATGATGCATGATGTGTGGCTAATGGAAAACTCTGCTCTGACAGATATATATTTCTGCTCTTAAAATATTATCGCCACATGCTCTTTATTCAGGGACGGTGAAAGCTCTTCCTCACCGCTCTTCGTCTGGGTGCCACCCAGGACAAAAGCAGGTATCCCCGCGGCCGACGACAGGATCCAGATGCACACGTTGATCATCTTGGCTTTGATCGGCGTGCGGAAGTCCAGGGCCTTCACCGGGTGGCACACGGCCACGTAGCGATCCACGCTCATCATGGTGAGGGTGAAGATGCTGGTGAACATGTTGTAGTAGTCGATGGCAATGAAGACCTTGCACACCACCTCGCCAAAGGGCCAGGTGTTCAACAGGTAGTCCGTGCTCTGGAAGGGCATCGTGGTGGTGACGAGGGCATCGGCGAGTGCTAAGTTGAAAATGTAGATGTTGGTGGCTGTCTTCATCTTTGTGTACCTGTTGAACATGCAGAACACAAGGTTGTCCTGTAGCGAGGAGGAGAGATGACCAGAGCTAACCATCCACCTATAGAGACTGATGTAGAAGCTGTATATCGCCTGGCTGGCTCTTTAGAAGACCTGTCTTGTTGAATCATTATGAATTAAACATCGTCCATTAGTCCACACCGCTTCCTTGAATCCGTAATGTAATTTTTCAGACTCACACTTCATTGTTATGTATAGTATGCTGCTGACTGCAGGTCATGTGTGGTCAACCTGTTCTCCCTTCATTAAGTTATAATAGCACTAAAGCAGTATGTGATGACGTTCGCACAGTTTAATTTAAAGTTGTAATTGGTTAACCAGTGGTGGTGCCTACAGGATGCAACGAAGCATTGAGATTAAAATAAGATCCTTCAGAATTGCCTATTCTGATTCATGGTGGGCAACATTTTCATGGCAAACAGGAATCACATATAGAGCATGAATTTCTCAAAATTAAACCTAATTTTCTTTCTCTTTTCCATTAATAAAATCCTTGGACAAAGCCATACATGATAATGTTGCAGGGCTGACGACATAACAGATTTTTTTAGATGTTGAAAGCCGTTAAAGGAATGAATCTACATTTTCAGCCTGGTCTCACCAAATGGTGTATGAATAACACGCCAATTCCTTAAGTCATTTAGTGTGTTATCACTATGCATTTTTTGCTTTTAGCGTGTTATTTCACGCCATTGCAATAGACGCTCAGAGCAAGTGTACCGGTGTGCAAGTGATGAAAGGTATAAAGAGCGAGAAAGTCAACATACTGTAGGGAGGAGGTCACGGTGGATGGGTGGTCAAACAAACACAGGACTTTCACCCAGGAGACTGGTGTAAGTTGTCCTATTGACTACTAATTTACGTAACAAATGTCCTGATTTTAACCCAAACCAGGTTTCTTTTGCTAAACCTAACCAAGTAGTTATGTTTGAATTCACAACATTAAACACAACATTTAAAATTGTGACCATGCTCCCGTAAGTGACGAGTTGGGAATGAGAATTGGGCAATAAATTACATGAACAAAGCTTAAAATGTGTGACATGACACGCAAAATGTCGTTAAAAGTGGCGTGCTATTCATACTTCTTCCCATGAGATTACATTGACATTTTGGGAAATATGCTCATTCGCTTTCTTGCCAAGAGTTAGATGAGAAAATCAATACCACTCTCATGTCTGTAGGTTTAATATGAAGCTACTGTTATTTCCCAAAAATGTTGAAATGTCGTCCTTTAAACATGCATTATTGGATTTTTACTACTAGGGGGCAGCACAACAAGAAGTAAACAAAACACTGACATATTGTGTTAGCAAACAGTCGCCTATCCAGCAAACTCAGCATCATTAGCAGAATTAATTTAGAGTAGTGTTTCTGTTCACCTGCTGAATGAAAGTCCAAGATGAGGGGAAACTGCAGAGTTGAGTGATAATTATGTGTGTCTTTCATATTACAGGAAGCCTATAGACATACTGTTAAAATAAAACTATTGATTAGAGCAGCTTTAACACAAACCATTTAAAGCCATTAAGGGTGAACTACCACGTCAGATACTTCTACTAATTTCTTATAGATCAATGTGTAATGTGTGGCCTGTAGACTTTGTGTTTGGATGAGGGTAATTTCAGAGGTTGTTTACACTAAATCAGCATAAAACACCTGTTTACTGCAGTTGAACCGTCCTCCACGGAGCAACTAAGCAGTAAAACGTAGTCTTTTTCTGTAACTGAAGTGATGAAATTGGCTTCCACCGACAGGCGTCGCAATCAATCTGATTTGGGGTAATTGTTGTCCACCGACCGAAGCACTCTGGGTGCCACCGCTGCGTTTCACATTATATCAAAGGAGATTTGTTGGCTCTCACACACCATAAATAACAGCCAATGAGGTGCAAGCGAGCTATCAGCTTGATAAAGCACCGCTGGTTCCAACTATGATTAATATCATGTCCACCACACCGGGAGAAATCTACAGAATATTGTTATTATATTATGGCGCTAGGGGGTTATTAGATTCATAATAGGTCACTTTGAAGGAAGAATCAATTCTATATTGGCATGCTTTACTCATTTACTGTTGAATTAGAAATGACAGCATTGATATTAACCCTTTCTTTATTAAAAATCCAACTGGTTTTGTCCCTTGTGACTTACTAGCTGCAAAACATTTATATATTTAGATGTCGTCCCAGACATTTAACATGCATTAGCTCTTCGGATGAGCTGTATACGTGGGCTTTAGAGTAGAGGACTTGTCTCTCTCTTGAGCATCCAGGCACTAAGAAGAACTATGACATAGACCAGATGGCCTTGAGGTCACAGTGAAAGCTCAAGGGTTGGTGCCAGTGCCTTCTCCACCTGTAATAACATTTACAGTGACTATGGAGGAACACATTCCTCTGCATGGACCTCTGTTGTTTTCTGTATAAATTCTCGAAACTATAATTAGTTAGAGGTGGGTGATATGACCAAAATCTTCTATCACGATATAGGTAATCTCATACCTCGATAATTATATATATCACGATATAGCATGCTTTCTAGTTATTCTATAGTCTATATGAAATAACCACACGGTAAAGCCTGTTGTTGTAAACCCCCTGAGCACTTGACAAATGAAAATAACCGGGTATTTTCTCATTTAATTAAGAACTTTAGTGCAAAATGAGCATAACGGTTTCAAGTGGAGAAGGGAATACTAAATATTTCCAGCAATACACTGATTATGTTTACATGCATGCACACAAATACAGAGCAATCAGATTAAGTTAATAGTTTCATTTAAATACACTGGGGTATTCCCATAATTCTTATTATTCAGATATCCTGAGAAATTTGAGTTAGTATGTGTTTATCATCAATTTAGACGACGTAATTGTGTATCACGATATCTCGATATATGATTTCATCATGATACGATTCCATTGAAAGACGATAAGTTATCATATTGAATTTCCAGACATTTTCCTGTTAACAATGATCCCTCAAGTTCAAACTGTAGCTTGTTTCGCTACTTTAAATCAAAATAACATACCTAATAACCACGTGGTAAAGCCTATTTTTTTATACTCCTGTGTGAATTAAGAACTTGACAAATCAAAAGAAATAAATGTGTTCTTATTTAATTAAGAACTTTAGAGCAAAATTAACAGTTTCAAGTTAAATTATTGAGAAAAAAATAATAAATATTTCCAGCGATACACTACATGCATGCTCACAAATGAAGAGTAATAAAAGATAATGGTCTGATTTAACTCCACCAGGGTATTCCCATAAGATAATTCTTATAAATCCAAATTTTCTGAGCAATTTGAGTTAGTATGTGTATCACGATATCTCGATGTATGATTTCATCACGATACGATTCCAATGAAAGACAATAAATTATCATATTATGAACTAAATGAGGTTAAGAACTAAATACATTTTTATTTTATCCTTTATATCATGACATACGACGCATATTATTTAGAAAAAATGAATGTTCTGGGTTTAGATTTGATGGAGACTGGAGCTTTAGTTGAATATCTTTTTGATAATGTTTTTGTATTTTCTGAAAATCTTTCCTAAAGCATGATAGGGGTAGAAAAGTAACATACGATTGATAAATCCCTGACTTCCTTTGTCATGTTTGGCTTTGTGTCTGTGCTTAGGCTGCTGTGTTTGTGTGTCTGTGACTGTTTATTTGTTGTATTTCCATTGTGAGGTATAACCTGGAGCATTATTTGTGGGGTGTTTATGTCTGGATGATGTTATGTTTGTATGTGTACTGTTAGATGATGCTGATGTGTTGTGTTGTTACATGATGGTGGGCTAACATGCAGGAATGTTTGATGTGTTGTTAATGTGTCTGAATAATCCTATGAGGGTTGGGTCATGTAAATGACCAGACACTAAATTATTCATTCATATTGAATTTCCAGCAGTTTTCTTGTTAACAATAATCCCTTAATTTAAAAAAAAAAGATTGTTTTGCTTCTTTAAATCACATTAACATTCATATTATATTGCTATATAAGCTTACAGTGCATTTCTGGCACCCCATACAGGCTAATTATTGTATGGATTATTATCCTTTTAATTAAAAAAAATGACCTTACCTGATGATGACATACATGACGAGGCAGTTGCCCATCAAGCCGACCACAAACACCACTGAGTAGACTGCAGTGATGATGGGGATGATGGGAGACATGCCTTCTGACTCCCAGCTCTCATCGTGGGTCACATTGGAGGATCCGGACACCCAGGATGAAGAACTATTCACCGGACAGTCCTCCAGCAGCGAGGACAGGCACTTATTATTATTATTATTATCTTCTTTGAATATCTCAACCGGAATCATTTCCATTTTTGACGCCTGTTTGTTAAAAAAAAAAAAAAAAAAGACTTTAAAGTGGATAAATAAAGAATACTGTTATGGCAAGCAGTGATGAAAGCAGTGATGCAAATAGGTGAGACTGAGCCACAAAAACGCACATTAAAAACACAGATTAAAATGGAAATAAATAAAATCTGTTAACACCTGTTTGTTAAAAAAAAAAGACTTTAAAGTGGATAAATAAAGAATACTTTTATGGCAAGTATAATGATAATGTGGGCAAATAGGTGAACCAGAAATACGCACATGATTAAAATGAAAATAAATAAATAAATACATCTGCAAAAGCATGCAAGCCTTACAAACTTAACTTGCACACTTGTAGATGCACGCAAAACGCGAATAAACATACAGGAGCAGCAGCCTTTCATGCAAAACGTCAACACATCATTATGGCAAGCAGTGATGAAAGCAGTGATGCAAATAGGTGAGACTGAGCCAGAAAAACGCACATGATTAAAATGAAAATAAATAAATAAATACACATGCAAAAGCAAGACAGCCTTACAAACTTAACTTGCCCACTTGTAGATGCATGCAAAACAATCGGAAATAGACACACAGGCGCAGCAGCCTTTCATGCAAAACATCAACACATCATTGTAATTTGCAGCTCTGCAGGTTAATGTACTCACCTTGATGGAGCACAATTACGCACCCTGTAAAATGTGTTTCTTAAAAAATGTATTCAGTTTTGTTTCCTTGGTGAAAGCTGCAGCTCATCAAAGTTTGTGGATGGTTCCTCTGCGCGCCTGAAGACGAGCAGCAGCAGCTTTGCGGACACTCGTGCACGAGCACTGATGGAGAGGCGTCGGGAGCGCGCAGCCAGGCTCGACCCACTGCGCGCTCACACACGCGCACCTTCATCCAAAAATATGCGATGACAATAACCTGCTGGCAGGCAGGCACACAGCATCCTACCATCTCATGTCACTTCGGAGTAAAAACTGTTCACCACAGAACAGAGGTCTGCAATCTGAGATTTTGAGAAAAAAGTCATAATATTATGAGAATAAAGTCATAACTTTACGAGAAAAAAAGTCGTAATATTACGAGAATAAAGTCATAACTTTACGAGAAAAAAAGTCGTAATATTACGAGAATAAAAGTCATAACTCATATTACTATGAAATGGTCTTAATATTGTAGATTTTGTGACATCACAAAATTACAGAAATCCTCACAGCTTGTTTGAAATGCACATTTTCTGAATACGGGCTGTGTGTATTTCTCCATGGATTGACTGATTGATACTTTCACATTATCTATATAGCATTTCAACCTGCTTTATAATAAAAAACTACATGAAAATCTCACATTTTACAATATGGGTCCTTTAATACATTATTGGGCAGTAAAATAGCATTAGTAATGTATTTGTCCTCTAATGATGTCCAGAATCTAAATAGTCAGATTCATGTCACAGCAGTTCTCTGGAAACAAACATATTTTAAAGGCCAATTTACTAAATTTTTCCCTCTGTGTTAAACTAGACACTGGGGGAGGCGAGGGGAGACAGATGGGAGGGAATACAGGAGAAATGAATCTGGCAGTTTTCAGCTCTGGGTCATAACCACTTTCACTGCACATTCAAGGCATTTCTGTTTCAGTGGACAGAGTCCAGAGGGACAGGCGAGCTGGAGATGATATATGACCAAGGTCCAGTGCAGGCAGGATTCAAACCATTCAGCCAGTAAACAGGATGACCCATCATTTCACCTTTTACGTCATTTTAAAAGGAAAAGTTTGAGCCTCAGATCTCAGACTGTTGCTGCTTTCTTAACATCGCCTCTGAAGTCTTTCAGCTTTTTAAATTGTGTTCAGGTTCAAAGATGAGAGAGCAACATATACATTTTGTTCAAGGGTGCATACAAAAATATCTTTATATACCTACTGTACAATGTTGCTTTGAACTCTGCAGCCCAGTCTGATGTATTGAGCTCTTTTCTAAAGGATCCTCCAGTGTAGGTGTAAGAAAACTTCTTCTTTATCCTGCAATACTGACACCACAGGCTGTTAGTGAACGCAGTATTATGATAGTCAGTGGAGTGTTAGATGGCAGATTGCACAAATGCGTGATGTGCAACTGTCTCCAGCTAGTCCTTCTGTATTGTTGTGTCTATAACAGCTCAGAAAAAAACAGTTTTATCTGCTTGAAGTCCACTACAGAAAATAACATCAGCTTAGGGTCTCACAGGCGCCAGCTATAAGTATATCAATTATATAGAACAGATTTTCATAGGCTTTATATATGTAAATGGTGTTGTCAGTGCTTTAAACACAGCTTTAGCCCTCCCAAATCCCCTATTTAGACATCTGTTATTGTGGTTTTATAACAGTTTGTTCATAATCAATCGATCAAATTCACTTTAGCAGCTTTCATACAGGTTGGTACAAGTCAAAGTTCTTTACTGATGACTCACAAGCTGATAATATGGCAGTAAATATAAACAGCAAAAAACCTTGAGACTAATGCACATGAGAACTAGAAATTATAAAAGTGAAATTAAAAAAAAAAGATAAAAAAACAATTAAATAGATACTGTAAAAGACAATAACTAATAAAATAGATAAGAGGCAATTAAACATTTAATAAGTAAAATACATAACATCACTCTGTAGGATAACATACTGTAGATGTGTATTTATCAGATGACCTTTTAGCAAAAAAAATATATATACAGTATATACATAGCACATATACACACATATACAGTTTATATATATATATATATACACAAACATACATACATATACACATACATACAGTATATATACAGTATATACATATATACACTTACATAAATATACATACCGGTATACGTATATATGCATACATATATACACACATATACATAAATACAGTATATACTGTATGTATATACCGTATATGTTTACATATTAAATATATTTATTTATATTTTATATATATAATATATATATATATATTTTATATATGTATTTATATATTTTATATATATATATAAATATATATATACATAGATACATAAATATATACATAAATAAATAAATATATATATATATATATAATATTATTAGAAATACAGCAGTGGGTCTGTGGGACTGAGGAAGCAGTAAATGTAAACAAAACACATATTATGTTGTTTACTATCACCTTATTTGTAAGTTGACTCTTTTATCTGTGTAGAACTGATTGATTTTCACTGAAAGCCAGTATTGTTTATATTGTATTGTATTGTTTTTTATAACTTGTTTGTATTGTTCATCATTTCTTCTCCTTTCAGAAGCCTATATATTATATTTCATTACATTAGATCATTTTCTTCAGCTGTATCAAAGATAGCAAACGTGAAGGCTGCATGGGTTCCATGAAACAATCAGACTTAAAATAAGAAACGTACAAATGTTTACATTGGATGCATTAGGCCGATGCTTTGAGTGAATATTATGCAACAGTGATTTACATTGGGTCGTAATGTGAGTCATCCTCAGCATGTCATCACGAGGTAAAGTAACCCATCCACTACAGTGAAGCTAATGTCTGAGGAAGTAAAATGGTCTCGTTTGCTGACTCCTCGAGGCCCTTTGGAAGAAATGAATCTGTGAGCTTCAGTCAGTAATTATGGTGAATATAAGGAGAAAAGCAAATGAAAAGTCAAAAGTCATTATTGCAGAAAGAAAATAATTGAAACAGCTTCACTGCATGCTGACTCAAACTAAGTACTGAATGAGCTAATTTCTGCTCCGGGTATCTGCTTCCATTACATTTCTTCATACTCAGACATTTAGGTCAATTAGTTGGAGTAATTCAAATTAAAGCTGAAGTACGCGAGATTGGAGCAAATATGATTTGGAAAAAGTTATTTTTATAAAACGGTCGCAGTATTGTGACAGTAGTACATGAAACAGGTAATCTGAAAAAAAACATGTGCCTCTGTGTCCTCCGGTGCTCATGATGCCTCTGCAAGATTTCACATACCGGAGAAAAACAAGCAGTAAGAGCTGATCTGAGATCTGCCGTCCAGCTGCCGTCTGTGAGAGCCGGCTGTCAATCAATCATGAACTCCGACCAAACGGTCAAACTAGGCAGCGCTGATCAAATATGAATCAATATTACGTTCCGTTAATGCCTCTATTTCTCTCCTCAAATGTTTTCAGAATCATCTTGTAGTGTACGGTTTAGCTGTAAAATGAGAAAGTTGTTTAATTTTATCGCCAGTAAATATTACAGCTTTTAACAAAACTGTTACGCTTATGAATGTATTTAATTTTTGTATACAGATTTTCATGCATGGAGGCAAAACTCAGCCATTAGAAAGATGTAGAAAATGATTTCCTGAAGCTAAAAACTGGAGAACTGATCCTTGAATGTGCTGAATGTTAATTAGACAACTTAATTTTGTTGTGACAGCTCAAAATGTCTTCTGGCTCCACAATGTCATGACTTCATTTTTCTTCCATTAACTGGCTGACTTTATATCCCTGCTGTTTCGAAAATTCACTGACTGTAATATCACTAGCTCTGCAATGCTGGTGCAAGTTCACAGACACTGACTGGAAATGTCTTGGGACTCGGAAGAAAAAGGTGAATTCTTGAATGAGGAGAAAAATAAGCTTCCCCAGCACCTGGTCAAAGTACAGTGTTACAGCATCCCAGTGTCCCTTTGAGGAGAGGAAGATTAATCTGGGAGGTCTGCCTCTCACCCACTGCATGCTGGGATAGTGAAGACAAGGGAGGTGAATTTCAACTGCTTCTGTCAAGAGGAAAGAAACCGTTATTACATTACATTCAGTTTGGTGGTAAATTAGGTAGTTTTGTGAAATTGTCTATCTGTTGTATACAAACAGTATTTGAAAATTACATTTAAAAGGTTTAAAAGGAGAGAAAGTTTATAAATAGTTTAATTATACTTACAAAACTGAACACTAGCAACAGCAAAAGTCCGACAACATATTTGTTGACTAAGCCGTTCCACCAAAAAAGTGGCCAGCTTTGTTTTAATCTACGGTAGACCTCTGTTGTATTCATCCAAACAAATCCAGTTCAAGCTCCGTGTTGGCAAACATCCACCTCCAGCAACTGGCCCTGACCTCTGACCTCTGACCTCTGACCCCCGCTGAAGAGGAGCAAGCTCAAGAGAATTTCACCTCAGGAATCAATACGTCACATTAATATTCTGACTGAATCCCATCCTTTCCTCCACATACACTAATACTCTGTCAAGCTTAAGGAAAACAACTTGCCTATATACAAACAGACAGTGTATTTCAAGTGTATATCCACAGTGAGGGATTAAGTAGATTTAGAAGATTACTTTGAAAGTCTGTATCTGTGCTCATCAACAAACAGCATCAGATGTGACTCATGCTTTGTGCTATTTTGAGAGCGAGTACAGAAACCTGGGATTTGTAGATCCTCCTTTCGCAAATGTGCTGATGCTTTGTTCGGCGACAGCAGCAAAAAAAGTTATTTCCAACATACTACAACATTTCAACTCCAGTAAAGATAATGATTGACCATCTCCGTATCTATCCTAATCGCTACTTTTCAGCATGACAGCTCCAACTTATTGGTATTTTTAACACAAGTACCGAGCCTGAAAACGTGTTAATCCTGTTCTGACAGCAGGGCTGATTGATTTAGCTGTTTACTTATTTGCAACACTGATGATGACATTCACAGTTTGCTCATAACGTGCAGGTTTTGTGAGGACGTGTGGGAGGCCGGTGGAGTTTCTCTCACAGCGTTGTCTGAACTCACAGGCATGAAAGGACAGATGGACGCCATAACATGTTTGTGTTTCGTTCGCCCGCGCAGAGATGCGAGTGGGTCAAATAGGAACCGTGGATCTAATTTGAGTTCAGACCTTGAAATTATGCAAGCGGAGTGATGAATTTGGCCCTGATATTCACTCCAATTAAAAGTCTGGAAGCCCTTTTCCAAAAAGAGATGAAAAAATAAAAATGCAAGAAAAATGCAATTACTGTTGTGTTCAAAAAGTCAAAGTCATGCCAAAAGTTTATTGCTCTGATCTCCTCGGGCCATTACTGTGCACTCGTGCCCACAAACTTCCTCATTTTGGTTTATTCAAAACCTCCCCACGTCGTTTTTTTTCTCACATCATCTACATATTCAAGAACAACTTATGCACGACCTATTATGCTTCTGTGCTTCGGCCCTTTCCTTTAGTGTGTTATATCGTTTTTTGTGCATGTAAAAGGTCTGCAAAGTTACAAAGTCCACGCCAAAAGGAGGAACGCTGCTCCTGAAGTGCCTGAAATGCCTTGCTTGAAGTCCTACCTTTTCTTCCGTAACGTGGTGATGTCACCAGGTAACACATTTGCATAACACCTGCCTAGCAGCTAGTTTGGCAGGCCCTTAAACAAAGCTACTTAGAGCGGAGCTGGAGCGGAGTCAAAAGAGTTTGGTTCAGTGGATCAATCACAACAGAGTGGGCCAGCTGACCAATCAGAGCAGTCTGGGCAGGAGCTCAAACAGAGCGTTTCAGACGGAGGATGAAAAGAGGTGCTGCAGCACAGTTGGTATGAGAAAAATAAAGTGTTTTTTGAACAATCAAGCATGTAAACATGTTCTAGTTGAAAATCTAAATAAAAGTATGCAACTGAAAATGAGCATAATAGGTCCTCTTTAAAAAACGTAGATTGCATGTGACTCATTTTTTACTCCTTTTGTCGCTGCCCATTTTCCAACCCACTGTTTTGTTCTTGTTTTCTTTTTCTAAATCATCTCTGCAGTAACAGTAATAGAGGTCATCGCTGTTTGATGCCTGATAACAAACCAGCTCTCTCTTGTGTGCATATTGTGTGGCATGAGTAAGCATCTACCTGTAGTGCTTCTCTTAGTAACGACAGGCAGAGATGGAAAATGTGTAGGTTCAGAGGAGAGAGCAGCTATTTCAGGCCCGAGGTTTTCCCTGCAGTATTCACACAGTATAGGTGGGAAATTGAGCGTGTTGTTTCTGCTGTTGTGTAGTTCCTCCCAACATGGAGTAGATAGTAATGTGTTTTTGGGTTATTGGAAAAAATACTCTACCATCCTCGAAGTGAACTCACCAAGGAGAACCCTGATGTTATAAATTGTATTTTGCAAGCTGTGCTCTTCAAATCCGAGCTGTTATTGAGTGGACCGAAAAAATAATGTGTTCCTTCCAACCTAGTTTTGTTTGAACATTTGAACACAGGCCTCCTTGCTTCAATTTGTTTTGCCATTTCCAAACACAGCAAGTCCAAAGTCTGCTCGCCAAAATGAATACAACTAGAATTACCGCCTCGCGGTTGTATGCCTCTGCCGACAAGTCGAGTTGTAGTTTCCATCCATGTCTGTCCAAAATATCATCACTTCATCTTTCTATCCTGTTAGAAGTGTGTGTGAAATTGTCATAATTAGCGTATGAATTCTGGAGTTATGGCCAAAAATGCGTTTTGTGAGGTCACAGTGATTTTGGCCTTTGACCAACAAAATCTAATCAGTACATTCTTGAGTCTAAGTGTAAGTCTGTGCCAAATTGAAGAAATTCCCTCAAGGTATTTCTGAGATATCGCGTTAACGAGAATGGGTCAGACAGGGAGATGGACAACCTGAAAACATAAGGCTGTCAACTAACACCGATGTAAAACCATAGGCGCTATTATTAGCAATGGCTGTAGTATTTAACAGCGAGAAGTCTCCTAAGGACGGGTAGAAGGGGTGGTGGATGGGACAAACAAACACAGGACGTTTATTCAGGGGACCGGCGTTCATGTCCCGCTTGAAACCAAAAGTTGAGAGATCACGTTATGCCATGTGACGTTATGTCAGGTGACCTTATGCCACAGAGTTACATGATGTTACGTTTGTACGTGTTGCGTGTTTGTTTGATGCAACAACCACCCCTCCAACCCACCCTTTGTGGCTTGTTATACTCGTCATTATAACACGTAACTTTCAATAACGGTTGCTCGATATACTACCTCACCTGCTCTGACCGAATGTAAAAACCTCCAACATTCAACGAGGTTTGCAGAAACGTACAATGCCAACATTTTTTCCAGGCGACTGGGCTGTAAAGATGCTTACTCAGCCTTAAGAAAATATTAAATAAAATGTGTGAATCTATAGAAAGAAAACTCCAAACTAGAGCTGCAACAATTAGTCAATTAATCGAAAGAAAATTATTTGACAACTATTTTAATTTTGATTATAATAATAATGATTATAATAATTTCAGTCATTTTTCAAGCAAACATGCCAAACATTTGCTGGTTTCAGCATTTCAGATAAGAGGATTTGTTGCTTTTCATTGTCATATATGATTGTAAAAAAAATTGGATTTTGGGAAGTTGTGATGGCCTTTAAAAAAAATAAATAATTTAACTACTTTTTATTATTTAATAGACAAAACAAATTAATTAATGGAGAAAATAATGAGCAGATGAATCGATAATGGGAATAATCTTTAGTTGCAACCCATTAATACTGAGGACATGACCTTGGTGTCCAGTGTAGCAGCCCTGAACCCTGAACAATTAATAGACCATAGACAGATTCATTGAAAAATCACAGCCAGGTGTGATAATGACCAAAGTAAGAAGAAAAAAACTTGGTTAAAATATTGTGTGCAAACATTAGAATAAGTTATAAAAGTTTAGCGTAAGACAGAAAACAGACCAAGAGTTTTACTGTCAAGACATCAGTGGTTTGAAAAAGCCCTGTGATTTATCATTTTTTTCAAACACATTCAGATATGTGAACTCAACAGAAGTTCCCCTAAAGCTCATCCATACTGTAGGTGTTTATGAGATCTACCCTGAGGTGTGAAGGCCAGCGGGGAACACTGAATTTGATGTACGACCCAGAGGAGCAGCCGATCATCTCCAAATATGCTGACTGTGCTCTGTGAGCGAGCGGGACATTTACAATCAATGACCGAGGGATTGGACCGCGCACAGATGGTCCTCTACATCAAACAGAGAGAGAGGGGGGAAAAGATGCAGAATTTAGGGGTTGATGCAGTGAAAAAGTTGGAGGATGAGGCTGTGTGATGGAAGATGTGGGAAGAGGCCAGAAATGATGAGTCAAGTGAGGACGAGAGACTTTTACAGACAGAGAAAATCCATTACTCATAATCGTATGTGTCCTGATGTAAACTATGGACTAATGTTACAGTTTACCAACTTAAATGCATTACAGTTCAAGTATCATATTCACAACTTGAGTGTAGCAGACTGTTGCTATACATAACAGACCATTGCTATGTATAACAGACCGTTGCTATGGCCGCAGTTCTGATGTCGGACTCTGGCGGACCATTTTTGACCATCAAATTATTCATTTCTTAAGTAAGTAGCTGTGCAATAAGTGGGATAATGTACAGCAAGCGGGTCATTGTTGTGAAATAACCCTGGGTTTATTTCACAATGACCGGCCTGCTGTACATTATCCCTTACATGGCAATTTATATACTGTTGCATTATACTCAACATTAACCAAGAACTTATCCTAATCTTCACTTTTGTTTTTCCTTAACTTAAAAGAAAGTTCTGGTTTGTTATAACCTGGATCTTATTTTAATCTGCCTTTCTTCTTTTATTATTTTTGTTTAGAAGAAAAATAGGGCTTGGAGGAGGCAAAGTGCTACAAACTGTTTTATTGCATCAAAATATTACAGTCCTGCTTTTTAAAAATGTTTTGCCTGTGAGAACAAATCATATTTTGTCAGTTTGTTTCCCCGCGTTGAACAGCACTGTCCTCATGTAAATATAATATCATTCAATATTTAAAAAAACCCAATCACAAACCTACTGGCACTTGATATTACAAACCCCGTCTCACAGCGTCAGACGTGCTCTCTGTACTGAATGATTTGCCCCTGGGTCTTAAAGCTTGTTTAGTATCAGCGGAAGCTCCATGCAGACGCAGCTGTTGACTGTGTTTCATAAATAACACACTTATGCAATCTCTCAGATATAAACCTGATCCATTCTGCTGGGAGGACTGTGTTTCCCACAGAGCGAGGTGTCCCGGGCCTCCGCTGCATGTCGGCCGCAGTACACCGAAGCTCCTCGCTGTGATCTTCTACCAACAGTCAGCAGGGGAACCAACGACTTGTTGATGGATGCCTGCGACTTAATGAGAAGTGAGAGCTGTCAATAGACAGGATCAATGAGCACGTTAATGCATATCTCAGCTACTTCACTTCACAGAAACACATTACCTCCGTCCATTCAGAGCCATGCAGTGCTACCCCCCCACATGCACATATGCATTCATACACATAAAGCAGACTTGGCCTTGATTGCTGTGAAACTGAATATCATCAGTGAAGGTATGTGATTCATAATAGTCAACAGACCACAATTAACATTCACAGCTGATATTCACAGTTACTTCAATGTATACTAGAAGCTTCTGCATTTTGAGGAGGTGTTCTAATGATCTTTGTAGCACTTCAACCTGCTTTACGGTTAGTGATGTACCGATATTCACAATAACATCCCTCAGAGACTGCGCCTGGACCTGCAGCAGTCAGCACATGTAGATGAAGAGGTCAATGGGTTAGCAACAGTTTCCCAATATGGCACTCAAAATGCAACATGTTGCTATACCGCACTTTGGTCTAAGGACAGCCCAAAGTGGGGCCCACGACCAAAGTTTGCCTGGCATAAGGTTCGATTTGGCCCGCCAGATATTTCTAGAGAAAAAACTAATTATAATAATAAACACTGTTTATACGGTTTTGTTTTTTGTGAGCATATTTAATGCTCTTTAAATATGTTGGATCCTCAATTATTAATTTTTTTCATCATACAGTAAGTTAGCCGGAGATGGAGTTTCTTACATTTCATACAGTGTTCACATCTGTTCACATTATTTATTTTTACTGAAGCCTATTCCACTGGGAAAGTAGAACCTAGCTGGCTAATGTTAGTATCAGTTCCCAATACGCATGCATATTATTTCAACAGCTGATGAGGGATGTTGGCAAACTCCTGCACATTCTCTGTCGGGAATATGTTGGCAATATAGAGATCTTGCTAGTTATGTTTCTCTTTCATGGCTCCAGATGTGGTACTGGCAAATGTCCACACTGTCAAAATCCACAGTAAATATTCTAAGACGATCACTTACTTAAAAAATAAAATGATTTATTGAACAATTTAGTGTGCCTGCCAACAATATTTCCTCTTTCTTGCAATGTGCAATGACAGTTTTGATCAAACACATACAGAAATAAATAATTTCAGTCACAATCCAGGACTGGCTGTTAATATATAATGTGCTATGTCACATACTATAACACATGGTGCTGTTTTGCGTTTGACATCAGGTGTGTTATCTGCTCTGTTTGTGCTTTAATGACGATGTCACTGATGGGAACAGATGGTTAAAACATCAGTCACATATTATGTTCAGATGCCTCCTCCACACTAAAAGAGAAAATAGCGGCTCTTTAACATTCATACATTTATTGGTTCATCATTTTGACAAACAAAGTCCTCTGCGACCTGTAGATTTTTTTTTATGAGGCTCTTAATGGTTTAGCACCCTCAGCAGACTGCGTCTCCATTTATACATCAGTTGTTATTATTACAATGGGCGGCTTAACATGGACTCGTAAAAGGAAGTTGTTGCGTCTTTTTTGGTGACATTTTGCAGGTTAATCATTAAGTGTCCAGCTGTTGGTTGAAAACTACGCTGCAACTGAGATGAAGAGAGGCTTCTTTTTTCTGCAATGGTTTAATGGCACCAGACTGAGATCAGACCAGAGAGCCAATCAGCGATTGTTTTAATCAGGAAGCTGAGGAGCTTTGGTGTTAGCCAACACACACTTGGCATACAGAAGCCTGGTTGAAAGCATTTTATCATTTAACATAACAGCATGGTGCGGCAACTTGAGTTGCAAAGAGCAAAAAACAAGCTCTCCAAGATTGTTAGTACTGCAGGGAAGGTCATTGGCAAGTCACAGAAACAACTTTGCAATATATCTGACAAGTGCTGTCCACAGGAAGGCTAAACAGATAACTACACTGCTCCCGTCTGGTCATCAATTTAAGGTCCCAAGGGTCAGCCGCAACATTTATAAGAAGTCTTTTATTCCCTATGCCATACAGGCATTGAACTCTGAATGACTGCGCTAGGGATCTTTAATCATTTATATAACCTGCTGCTACCTGCCCATTGCACTTAAGTATATTGTACACTGTATATTTGTAAGTTGTAATGGTGTGTTGTGTGTATTATGTAACTTTGGAGAAGCCAAAGACAAATTTCCACTGAGGTGGTCAATAAAGTCTATCTATCTATCTATCTATCTATCTATCTATCTATCTATCTATCTATCTATCTATCTATCTATCTATCTATCTATCTATCTATCTATCTATCTATCTATAACAGTCTGGATGAAAACAACTTGATTGGGACATCCTCCCTTTGACTGAGCTCTTTGAAATTCAGTAATTTCATAGAAAGGCTGACCAACTTTTTGGTTAAAATGCTACCAATTTTCACCAATGTTCTATAATTGCTATACTTCTGCCACCTTCTTCTGCCAACTCGTCTGCTCTCCAAGACGCATAATTTATAGGTCATACACCCTGAATGCAGCTCAGTGTTTTTCTATATTTCAATATTTTTTAAGAATGCATGTTTGCATCAGAGCGGCTCCCGCCCTCATCTACAGATGGGCGAACACAGTCATTGATAACACCAGACAGATGGAGGTATGATGTGGTCTGTTGGTGTAGTGAATCACTTTGCTGCTCAGTTGTGTCAACGTTTCCATGACTATCCATAGGCAGCAGTTACGCCCGAGTGAGTGGTGACCTTTAGAAAGGATTTATATATTACTTCATTTTAATAAAAATACTTTCTGGGGCGCTCATGAGGAAAGTACGAAATGAATGAAAGGAGCAAAATAAAGAAAGAATCCACTATAGCTGCAGCGTGTCTGAGCTAAACACGCCTCTGAAACAAACTCAGATATGTAAAAGAGATTAGCACGGCTTATTATGGCTGCACCCTAATTATTGTTTTATAATGTGGCTGTTTAATAATGAACGCTCTATTACACATTAAGAGTAAATGTGTGTTTGTTATCGTTGGTTCGTAGTTCATCCCAAAAGGAATCGCTCCCCGTCAGAGGGAATTAACATGATAAATGACCCTGATGGTGAGCTGTGAGGCTGAGGGCTGTTTTCTCCAATCTGCACTTAATGACGTACGTCTGGAGTGGCACTGATTTGACTTTACATTTTATAATAGAAGCACTGAGGCTAATGCTGCTTTGCATTAGGCCAAGAGAATAAGCGACCGGCCTGAAAAAGCCTTTGTGTTGCCACATTATTAATATGGTTTCGTCAACACCTCCTGATTCACTGAACCTTTGGGGGCATTATCAGGGACATATTAATAACAGTCTGGGACATTGTGCTGCTGCTGATGTTAACGGCCTCATTTCATTACATCAATTACCTGAGAGAAAAGTAATTATATTTGTCCAGAAGTGTCCTCAAATCCAAGAGCTATATAATCATAAATATATATAAAAAACATAGTCACTAGGACGACAGCACCAACTCTACTATATGCTACAGTACTCTTTTAGGTAGTGGCGTGGCTCTAGGGAAGGCAGTGTTGGTCTGTCGGTTGCTCCGCCACTTTGACTGAAATATCTCAGTAACTATATCGGATTATTTTATCTTATATATCAGATTTTGTACAGACATTCATGGTCCCCAAAGACCCCAGACTTTCCCACCATGAGGTGGACATTTTCTTGTTTTTTTGGTGAAATGTCTCAACAGCTGTTTGGTGGATTGCCATGAGATGTGATACAGATATCCACAGTGTCCAGATGATGAATCCTAATGACTTTGGTAATCAACTGCATAATCTTAAAGCTAGGATGAGTAATGTATTTTAGAAACATTTTGTGTTTTATCTGTTTGAATTCTCATTTCATCCCGACAGCAATAAATCAATCAAATGCTCTGACAAAAAATCTGGTATCTGTGGCTGTCGCAAGACTGTAATAAGCCCGATCAATCATTTTATTCAAAGCTGCTATGTTGACAGCTGTGAGTCCTAACAATAGCCATGTTCATTGTTTACGTACATTATGATGTTTACGTTCATAATGATCATTTTAGGGGAGTGGCTTTGGAGGGAGGCCTGAAGGAACGGACTGTCAGTGTTGCCGACTTGGCAACTTTCTCTCTAGATTTAGTGACTTTTGGAGCTGGTGCTGCTAGCTGCTTTCATTAGAAAAGAGTTTTTCATTTAGATACTTTCAAAATCTTGCTAACTCTTGCTGGTTTTGCAAATGTTACCTACCCAAGCTTCAAAATGTGCATTAGAAATGCAAAGTGGGAAGAGTTATTTTAGGTGCTCCTGGTCCCGTAAGTAAAAGTAGAAAATAAAAAAGGAACAAGCAGGTGAACATAAAAACTTTGGGTGAGAACTACTAATATGAATCCCAAGGTGCATTTCAGCAGGTCGGAGCTAAAGATCACACTGTTGAAAAACAATGACTTTACAATCCGCAGTTTAAAATCAATTGACGTTTTGGTTCTGGGTCAGTTTTGACCATCAATAATAATTAGGGCCGTGTTCGACCAAAGAAATTCTCAGTTGACTAACACTCATATGACTTTGTCGACTAAACGATAGGTTGAGTTAATCGACAGATCCACAAAGAATCACACAAAAGCACCAGTTTAAATCTTGTGTTTATCAGAGATGTGCTCATAAGTTTCTGGATATAAATCATTCAGCATGAAAAAAGTATAAAAAATGACTGATCGACGAAATAAATCTCAGTCGACTAAGACCAAATGACTGATTATTATTATTATGACTGACCGACTAAGAGGGGACAGCCCTAAAATAATAATAATATAATATACATTATTCTGAAATGGGCTATTCTGAATAACGAGTACTGAATATTTCTTCCACCACTGGCAGCAACAGGATGTTTCTCAGTCACAAACTTTAGTTAATTTTCTCTGGGTGTGCTACCATTAATACTGCAAGTTTAAAACACATAATGAGGCAAACCTAATGATCCCTTTCCCCATATGGATCATTAAAGTTTGAATTCAGAAGCATACATCGCTGAAAATTGACATTTCCAAGTGTGACTTCAGTAATTCGTTCTCATTCATTAGGCAGCTGCTTCTGGGAAACCGGACAGGCCAATATTAATACATATATCAGGCAGAGAGCGATGTTAAAGGTGCTGGAAGTGCATTTCTATTAAATCCTGTCAGCAGCAACTAAATTATTAGGACGGGCAGCAATGGCTTGGCATGTAGCTATAGATTCATACTCAGCTTTACAACCACTAAAACCAGAGCAGCGTGATTGAAGTTCATTGATTGCCATATGGGAAGAGAGAGTGCACTACATTTGGTTTAAATGGTGCATCGCCAAAGAAAGATTCTAACTGGTAACGGCACACAGAGATGTCTCTTACCCTACTCGTGCCAATTAAAAAGTACCTCCAGCTACAGCTTAATGAAGTACCTAGTGTAGTACAAATAGCCTGCACAGTGTGGAGTTGTCATATGAAGTTTGACCATGAAAACCTGAATGCTTTGATCCTAAAAGCTCTGAAAATGGTCGGCTCATTAAAGACACTGCACACCATGTTTGCAGCTGCTCAGCAGGAACAATGCGTTTAAAAAAAAGCTGGTTTTGTGCTCATTACTAGTCAAAAAAGTATTTGTAATGTTCTCGAGTCAACCCCCTTTAATAAAGCACGATGCCTTTAGCGTGTTGATGTGTTCTACTTGTATTAGATTTCTGTATAAACCAATCTAATGTACATTTAAAAATGCTTCTACATGAAGGTTTTTCTTTTTCTCAAATGATCCCTGGAGGGAACTCCCTCCTCATTAGCTTCAGCATAGGATGGATGTTGCTCTGTGACACATCAGCAGGGTTTGAACTAGAGAGCTGTACAACCTGCCGCTTTTGAAACTCTCCCCGCAGGGCTGTCAGACTAAAACCCAATTTGAGCCCCATTTCTGTCATTTGTAAACCCTCCTACATCCTCATAATCCTCCATCTGAGCTCTGTATATGACATTGATAAATCAGACTGAACTGCTTCAGCAACAGCGAGACAAAAGTGGTGAAGATATCATGAAATGTGCGTTGACAATGTGACTTTCTCCCGACCTCACAGCTCGTCCGTCCAGCTGAGCCAGATTAGCCACTTAACCCAAAGTCAGGAACAAATGGCACCGCCACTCAAAGGTCACATACGTGGTGGAACTGAAATGAATTGACAAATAGAAGCTGAATATTTCTATTTTCATTGTTCCCTCTGAAGTCTGGTTGATATCTCAGGTGTGTTGTGAGCAGACTGCTGGATGATGGATGCGTTTGAATTAGCAGGAGATTACACAAAAGGTATTGCACATAGAATAGAAATAGTGTGATTGAAATGGATTTCAGGGGTGATGATGGTTTCGAGGTAATCACAATCAGCAGGGTATTTGCAGCAGGAAGAATAACAGCATTCTCCTGTTAAATTATTCATGCCACATACTACACATTGTGCATGGGTGCTCAGTCTGTCAAGGCAAGATGGCAATGTCAGAATGAAGAGATTCAATAGCTACCTGCCGTGGATATTGAATTCCTGCATGACAAAAAAGATGGACGAGGTTTCAATAGGAAAAGATTTAAATTTGCATCTATTTTTGAAGCTCAAAACATAATTATAATACATTATCGAAATGGTCAATTAACACATGAAAACGTTGCCGCTGTCTGTAAACCAAAAGCCCACTATCAAAACCTAATCTGAGTTCTATTTGTTGCTTTATCTCAGTAGCTTTTTCTACCCAAGTAAAAGAAACTAGTATTGACGGTAGGAGACAGGATGTTCTCTATGTCAACATGAAGAACAAGGGTCATTTTAAATGTTCGAACAAACAAAAAATGCTGCAGTTTTCCGCTGAGGACAGTCTCACATTGTTTTATTTTGCTCTGGTGAAACTATTAAATAATTTATTTAATTCATATCTTGCATTAAGTAGAGCAACACTCATTTTATGTGTAGAAATATTTTTGATTAAAAGATTTGTATATTTAAAGGATGTATTTATTATCTTTATTCATTATGCAAAAAGAGAAGGCAGCTGTCTGCCAATTTACTCTGCAATTATATTTTTTCATTATCAAAATGGATGAATAATTATAATTTTAAAACATGAGCAAAATAAATAATTGAATCTTTATTTACCAGATTTCTCAGTCTATGATGTATTTTATTATTTTTTACCATCAAAAGATTTCCTAAGTAATCTAATGGTGAACTATAACTAATCCCACCATCTCATTATCCTTAATCTGTTCTCCATCCACAGTCCAGCTGTTTTATCAGGTGGATTAAGAAAGCAGCAGCAGAACAATGTGACGCTCCGGAGCATAAAAGCAGCACATGACAGCCCCACAACAGAGACGGAGAAAGAAAAGATCCTTCCTGTGAAATATTCTTTGAAGTTACAACAAAAGGATGAAGCAGAGGCCCTCTGGGGAATCCCCTCGGCATTGTCCTACACATCCATTTATTTCACTTTTCATCTGAGAAGGGTGAGACCTGACCTTTTTTCACCGGATGATACCTTGCTCAGTCTGTAACTTCATGTCCCCTCTAGGTTTTTCAAGTGTGATTGTTATTTTTGCTCCCGGCAGGAAACCTTAAATTGGGTCATCATGGACAGTCACGACGTGTGAAGTCAGACTTTGAGAGCCAGCAGAGGGATGGTCATTTCTCTCTGTGCCAAAGAAAAAGTTTTCGACATGACGGCTTGTTTGGAGGCTGTAAAGTGTTAATTTTATGCACGATGTTGCTCCCTTAAAAAGCCCAGCTGCTCCGACAATTACATCTAAACATGGATTCGACACATCAGCTGCATCTGCTGCTGAGCAGCGAGGAGTTTGGCTCCAATTGTCCTGCCTCTCATCTGTAATGGTGCTGGGAGCTTTAAATGACCAGAGAGTGCTGCTGGGGGAATAATGATGAGCATGATGTGCCGCTGAGAGCAGAGAGACTGAATGCATGCGAGAGTCTGAAATCAGCGAAGACGGATTGAAAGATTTGAAAAGATGACGTTCAAACTTGGAATATTTTCAGAAAACAGTTCAAAATGTTCCAAGTCTAAAGAGTGAGGTCGCATTTATGCCTCCATTTTAGTGTCAGAGCATATTATTTATTACAACCGCCGAGTGAGTTTTATACCGCAAAACATATGCTGGTCACACACTGTAAGGCATGAAATCTTTCACCGGACTTGAATCAATATTAGATTTTGCCAGATGTATTTCACTTCATGTTTCTGCGTGTGCAGCTATAAATGATAAATACTGTATGTGTAAGTGTAACACCAAGGATTTACACAGTTTAAACAATAACCTATCCTGACAAAAGGCAACACTTGTGGAGTCTTTCTCAGGAGAAGCACTTCAGAGCCATTGAACGTGTCACAGAATCGACTTCCATTGAGACATTCTGGATAGTGAGACCTGAAATCAATCAAGAAGCTGGCTGGTGTTGGCCTGTTTTCATCCCTCGTGCCGGGGCAGATAAGGTGGTAAAGTCTCTTTTTATCCCAACATGCTCTCAGCTGGTCACCTTTCATCAAGGCAACAGTCGAAATCATGATCAAGGCCTGGGCCGAACACCTCGGGGGAGTTTGATTGCACAGATGAACAACCTCGACAGTTTGCAGACTCCAGTGCATTAATGAAGGCCATACCATTAATGTTGTAGGTCTGACTCGGTGTATGTGAGGAGAGGATTAAATGAATCTCTCGTACGTCTCTGCCTGGAGTGCATATACAGTATGCTTTGATGTTAGAGCACTGTAGGTGAAATGTATTTAAATGTATAAAACAGTCGTGTATCTGCATTGAGTACTTTTTACTATTAATACTTCCAGTACATTTTCCTGAGTATACTTGCACCACAAATGAGATATTTAGTTTTTCCTGGTGGTACCTTTAGAGCTCATTCCTATTTGGTTCTGAACAGCAAGTGGAGACTTCAGAGACTTGTTGTGGTTAATCCATCAGTGTGAACAAGCTACAAATCCCATTTTGCAAGGCTGCTGCACAGTGGTGGCGTAATTAATCTGTCATCAAAGGAGCCGACCTGCTGAGAGCCACGGCGACAGTCTTTACTTCTGCCATCTCTGATTTTCATAGTTTCCTGTCCTAAATAAACCAAACACTATAATCTGATTAAAGCAGTGGAATATAATCCACACCGGATCTAAAGCACAGTCAGGGGCATCTCCATCAACCCAAAGATTCCACTGCAGAGAAGTTAAGAATATTTTGGGAGGAATAAAAAGTTGAGCTTTACTCATCTAGTCTATAAACAGATATGGAAGTTTGGGAGATATAATGTGTTTACATCAACCTGTTTTTACGGCGCGTTTTCAATTTGCACTTTGCGGAAATGTAGAAAAAAATACGCTGAAAGTTCGCAAAAAAAGTTGTTACACATGGCAAAGTAGGTGTATCATTAAAAACTAAATGAGAAAGCTCAAATGTTTTCAGAAACACATTTTGGTGAACTGTTTTCGTAATATGTAAGGGAAAGTTTCCAAACGAGTCGTGATGTTGGCCCGGTTTGAGCAGCACCTCCAGCAGCGCGTACTTGAGCATACCATGGATGTATACAGAGAACTGGATACAGCGTTGGAGGCGGGGCCCCGGTCATTCCTATGAGAGTTGCTCATTGGCGCATGAAGCCTAAATGGCTCAACTTCCGTCTGGAAAAGTATCCGGATCTTGGCGGAGTAGCATCACATGACTTGGTCACGGGGTCCCAACGTCACGCCGTCGTCACGGCTTGCGCTCCAGCCTCGGCCTGGGTCTCACTCACATGAACGGAGAAAGGGAAATAACTCTGGATTCAGCTATTAGTGCGTTTTACAACTTTAAAAACTTAATTTTTTAAATAAGGATTATTAGAGTGTTCATACTGGGAAGTTGATTCACCTCAAAAAAAATTATCCGCTGAGTTACAGACGTCTCTTTCCCAATGTAAGTCTATGGGAAAAAGTATTCTTGGGCCCAATGGCATCACGTGACGGACACAGAAGTTGCAGTACCGCCGTTTGGCCACTACGAAAGTCCGGATCGAAGACCGGCACACTTCCTGGGGGCTTGGTGCATACCCTCACTAGCCGTTCGCGGGTGCGGTGCACATTTCCATGGTAACAACGAGCTCCACTAATCAGAGACCCTAGAAGTGTATGATTCAACTTTTTACCATGGTATATTGTTAAAAAAGTTACCTAGATTCGCAATTCTTCAAAATCGCAATACATATCGAATCGGCACCCATGTATCGTGATAGTATCGAATCGTCAGATCGGTGTATCGTCCCAGCCCCGGCTAATAAATCCACGATTCTGAATAAGAATGTGATTTTCACTTCAGGAACGTCACTGTTGAGCTCTATTCAATTCACAACGTGGCATAATGTGACCAGAACGTGTCCCGTCTCTTTTATACGTCACAGGTGCCGAAAAGTCTTCCACAAAGGATACACCTGTGCATCCTCGCTCACAGCTCCTCCAGCAAACCTCCTCTCTCCTTGAGATACCCTTTTAGGAATTGAGACATCCTTCAAGACGGCGCGCTGGGATCGATTTCCGGGTCTCAAGCCGAAGGAGAGATAGTGAAAACAGAAGAGCGGCTCGACAGCAAAAGACTGTCGGCAATTAGCAGAGCGAAGAGGCAAGAGTGTCCTGTGAGGATCCATTACCCAGAAGATATCAGCGAACATCGATTCACCAAATAAGTTACTGTTCTTTTATGGTCGTGCTATTTTCTTATCATATTCTTGTTAAGAAGCAGAGAAAGTTAATGTTATATTTCTTCAATTCCCTGTTGAATCTATTCCACTGGGCTTCACACCCACAGCCACGAGGAGGGGAGTTATATAAAATATGTATGTATGGTTTGTCAGATGGTGCCACACATATATCTACGCGAGTGACAGCAACATCAATCATAAAGTGAGCTATAAATATTGTAAAAACTACAACACTAGATTGCATTGCAGACACACATTTCATAGCATATTCAAAGCACATATCTGCAGGCTCTTGCTAACTCAGAGAGGAAAGCGAGCGGGGTGGAGATTGAGCGGAGTGCCAGGTGCGGTCCACGACGATACCGAGCCAATTAAGCTCTTTGTATATTTGTTGTTGGAGGAGTCGGAGTACTGATGGCAGGAAGACGTATAATCACACACCTGAAAGCATTAAAAGTGGCTACACCGTCGACGTAACTGTTGCATTGACTTGTTAATTAATTTGTTTGTGTTGAGTGAAGAGCCACAGCTGCAAACCAGACGTCTTTTTCTCGAGGTTTTCCTGTTCAAATGTTATTAAGTTCACAGGTGATTTCAGTCAAAAGGCTTCTCTGGCAATTAATCTTTATTTAACTTAGACAGAATCATATGACTCATCAAGTGAATTGTGGCTTTTGTTTTACAATACCTGATGAACACGGCTTGGGAGTAATTTATGTAAATCATTTTTCCACTACATGACCTCACATAAATGTCTCCTTTCATTTCTTAGAAAGGAACTGATAATAAAGTGTTACCACAAATTAGTTTTAACGCCACAAAGTTTGGCGTCATATGAAACTAGAAAACCTAAGAATCCATTGGTACCAACCATGTCATACTGGCTTGGCGTGATTATCGCTCCAAACTTACACTAAATATTGACGAGGAAAAACTGTCATGACCATTCTCAAAGGGTTCCTTGACCTCTGACCTCCAGATATGTGAATGAAAATGGGTTCTATGGGTACCCACGAGTCTCCCCTTTACAGACATGCCCACTTTATGATAATCACAAGCAGTTTGGGGCAAGTCATAGTCAAGTCAGCACACTGACACACTGACAGCTGTTGTTGCCTGTTGGGCTGCAGTTTGCCATGTTATGATTTGAGCATATTTGTTTTATGCTAAATGCAGTACCTGTGAGGGTTTCTGGACAACATTTGTCATTGTTTTGTGTGTTTAATTGAGTTCCAGTAATAAATATATTCATACATTTGCATAAAGCAGCGTATTTGCCTACTCCTTTGTTAATAAGAGTATTAAATACTTGACAAATCTCCCTTTAAGGTACATTTTAACAGATTAAAAATGTGTGATTAATCGTGATTAAGCATGGACAATCATGCAATTAATTGCAATTAAATATTTTAATTGATTGACAACCCTAATTAATACACTTTCAATTAATTAATTCCAATGCGTTGCTTCCTACAGAGTCACACATCAGGTCTGCCAAACATCCAAAAATGTAAAATTTGTCCACAAGCAAGTATGCAATTCTACATATATGAAAAATAAACTCTTTGAGCTTTTTTTTTTAATCACAGAAATTCTTCTGGAATAATAATAAGCTGTCCCAGACATTCGTCTCTGTAATTAGCAACAAATTACATAGTTCTTTCTAGGAAACTAGCTGGGAAATTACAGCCGTGCTAGCGGTTCTGAGAGGCTGTACCAGCTGCCTCATTCAGTTTTCAGGAAACCTATTAAGGCACTTAATATCAGCCGGTGGAGATATGCAAGTTATTTTTGTGTCATTATTTAAAAAGCTTTCTTTGAAAAATAATTTGATTAATGTGTATTTAGCTGAAAGACAAGGTTGCATCATTTTGGCTTCATTATGAATCTTTTGATTCAGAAGGTGGAAGTCAAACGTCATGCAGTTACGGATCAAATGTAAATCACTGAGATATTCGTTAGAGAGAGACGGCCAGATGGGCTGGCTTATTCAAAGATCTGTGATTATTTTATAAGGTCTTATGTGGTCTAAAAAAACGTTGTTTTCCAGGAAGCAATAGTGATGGGATTTGGAGATTAAATATATATATATTTTCCCTTCGATGTAAATGATGAAGCCGTTTTCCTTCTTAAGTAGTTTTCTTGTAATTCAACATGTATTTCAGCTGAATGGAGCAACAGATGTTCCTCTGATGTGTTCACACGTCTTCCAGCAGGGGTGACACACTTGCCCCTATTCTTAACTATGACGAACAAACCCAAACAGCACATCCCACACAGCAACACATGCAATTAGTCGGAGGCCAGAGGTGGCCTCGAGACAGCAGGCATTACTCTTACTAATAAGCCCCGTCAAAGTGGAACACACCACGCATCCATCAGCCAATAACTACACTGTCTACCTTGAATGTCGTAAACACGCAGGGCGATGCCTGTTAAGCACAACACGAGGTAAAAATAAATGGTCTATCGAGGAATGGAGTTTCTCTCGGTTACTACTGTTGAACTAAATAAGGGGATTAGTTGATCCTCATTGGTGCAGTGCCTAGAAAAACATTTGGACTATTTCTCTGTTGATCAGAGTAAAAAAAAGTACAGCGACAACGACCTTTAAAAGATAAAGTGAAAATAAATGTTTACAAGATTAACAAATTATAAATAACCTAGATTAAAAGCTTTTATAAAAGGTGTTCACAACTCATGAAGTCAAGTCATTATATATGATTACAAATATGTTATCCAGCATTCATTAATAGTTTATATACACCAGTTATGGGAACTTTATAAGATAAATTATAGTTGTTAAATACATTAATAAGCAGTCCTTGTATCTGCTTACAGCTATATATTACAGTGTGTTATAAAACAGTATATGAATTGATTATATACTGCTTATAAGTGATAAATAGTGTTACCGATGAGACTTAATGATCTCCAGAAGTGAATTTTACATGTTTCAACAGCACAAGAAACATTTGAAATAAATAAAATAAATAAAATAAATAAAATAAATAAAATAAATAGAAAAATAAAATAAATAAAACCAAATAATGATAGAAGCTACATTCAAAGGCAATATATTCTGTCCATAATACAGTGTGATTTGTGCATTATGCAAATATCTGTGTACAAATTAAAACATTTAGACATATTTACATGTGATCATCCAACATCCCTTTTAATCACCCATTCGGTATTTTAGATTTATATTTACACGACCGAAAAATAGAGAAACTGTAGTGTGTGTCAGTCATTAAAGATCATAAGAAATGTCAGCGACTGTTTCTTTCTTTTAATATGGAAATGGAACAATATCTTATCATCACAGTGACTTTTCTGTTCCCAAAGACTTTAAAACAAAATCACAGAAGGACATTTCTTTATGTGAATAATATTATCCAAATCATGTTTATATATTGAACATGAATGATGAGCCTCAACAAATACCCGCTGCATGCATGATGTGGATGACTGACATTCTGAAAGGTATTGAGTTACGTAAACATCAGATGGGAATACATGCGGATCACCTTCTGACAGACATGACAATAATTTTGCAAAACTTCTCGTCTCATCAGTAAAAAAACACGTCAATAAAGATGCTAATATCTTTCTCATGCATGCTTTAGCGATTGGATCTATAAAGGCATTCATCTGTATTCAGACTATAAGTGGAAACTGCTGACTTTTGCATCGACACCAGTTGTTTATCTAATTTATTATTTACTGAAGTATTTTTCAGACGTGAACACATGGAGATTGTTATGTACAGTGCAGTGGCTCAAGCTATGAATAATTTATGAGCATCAAAGCTATTAATCAGCATCAATCACGTTGATATTGTGAGGGCTTTGGTTTAGGACCCAGAAGCAGACACAGACACAGCTGGATGGTGGTTGAAAGTCAGGTGGATTTATTATAATTAAAGGTGGTGAGGGCGCTGGAGAAGGCAGGGGACAGGCAGGCTGTTGAGCAGGGTGGAGCAGCTGGAGGAATGAGCTGCGGCGGCGTGAGGATGGCTCGATGGGAGGCTGGCACTGGAATCCAGAAGACAGGAGAACACAAGGTTAGATATCAGAAGCACTAGGAAACATAAGAATAACTCTGGTAAGTAGAATACAGAGCGGCCGAGAAAATACCAACTGGTAGGCAGAACAATCTGGCGAGGACTGGCAGGAAAGCTGGTGTTCTTGTACTGTGGGTTGATTAGGTGATTGTTGACAGGTGCAGAGTGCAGAGTGGAGAGTGAGACCAGGTGCCTGATGAGGAAGCCGCGCCCCTGCCACACCCACAGGCAGGGGAGGGGGAGACCCAGGGAAAGCAGAACACTGAAAAACTCCTGGAGTCAAGGCCAGAGACGTGACAGATATTGCTTCAGACCTTTTGGGGCCAGAGGCTCCCCAGACTGCTCTTTATGCTAATAGAGGTGACAACCAGCAAGTACCATCGTACTAATGGTCAATAGCCTGTCAGGTAGCCGGCTAATGGGCGCTCTATCCCTCGTCCAGATACCTGACTGACCTTACACGCTTTGAACTACACGCCTGAGGCAATTAGAGGACTGTTATCATTTCATCCAAAGTGTCTTGGAAACATTTACCAGCCAGAAATACACGCCTCAGGAGGACACATTATAGCCACCTATGGGTTTAGATCAGCAGGAGCCATCATCTCCTTTCATCAAATTGCCAAGAAGTTCAGGAGAGCAACATGATTCCTTTAATAAAAAACTTTATTGTGCCAATGTTTCAGGAGCAGCGTCAGTCTTCAGGGCACAAGAAAATCATATATTTCCAGGCACCAAGCAGCCTCCTCGGGGGTCAGAGGAAACCCGATGATTGAAGTTTCAGAATCTCAATGATCTTTATTAAACTTTTGAATCAGCTCGAATAATAAAATATGACTTCCAGGGGTTTTAAAATATTAGAGATTAGGAATCAAATTTCCAGGTTGGGCTAATAAATATGATAAAATACTTTTAAAGAGTTTCTGCCATAAACGATCTACACATAACACACTTTTCCACATATTCAGCAAGACAAACAAACAAACAAAAAAACTAGGGCTGTCAAAGTTCCGCAATAAAAACGCATTAACGCAAACTCATTTTAACGCCACTAATTTCTTTAACGCATTAAACTGAATATCTTTGAGTTGTGGACAAAACAAGACATTTGAGGACATCTTAGGCTTTGGGAAACACTGATCCACATTTTATAGACCAAACAACTAATCAATTAATCAAGAATCAACAATGAAAATAATCGTTAATTGCAGCCCTACTCAACATTACCATCTCTTTGATGTTAGACTGGATTTTCACTGTGCCTCGTACTGGTGGTATCGCTGGTGTCTATTCACTGCCTTCAGTGCAGAGGAGGATATGTTTATTTTTATCTCCACCTAGGACATCAACAGTAAGTGGTGGTTTGATGGCTGCTCAGTGCTCGGAGATAATGCTGTAATCCAGGCGAGGACAAAACAAGTGACCCCAGAATACAAATCGTACAATAACATGTGCAAAGCATATATTGAATCCCTGGGGCATTTGCGTGAACTCAATTTCAGATTTTGGCAGCTATCGTCCTCTAAACCCCTTAATGTGTCGCCCACCCACTAAAGTGTCATTCCTGCAGGTTAAAACTGTCTTGTATTGTCAGTACCAACTAATCAAGATATGTTCCTAGCACATGCATTGTATTTGGCAAATGAAAGCAATCCTGTTAATGTCTAATGTCCCTATCTGTTCGACATGTTACCACACAAAGTCACAGGAAGTTATCTGAGATAAGTAGCTGAAAGTTGTTGGATGATTTGTTCCAAGACTTCCTGGCAGGATATGACAGTTTATCGGCAGCTAAAAATAAGAAACACAAGCCAAAAGGCAACACACTCATGCTGAGGCTGTGATTTTAGAAATACAAATCACATTTCTTTGCATTTCACGTTGTAGCTTTGCATATTTTGGAACGATAGTAATTTTGGATGGCAGTTTGTGTTGGATGGTTTGCAATCCCACATTTATTTTGGTGATGAATAACGGCCTGCAGCATACAGAGTCATTCTGCCCAAATGTAATTTTTGTACTAATTGTGTAACAGTAGAGTACATATCAGTACATGTGGGTACAAGGGAACACGGTGTGAAGTTGGGGAATAAGGCAGCACAATCTGGGATCTTAAAAAATAATTTATACTGTTATTTGTTTAACTTCCAGGTACTTTTTCTGTTATTATGGTAAGTTTATATTATTTCCGACGGATAAATTACACTGTAAATTGGGAATAATGCCCTATGTTGCATGTCGCAATCCTTACTTTGCATTTTTATTAATAGAAATTAACCACATAGTTACTGGGTATCAATATTTAGTATCAACTAATATACATAATGAAAAGTTTCTGTCTTGCACCATGGTTTCATTTAGTGATGTAAATTAGTAAATACTTAAAGGGACTGTTTGTAACTTTTTAAGCGTATAAATGTACCGGGTCGGGACACATGCGTCCCCGCTCCTCTGCCTGCCCTTCATTCAGACCGCGTGCGTTCTCGCTGTCTCGCTCCCCCTCTAGACGTGAACACGCGCTCACTCCACACTGCAGGAGAGTTAGTTTAGCTCTGAGAATATCTAGTGAATGTACAGTGGACGTTTGTGCAGTAATAAATGCTGCAGCTCCTCCAGACCAACAGAGGTTTCCCGTGTCTTGTGAAGTGACGGGAGACGTTACCGTCACCAACCGGGTGCCGGTGTCTTCCCTGCTCCCTCCGGCTGCGGTCGGGAGGGCGATAACGTTTCTCTTCCTGCTTCAGCTGAGGCAGTAAAAGCCAACACTAGGATCAGCAGTGATTCATGGAGAGACCTTCATCTGGTCAGCTAACATTACTGCCAAGCAGCTGAAATATAGAGTGATATTGTGGTTTTAGCTGACGTGTGTCGCCTCACTGTTTTGAGCGATGCTCGTTCATGTCTATTTAGAGCGAGCAAGCGCGAGCCTGACGCTGACTTTTATTGACTTAACGGCCACAGGTGTCGCTGTTTCTGAAAGTTACAAATAGTCCGTTTAAGTTATAACAGGCTAAGTTTGAATCTACAAAAAGCTGGTGCAACTGGCTGCAGGTCTCTTCTACTTCAAATTGATGGACTGAAAACTGTCCTAACAGACGGCTTAAATAAACAGAATAAATAAATGTTGATTTGTGTGGTCAAAATATATTTGAAAAGCTATGTGCGTGTCTCTGCGTCTAGACTGAAAACTCTCATAAAAGTTCAATATTTCACCATCTAAACTACACTTGTTCAGGGTGGAGTGTTTTTCTCCGAGGGCTGCACCCCCTCCATCGTTAAATCAAGTCGTTAACGTCAGATGGATTTTCTGTCTTTGAAGTACGGCCAGTGCAAAATAAGAAAGGCTTAATTATTCAAATACACAGAAATCTGAATTATTCAAAGCCTGACTGATTCGCTCACTGCTGGTCTGATTGTAAATGGATTCGCCAGACAAATATCTCAATCAACAGTGCATTATTTATCGGTTTCTGATGAGAAACTCAATCAGATGTTGACAGAGAAGCACAATCTCCAACACTGACGGCTGATTTACAGTAATACTGAAAATTGCTTTTCCCTCTAAACTGTGCTTTTATCTTTGCCTCCCCAGAGGTTATGGGCAGCATACAGAAAAATACCATTTACTGTTTACCTTTTCTTATTAAACCATGCGTTATCCCTGAAGGCCAGAGAGTGCTCTGGAAGAACAACTTCACCGGCTAATTGTCCACATCTTTCAGGACACAACGAGGGACAACCATCCAGCATCTACTTGGAAAATCCCTTTGCAAAGTACAAGCATTTGTTCCGCAGCACAAACAGCAAAGATGGTTTATATCAGATCAATAAACTGTGTTCTGGCTTTCTCTTTCACCCCGTTTTAATTATATCATCTCCATCCCGCCCTCCTTCGGGCTCCATGGGATCACAGTACGCCGCTGTCAGTTATGTCATGTCCGCTCATTTGGAAGTGATTGAAGCTGACATCCTAGGTGTTCTGGACCAATTGCCCTTTCCCTCGCACAGCGGAGAGGAAAAACAAATAGCTGCCACAGAGCAGGAGGAAAGCAGGACGCTTTTAAACTGATCAAATAACTGCACTTATCAGCGAGCGGGCCGAGGTCCACTCAATATTTCCCTTATTTCCCATGAGACATCAGGAGTAGTCGGAAGGTTAATCAGATGCTTTTTTTGTGTTAATTGATGAAGAGAGGATGCTTTGATGATAATCACCCAATTACTCTTAAACTGCAACCTTTGATGGGAAAAATATATATAAATGGGGCGGCTTTTTGAAATGGTCTTCAATGAGAGTGAAGCGTTTGGCACGCTGCTTTTACGTTGCTGAGCGCCTCGCGTTTTTACGATATGTGCAGCTTATGTTGACAAATTCAACTCAGAGCGGAAAAGCACCCAACCTCATTTGTGTTTTTTCTCATTGTGGTGACTTTTCCTGGATATCTGAAGCTATATGACTTTAGTAACCGTAGTTATCGTAGTGATCTGAAGAGAAAACAGCAGGAGGCAAACTAGTCCAGTACTTGAGATTTCAGATAAGTTGTTTTCATTCATTTAAACTGTATTATTAACTATTTTGGGTAGCGTAAAGTTCATGGTTTGTATTAAGATAAGGTATGGTTTGGTGGTTGCCTAGCAACAATATAAAATAAAAATATGCAGCGATAAGTGATCATTTCTGTGGGTTTGTCTCTATGAGCGACACCATTTTCCCCATCGTTCATTTAAAAATATCAATAAGTGCAGCTTTAAAGTAAAATTACTCCTTGAATTATTAAATAAAGAAACTATTTTCATGTCATTCATTACAGGCAGGCATGATACAATATAAAAATTTCATAAATAATAATATAATAATAAATATAATATATAATAATAAATAATTGAGATTCAGGAAGATATTACCCAATAATCATTAAAATGTTTCAATATCACTTTACCTTACATTTAGGGTAAGAAACAAATATTATTAGTGTCACAGAGGTTATTTTTAGTGAAAAACAAACAAATCAAAATCTTAAATAAGGTAATCATGTATCATAAAGTCGCCAGGCATAACTAAACGATAAATTAAAAAAAATAAAAATAGAAACATTGTGTGAGTCTGTTCTTTCTTACATGATAATTACTGTATTTTTTACATTAGTCTCTATTTCTCACTTCTCTACCATGATAGCGAGCTAGATGGTTTTTCTAAGTCACTCGTGAAGATATTTGTGATTATCTCAATAATGAAAATTCACCATGATCAACTTATTGTGAGTGTTTTTCATCGTGATCCGTCCCGTCCCTTAGTACAGGTCCACTAAACAGAGAGCAAACAGGGAAACGTCAACATGATTTTGGTGCTTTCACTGGGTGAGGAGCTCTCATTGGAGTTAATGGCCCAGCATGTTTGGATTTCTCATCCGGTGTTCAATAAATCAGTGAAACAAGCTCAAACAGTTGACGACCAGACTGCAGAACCAGGGTCACCAGTTTTAAACTTGCTTCATGAAACAGGAAACAAGCTGGTTGTGCAGCTCTAAAGAAACGAACACCAAGACTTTGTTTTGTGAACTACTTAATTACATTTGAGATGAGACTACAGGCTAGATAAATTGGGTGACTGTTTTTCCGAGGTGGTAAATATTTTAGAAGTTTCTCCCCCTCACAGCACAGTACTTGCTCACTCTCTCCTCCATCGCTTCAGCGAGGCGAATATGTGTGAAGTCTGGTATTCGCCAATTTATACCCCTCCTAAAACTGCCTGCGCCTACTCTCCCACATACAGCCACACTCTTTTCACAAACTGCAAAACAGAGTTAAAGCAGACCCCTGCAGCTCCATATGGTTTTCTGTCAGGGATCATTAGCAAAGTGTGATTATTGGAACAATTTGTAGATTTTAAATTCACTTTTAGCTATGCCAACTTTATCCAGGGTTGTTTAAAATTCAATCCCAACTGCAAGACAGACTATACATTACACAATATAACCAGACCTGTGAGTTACAAGGTTGTCATAAAGCAAAGGTGATATGGTCTTTTTGTACTGGGCTGCATATATCTTGCAATTCCCACCCTCTCTGTTATTACTTTCAAACATGTAATCTCAACATGACAGCAATTATTTCTCTACTTTGATGTAAATTGTCCCAGACGGGTCTGCCTGCATGTTCGACGTGATAGAAAGACAAAGCAGCAAGAGTGATTTAAATGACAAACAGCACGTATAGGTAGAGACTGAAGGGTAATTTTGATGTGACTCACCGCCTGGTAAATGATAGTGGGACAAAACTCACCCCATCACAGTCAAGAGAGACGCCTGATATAGCTCATCAAACAGATTCAACCGAAAGGACTCTGAATCACAAAGACAACAGAGGATCAAAGACATCCTGATTACAGATTTAAGATGTCAAAGAATGGAATTAGAGATCCATTAGAGATATTTTCATGCTGATAAAAACTGTGTTGAATAGCAGACTAAAAATGGAAAAAAGGTAAACTTTGCTCAGGCAAGTCAACTTTGCTGAAAAATCATAAAATTAAATTTGAAACACCGAGTCAGGTCGAAAACAAATACTGTAATAGTCCAGCACTCATTTAATATAAAAACAATGTGTATCTATGGAATAATATTTCAATAAGATAAAACTATTTCTCTTAAATTAAAGGAATAGTTTGATACTTTTTAGAGCTGCAACGATTAATCGATTAGTTGTCAACTATTAAATTAATTAATTAACAACTATTTTGATAATTGATTAATCGGTTTGAGTAATATTTTGAGAAAAAAAGTAAAAATTCTCTGATTCCAGCTTCTTAAATGTGAATATTTTCCGGGTTTTTTTCCGACAGTAAACTGAATATCTTTGAGTTGTGGACAAAACAAGACATTTGAGGACGTCATCTTGGGCTTTAGGAAACACTGATCAACATTTTTCATAATTTTCTGACATTAAAGACCAAACAACTAATCGATTAATCATGAAAATAATCAACAGATTAATCGACGATGAAAATAATCGTTAGTTGAAATACGCTTCTTCACATTCTTGTTGAGAGTTAGATGAGAAGATCGATACCTCTCTCATATCTGTCCATGAAATACAGCTACAGGTGGAAACAGCCAGCCTGGCTCTGTCCAAAGGAAACAAGCTGCGTACCAGCACTCCTAAAACGTGATTTTATGCTTGCCGCATCTGCGTAGGTCACGAATGTCCGCACGGCCAAAGTGAAGCCACATCATCAGACACTGTGTTTTGTGCAGTAGGTTTTTGCCTGTCCGTGTATATCCAAATTTTTCTAGTTACGCAGACGCGGATGAACGACGAAAATTGAGAGCTTTGAGGAGCTTTGAGAATGTCTGTTTGCAGCGAGAAGAAACCCGCATAGAGTATAAAATATCCAAATGTTTCCTCATTAAAAATTCCACGTCAGCTCATGTCCGTGTGATCATCCTTGTGGAAAATATAACCGAGGCTTAAAGCTCACTAATTAACACGTTCTATCTTCTTTGTTTGTTGTAAAGCCCCATGAGGCAAATTTGTGATTTGTGATATTAAGCTATACAAATAAAACAGACTTGATTTAATCAACACAAAAATTGAAGCGTAAAAACGTTTCTTTGCGGTTTCATGTTGGATTGAATTGTGCTGCACTATTTTCTTGACTTGGCGCAGTGACTTCATAGAGTCTCTTCGTCGCTGTGAAGTTGCCAATTTATACAAATTAAACAAACGAGAAAGTTTACCAAGTCTACAACACAAAATCTCATCTTCATCGTACTTTACAAACTTACAAAACACTAATTAGATTCAACCTGGAACAAACTCAGCTCCTCTGTTTATTTTCCATTTTGTCTTTGTGCTTCTCCTCACCTTGTTGTGATTGATGTCTTCATATTGTGTTTTCTTATCTCTTGTATAATATTCGCTGTGAACATGGAGTTGGTCTTAATGGGATTTTTTTCCTAATAAATTATCAAATGTATTATTTCTCCTGTGCTCTCGTGGGATATCTCGACTACGACTCGTATGAAAAGGCTGTTTTGATTGACACTGCTACTTTATTATTCTGCTTTGACTTTTTCTCTTCCACCTTTTTCGCATTTTTTTTTTTCCAATTTATTTGAACAGTGAAAAAAACTGCAACTCAAGGATTTTTGCGTGAGGATTTCAACCTCACACACACTGTCAATCAGGTTTCAAGACAATATGCACACAGCAGCAGATTTGATAATGGACACACAATTTCTCCTGGGATGCTGTAGCCGATAAAAAGCAGCATGGTGTCTTATATACAGTATCCGTAGCTGTGAGAGAATCTCATTATATTCTCCTCTTCTTTTTTATAGCTCACACTAAACCAAGAGCAGTAAAATCAGTGAGTGGATACAATCATTTCAACAGTCCAACACTAACGGCTCCCTGGTTTGTTGCAGTATTATTCCAGTGTGCCCTCGGTCCAAACAGCTGTACAGTAAAACAGACCTGACAGCCATCAGATCAGATCTGCTCTGACAGATTCTCACACTTTCCCAGGTGTGCTGAATTTATTACAGGTTGGATTTGGCTCATCGCTCACATTGTTGCTGTGTTGAGGGGACTGCAGACAATAACGATGGTACAGTACATACAAACAGACATCAAGAACTTATAACTGACAATGACTGCAGGTCTGTTAAGTTCAAGCTAAATTGATTAAATCTAGGCAAGAAAAATATGAAAGTATTACTTATGCTGTAGTTTGTTTGAATTCGGCCTACTGTTCAGAGCCAAGCATGAATAATGTGAAAAGTGACTCCCTATTTCATGTATTAAATGTTTACCATTATCACCATCATAGTCTTGCATATTAGCACGCTGACATCTGCTGATTACCACTAAACTAACTATCGTTTAGTGTGGACTTTGCACCTTAACTTAAAGGGACTGTTTACACGTATAAATCTACCGGGTCGGGAGTCTCTGCTCCTCTGTCTGCTTGCCTTCACTCACACACCGCGCGCGTTCTCCCTGTCTCGCTCCACCTCTACACGTGCATGGGCGCTCACTACACACTACAGGAGTTAGTTTAGCTCTAAGAATATCTAGTGAATGTTCAGTGGACGTTTGTGCAGAAATAACTGCTGCAGCTCCTCCAGACCAACAGAGGTTTCCCTTGTCTTGTGAAGTGACGGGGCTCCGCAGACAGAAACGTTATTGTCTCCGACCGGATGCCGGTGTCGGGAGACGATAACGTTTCTCTTGAAAAGCCAACACTAGGATCAGCAGTGATTCATTGAGAGACCTTCGTCTGGTCAGCTAACATTACTGCCAAGCAGGTGAAATATAGAGTGATATTGTGGTTTTAGCTGACGTGTGTCGCCTCACTGTTTTGAGTGATGCTCGTTCATGTCTATTTAGAGCGAGCACAAGCGCGAGCACGACGCTGACTTTCGTTGACTTAGCGGCCGCAGGTGTCGCTGTTAACAAGCATTTCTGAAAGTTACAAATAGTCTCTTGAAGAGAAAACTTACGTAAAGCTGGTGCAACAGGCTGCTGATGTTTATCCAGGTGATGATATTATCCTGCTGCGTCATGTGTTTTTCTGTGGACTGTAGGACACACACTGTGAGGTGAAAACCTTGAATATCACATTTTTAGCATGAGAAAAACAGCTTTCTTTTTAGTTTAACCAGATCCTTTGAAAGACGTAAGCATAATAGAAGTTTCTCATCTTTCAACTGCATGGAAATCATTGCATTGTATGCTTTGCATTGTCTTGCCTTGAATAATGAATAGTTTAAAGTAAAGTAACTATTAAAATTAAGAAAGCGGCAGAGAGAGAATATACCAGAGTTCAGGGGTGGTCCTCCATATTCATGCCTCATTCATGAATATAAATCTAAATCCAGGGATTGAACCAGTAAGCTCTTACTGTAAATATTGCAACAATAAGGAAAACATGTTTGTTTGTCCAGAAAAGCCTGATAGGCTGAGAAAATACTGCCAAATGGATTTTCATATGTGGTTCCTTGCCTTGAGGAAGAGGCCCAAACTGGCATCACAGGAGACACTTCATTACATTGTTTTCATATCATATTATTTTTGGACTTGATTGTGCCGTTTCTTTAAGCTTTAGTCACACTGTGGATACCGTAAACACTTTGAAACAGACACTCAGTGGGCAGAAATCTTTGCTTCTTCGATATATAAAACATACCAACCTTCTCTGTTTCACAATGAGCTTACTTTTCATTTATATATCTCTTATAACTCCTGCTAATTAAACGTTTGCTGTGCTATGCAGCCACAAAATCTTTGACCTTTACATCAACGTTCACAGCTTTGTGTTTGAACATGAAAAAATCCTCTCGTCTAATAGCAAAACTGTGTAATTGTCTTCTCTTCTTAACACCTTAAATAATAGATAGGCAGCCTCCTAGAGGGGTTTCTGCATTGATGCACTTTATAGATATGAACCTCTGGGTTTTAACACATTTCATATCCATTTGGCTGCTTTGAATAGAGCTAATTGGAAAGCCCAACAAACAAACAAACAAACAAACAGAAAGCAAAACAGTTTGAAGTATCTGCTAGAACCAATTCCTTTGACGCCCCGCTGCATTTATATCTTGAGCAGCTCTGACTGAGCTGAAGGTCATCGATTCCCCTTAAATGACTCCAGTGAACACGAAGCAGCCCGAGATCTCACTCACAGCTCGATGAGAAGGTTATTCAACTGAACAGAGACTGAGCAGGACTTGAGAAAGAGAGAGGTCTCGCCTCAGTGGGCGCACCTTAATATTGTACTGAAAAGCAAAGTTCTACTTATTGATATTTTCAATAACACTTAATTGAGTTTATTAGCTTAATTGAATGGCTTAATTGGTGTGTCTGGGTGCTTTGCGTGACTGAATTGTCTTGTTGTAATGTTGCATTTCTATTATTTGTCTTGAGGTATAGAGTTGCATCGATTTCTGATTTTGCCTCTCTGGTCCGGTGTACGAGCTTACACCGGTTTGATTTTGTGCAACCGACTGAATCGGCATTTGTCATTATGACATGTTCTGGCGTCACGGCGCTAAATCCAGTTTGTATTGCATTAATAATAAGTAGGGCTGTCAAAGTTAATGCAACAATAACGCGTTACCGCAAATTCGCATAGCGTTAGCTGGCGCAGTTTTAAAGCCAGAGTGAAGATACTGGCATCATATGAAACTAGAAAAACATAAGGAATCCATCGGTACCAACCATGTCATACTAGCTTGTCGCAAAGGAGGCTTAATAATGCTCCAAACTTGCGCTAAATCTTGGCGAGGAAAAACTGTCATGGCCATTTTCAAAGGGGTCCCTTGACCTCTGACCTCAAGATATGTGAATGAAAATGGGTTCTATGGGTACCCACGAGTCTCCCCTTTACAGACATGCCCACTTTATGATAATCACATGCAGTTTGGGGCAAGTCATAGTCAAGTCAGCACACTGACAGTCCGGTGTTTGGCTTAAACCGGTGTTTTTTTACACTGCCCAACCCTTTTCAGGTACCTTTTGTAAACGAGATCTTGAGGTCTATGATACTTCCTGAATAAAGAAAGCGCAACTAACTAAGTGACTTATCTCTTTATCTCTGGAGAAGACATTTTACGTGATCAGTAACAGAAACTTCCTCTCTACAATTAGAATAATTCCATTAATAAAAAATACTGAGATTAAAATAGTAATTAACCGTAAACAACAAGAGAGTTCTTGGATTACATTTAAGTCTTAATGATCTGCATCTAATAATAAAATTATGCCTCAAGAAGTAAACAGCTTATTTCTGCAATTAGACCTTTTACACTGTGAATCAGCATGACTCACTGTGGAGGATAAAAAAAAACACTACAAACAGCTAGAGAATCGTGGCATTGGACTTCTGCATGCAAAAATGCAGATTTTGCATCCATAAATAGAAAGATTCTTCTTCTGAGGAGCTGTGAAGTTATCCAGTAAGCCACATTACTGCCTCATATCATACTGCAAACACTGCAGCACAACACCTTTTCCCACACCATCGCCTTCACCCAGGCACCGACCTCTCTGTAGAATAATTAATTTACCTCTTCAACCTCTTGAGGAACATTAATGGAGGTTAACAGACAGCCGAGAACAGACTGGGGAGCCTCAGAGTTGACAAAGATTTGTGCTATTTTTGGAGCAGAACTATTATCTTCTGGCAGATTCAGCAAAGAGCTGAAAAGGGAAGGACAAATAATATGATAACCTATATTGTATATTTATAAAAACCTGCATTTCTGTCACTGAAGCTTGATGCGGTTGTGATGTCGAGATGATGAGCCGTCAAGGACTAAATGACCCGTTGCATCAGTGTGTGGGCATGTATCTGTCACCCAGAGTCCTCCTGCTCCCTTTGTCATAAAACAAACTGCTGAAGATAAAAAGGAAAATGCCATCGGTGTGAGCTGTGAATTACCTACTGTGCTGTGGGCGCTCACGATGATGCAACGAGGCGACTCTCCAGGCGACAGAATAAAGGATCACAGAGCGTTTGAGTGCGGGGAAGGACTTTTCTTTGCTTCCAGCATCAAGGAAAGGTGCACACTCAAGTGCCCTATAAATTCAAAACACAGTAACAACATATTCAGTAAAAAATGAGCTGGAATCTGACTCATTTTTACCATATAGTTAAAAGTCCCTGTAGAGTAGGTTGCACACTGGCCAAGCATATTCTAGTTTATGCATTTCTATTATTTATTCCATCCTGCTGGCACAATAGATCTGTAGTCCTATGTTGTTGTTGTTGGCCTCTCTGGCTGAGTTATGTTGGCATAGTAAGCACATGTGAGTACAGCATACTTACCTGCTATCAAAAGTAATTTCTGGTCATTTCAGTATGTATTAAGTAACCACTCAATTTACTTATACGTTCTATTCAAAGTCATTGTTTTGGTTACATGCAACTTCAATCACCCATGTTTGGTGCCTGACAGCTCATCCATATTACCTGCTGGTCATGAGTCCAAACAGCCAAACAGGAAGTACTCGTACTTGTAAATTCATTGGAGGGAGGAGAGAGGGGATGGAGGAGGAGCCCAGTTGGTGGTGAGGCAGCATGGCCTTTTTTTTATCTTATAACAAATAAAACAAAATGAAATATGGATAAAACAAAAAAAACGGACAAAATAAACAAATAAATGAAAAATAAATAGATAGATAAAAAAATAATAATAAAATAAAATAAAATAAAGAAATAAAGAAAAATAAAGAAAACTTTTAAAAAATACAGGAAGTGAGAGCTTCCAAAGAGCTTTATAGTAGAGGGAACTCAGACTGTACCATGGTGAGAAGAAAAGGGGGGAGGAGTCTTTATTGTGTAGCATCCCAACACTGTATATTATGCCTAAATTGATTTAACTAACTTTAAACTGGAATAATTGGGTGTTTTGGTTCGGTTTCCTAAGGTAACTACGATGAAGGTTTACATGTGTTGGGTGACACTTTATGACTTTATGACTAAACTAGGGCTGCAACTAACGATAATTTTCATTGTCGATTAATCTGTTGATTATTGTCTCGATTAATTGATTAGTTGTTTGGTCTATAAAATGTCAGAAAATGCTGAAAAATGTTGATCAGTGTTTCCCAAAGCCCAAGAATGACGTCCTCAAATGTCTTGTTTTGTCCAGAACTCAAAGATATTCAGTTTACTGTCATAGAGGAGTAAAGAAACCAGAAAATATACATATTTAAGAAGCTGGAATCAGAGAACTTTGACTTGTCTTTCTTAAAAAATGACTCACATCAATCAATCAATTAACAAAATAGGCAATGAATTCAATATTTGACAGCTAATTGTTGCAGCTCTAGACTAAACAAAGACTATTAGATGTCTTCAAGTTGACTATGCTCTAAATAACTGATGGACTGAAAGGGAGTAACAGTTTACAGAGTGCTTTTTTTAAATGTACAAATAATATTTTCCCTTTTAGTTGAAAGAAACTCCTTTATAATAACAAATGATTACCTTTAATTATGGTTTACCAAATTACATGTATTAAAAATAGCAAATCACTTAACGTTAATTGCCTGAAAACAATTATACAAAACAGAATTGGCTTATACCAAAATATTACCACACACAAAACTTAAATCCACTCAGGTTTCTTCGGCAAAATCTCTATTTCTCACCCCTTTGACCACTATTTCCCTCCAGCGAACTCAGCTCAAAAGACTCTTAACCTCACAGTGGGCCAAAACACTCACACACAACAAAGATAAATAGAGTTGAAGGCTCCAAACAAACAACAAAGTCCAACTCACAGTTCGGCATCAGTCCTAGAGAAACAGTTCATGGTCCAAAAGATGAAACCAGATGGAAGCGGAGGTCAAATCCTCGCCAGCACCACAGACTGTGTAAAGAGCAGGCACACCAACTGTCCTTTCCGGTCAGCAATGGCGTTATCTGACCTTGTAGCATCTGGATGGACCCAACAGGTGTCTTTATCAGAGCACCCAGACAGCATTTCCAGTCACCGTGGGGTCTGTCTGACCTTGAATCCAGCGCTGGTGTTACGTTGAAATCTGTTCCCCAGTCAGATAGTGTTTGACCCCCGTTAAAATGATAGCGCCCTCGGTAGTTAGGGTTAGTGTTGGTTCAGGTTTAGTTAGGGGTAAACACATATCGAATGGAAACAGAACTTGACACAACACCGGGTCCAAGCTCACACTCGACTTGTTCACTTATCTACTAGCTCAGAGGTCAGCGACCTTTACTATCAAAAGAGCCATTTTAGGCAAAAACAAAAAAATCTTTCTGGAGCTGGCAAACCTTTGATAATTGTGATGAAGGTAACACAGTTTATAGTCTAAGTATATAGTATATAAGACTAATGCAGTGAGGGCCAAAGTGCAAATGTACTGCTGATGAAGTTGAAGTTGGTTCAGTTCAGGTGCAGATCTGCTGGAAGTTTGCTGGGCCTAAACTAACTTCTGTATGTGTTGACTGAGGAATTTCATTAAACTTTAATAATAATAATAAATTGTAAATTCCTTTATTTTATTGATATCAGTACAAATATTAACAGTAGATTGACAAGCAGACACCTAGGAAAACAGAAACATTATTATTTAACCTAAAGTTTATATTTTATGCAAACAAATGGACAAGAAATGTCACGAGAGTGAGTGCAATGCAACAAGGAATAGGACCCAAAGGCAGACATACGGTGCGTTCCAATACCCATACTACCATACTATGTAGTAAGCCAGAAAAAGATTTAATATATCCCAATAAAAGCCTTTATGTCAAATGCAGTATGCCAAAAAAAACTAGGATGTCATTCTGCAACCAGTCGCATTTTGCAGTGTGCAAGCCAGCATGCTTTTCTGGCTTTTCTGACCCACAATCCTCTGTACAGCGGATATATATGAATGTATGTACTTTGTAAGGGCAGCTGCAGTATGTGCTAAAAGGTAGAAAAGTCCAGACAGAAGTATCAGAGTCCACAGGTAAACAGGAATGGGGTTGGGGAAAAGGTGCAGGCAGATGAGTGTCTGGATGAAGGGGTCAGGTGACTGGGGCAGGTGGAAACGTCTGAGGGCATCTGGTGGACAGGTGGCAATCACCGGGTTTGGTGAAGTGGGAGAGTGGCTGGAGGGAGGGAGGGACAGAAAGGCAGGATGAGACAAACTATGGGTTGTAAATAATGATAAGAAAGTTTATTTTTATGCAAACAAATAGACAAAAAAAGTGAAAGAACACATTGCTTTAGTAGATGTTGCATTTCTCTTGCATCCTGTGCAAAAGCAGATTTGCATTTTTAAGCCTTACTCAGGTTCAATGGCAATGATTTTGTAAATTAATGAGCCTAAAGGCATAAAATGAAGGCATTAATATCTGTTGCTGTCCAGCCTGAAATCCTTTACACTGTTTTTTCTCAATTTTACTGCTTTATACGACTCTCTTTCTCTTTGAAGTGCAGTATATAGCTAACCATATAGCTGCTGGGGGAATGAAAGTAATGCTTCTGATAATGTCTGTTTTTACAGCTACCAGATCTGTCTCCTGTAGTGACCGAATAAGATGGACCCTTGACAAATCCTAAAATATGAGACCAGCTGGCATGAAGGAGGTGGAAGGAGAGACACCAGGTCTCTTTTACTGCCCCAGTGACGCCATTTATCTGCAAGCCATCAACTCTCTCAGTCCAATTATTTTGGAGGAACATGTTCCATTTATCCCAACCTTCATTTTATTCCTGAGAGATCTCTAATTAGTTGTTTCCAGAGCTGCTGTCCGCGAGGCGACGAGTTAAGCCTTGAAACAGAGTAATGGATGTGGAGGAACATTAAACCTTCACAGCCTTCCGGACAGACGTTAAAGACGGCCACCTGACTGGCTGAAAAGATGTATATGGTGTGTGCAGGATGCATGAGCACTCGGGGACTGAGAGGAGGTGACACATCAGTTTCATAAGTCAGAAAACCCGAGGGTGATCCGCTCAATGATTCCAGCTTCCCAGGTGTATGAAGAAAAACACATTGTCAGTTTTCTTTCTCTGATGTCTTTGTCTGCCTTCAGACTTCCTGTGGACTCTGTTGCTGTCTGGCAGTGAATGAGGCGTGAATATGAAGTACCTCCGTCCTCATCACATCATTACCTGCTCTCCGTGCTTCTCATTACAGCCTCTTCCCGCGGGAGTGCACGAATCACTGGCTGCAGGGCTATTGGATCATGTTGTGCTGGTATCAGGTGTTCCTGTTATTGTTCAACCCTGACTTAGACTTAGATTTTGACAACTTTATTGTCCCCAAAGGGACTGAGTGTATATATGAGCAAATAGCACCTTTAAAGCTGTGGACAGAGCATTTTAAATCATATCATATGCAGTGTATTCCTAATTTATTGAATGTATGCTATTTACTTCAACAAAAAAATCGTAATAATGGCTTGAACACTGGAATATGTTGGTTATTTTTGTGCTTTCTGTGCTGAATCAACAGAAAGGTCTGTGTGGTTCATTGATTGTACTGTATAGCCCCTTTCCCCACTGGACAAAAAAACCCACTAACACCCACTAACATCTGGCTTTTGTCTTTATTAGGAAATGTAACACTCTGCATTCATTCCCAGGACAAATGTCTCTGCAGTAGTCGGGTATTTATCAGCTTAGACATCCTAATTTTCCGGCACGATGCTATGTGACGCGCATTTAAGTGAATATATAATAAATAAAATCAACAGGGATTTGGACGATTATTATTATTTATTAACGTACAAAACATGTAATTAATATGCTGTCCTCAAAGCCACCAGACTCCAGTCAGACAACAGTAACTTTACCTCGCCAATCATCGAAATACACTTCATTCAAACTCAACAGAAACTAAATAAAACTCATCAAAACTGACTTTGTTAGTCTTTCCACTGTTCCAACAATCACCAACTCTGATTTAGATTAAATAAACCCTTAATTCACCGAGTTAGATGTGAAAAGAAACAGCTGTTATATGCGCGCCTCAAGGCCACCAGACTCCATTGACAGAAACAGTCATTTTACCTCGCTGATCACACCGTCTTCGTTTGTCTTTCCACTGTTCCAACAATCCCCAACTCTGGTTTGAGAGTTTGAAAGAGAGACTGAATACATAAACAAATATAAAAATAAGTAACCAACGTAACTTATTCACTGTTTACTAACCCTGTATTCCAGCGCGTTCGTGACGTTGAATGTGACGCACCAGGAAAAAAAGTCAGAAAGGCACACTCGTCTACTGACAATGGGAAAGGAGTCTATTGCCTATTTTTAGTTGGTGTTCCTGTGTTTAAAAAACCTGCATATATGCACAAAGTTTGGTGGGAAAAAGGTTGATTTTAAGTGTTTTTGTCCGGGGGCTGACTGTCAATGTTTGTTAACAGCTTACAATGATGTTTTAGACGAGGGTTTTCCAACCTTTTTAGCTTGTGACCCCTTGAAATTAATCAATGTCTACTCATGACCTCTCATGACGAGTTATGGCTTACGTGTGGACATGAGCTGTACAGCAGTTTAACCTTCTCGGATTGTTTCATTTGAAGGACTTTTTGAGGCCTGAAGAAGTAAACGTAATCAGTATTTCACAAAAATAAAGCAAAAATCAAAGACAAGTCAAAAAGAAATAAACATAAAGGAAATATTTACTTCTTTCAAATCCCTTGAAACACCTTGTGACCCCTCAGATATGTGGAAAAAAAATGACTGGCCTGCATAGAGCCCTGACCTCAACCGCATCCAACACCTTGAGTGGAGGCGTAATGTTTGCTTGTCCACATATCTTGTTAATGTACAAAAAACATACAGTATGCATGTAAGATATACAGTACACGTCCACCCACAGGGATTTGCTCGGTCCAGGAAGCGTTGTGCATGCAGGCACGTTGTACAGAATGAAAGGAAACATACATTTTTAATTCAGGTTCTGAATGAGAAATAAAAGTTTTAATGCTCTGCTGCGAATCCTAGAGAGGTATAATATTCATCATTGTGATTCCATCTCCCCGCTGCAGAGAATCATATGGATGATGTTCACTGTGAGTGTCTGTCACCGCGCATCACTTTCCACAACAAACAACTCTCTGAAAATGACAGCTGTAACCAACACTGTATACATCTATGAGGCGCCCGAAGGAAAACAAATTATGACACCTCTGAAGTCATCATTTTATTGAAATGAGAGTGATTTAAGCTGAATGATGACGCCCCTCTGTTGAGCTCTATACAGTCCTCTGTTTCTTTATCTCTCCTGCAGTCAAACGACAACTCATTAAGTCACATGAAAAACCAATTCCCTCCAGTATGAAAGCTTCGCTCCCAGTTAAATTGGAAAATTAGCTGCAATTCACCGACGGCGGCAAAATTGTTCTTATGCGTGCACTGAAGTTTAAATTGGAAAAATGTCCGCCGCTGATCAATAAACGATTACGATGAGCTCATTTTTTTAAATCATTCTAGATAAGGCTCGACTCAATCAAAAGCTGAATGCTAGTTTAATCTCACATTTGTTTGACTATTTTACACAGAGAGAGACCAGATTTAAAATGTAATGGGTTAGAGGTCTTGTGCTTTTCTTTGATATGTTGGCTAGAACATTTTGTAGATGAAGTTATACAAGTAATAGTATTATTTTTGTTATGATAATTACTAGTTTTTCAAGTATTATTATTATTGTTATTATTATATTTATTCTAGTTATTGTTTCATTTATTTATTTTAAATATATATATATTACATTTTATTATTCTGTTTTTATTTATTTTCTTTTTTTTAAATGATGTATTTATTTATTTTGAATATATATATTACATTTTATTATTCAGTATTTATTTTTTATTTTTTTTTAAATTATGTATTTATTTATTTTGAATATATATATTACATTTTATTATTCAGTATTTATTTATTTTATTTTTTTTAAATTATGTATTTATTTATTTTGAATATATATATTACATTTTATTATTCAGTATTTATTTATTTTATTTTTTTTAAATTATGTATTTATTTATTTTGAATATATATATTACATTTGATTATTCAGTATTTATTTATTTTCTTACTTTTTTAAAGTGTTCTTGTGTCTTTTGACATTATGTTTGTTTATATGGAAAAGAAAAATGAATATTATATTCCATTTCTGCACCCCCAAAATGCAACATACTGTTCCTTTAAATAAAGTGTTTTGAAGTTTTCCAATATGCACATGAAATTTCTTCCCATAACTTTTCGTCCTTCTCTTCTCTTCTCTTCTCTTGGCGTGTTTAATGAGCTGCTTCTGCTGAGTCAGACTGATGAAATTGGTTTGGCAAAAAAGAAAATCTCTAAATCAAGTCCAACCTGTCAACATTTGATGTGATTTTACCTGAGGACACCTCCAGGTATCAGCAGCAGAGTCCAGAGAGAAGAAGAGGAAAAGGCATTTAATCAAAGAAGGGGAAAGAAGAGGAAGAGTCATTACAGTGGAAACCTCTGTGGCTCTGAGATAAACTCTGCAGTGTGTAAATCGACTTCACATTACAGAGAGGAAAAAGGACACTTTTGAGCTCATTAAAAGACTTTTACTCACTGCAGAAGAAGGAATAATGACTTGTAATGTATCGATAGTAGATGACTAGTAAATTGGGAAACATAATAACCAGAATGAAAGTCACATTTTAGCCGTGAAGCACCCCAGCAGACGGTGGCTGATTTATTGAATGGATGGCTGTTTTTTTTTGCACAAGGCTGCGACCGTATTGAATTTAGAGATAATACACATACAGTATAGAGCCAGATTCACTGACAGTTTATAGGCGCTTGCACCGGATAAAAAAATCCACACGAGTGCTTATAAGTTCCAGCTATAGATCACAGTAACAGTTATCCCATCAGAGAGCAGGGTTCATTTAAGACACAATTCCTCTCAGAGATTACTACGGCCACTAGATGTGTGATTTATTAAGAGGCTAAGAGAGAAGGAGACTTCTGTATATTGAATTTGTTTTATAGCTGTGTCGCACACACACAAAGTGGAAGAGGATGGATACTCCTCCTCTGCTGCAATCACCATTTAGCATATTTCCAATTTGAAACTTCAGCTGCAGTGGATAATGCCATTCCATAATATGTGTTGTGCGGTGAAATCAGGATGCATGCAGGAGTTAGAAATGTATTAAATTTGCATTGGTTTTGCTCCTCTTATGTGTGTTTGGGTGATAGTAGCCTATATACAGTGTGTGACTGTACTGCAGTGAGATATATAAAAGTTCTGTTTTGGTCAGATTATCCAACGCTAGAAGATTTAAGGATTCATTCATGAAAGGATTGCTGCCGTTTATAAAACTACAAACTAACAGCACCTAAAATACTCTGCACGAGAGGGGACAAAGTAGGATTAAAACACGGAGGTTTCGGGATAATTTCTCAGAATTTTGGGGGTTTTAATGAATTGAGAAGGAGTTTTACTTTCTACAAATACACAGAAATTACACATGACAGGTTATTATAGGCTGATTCTGATGTTTTTGGGCAATATATTTCAATATATTATATATTCAGTATATTTAAAATGTGTCCGTTTCTGGCAATAAACGAGTATAAGTACCAATATCAAAATGTAACTAGAATTACCACCTCCTGGATGTACGCGGTCGGGTGGCTGAAGCAGGAAAAGCCAACACTAGGATCAGCATTGATTCATGGAGAGACCTTCGTCTGGTCAGCTAACATTACTGCCAAGCAGCTGAAATATAAAGTGATATTGTGGTTTTAGCTGACGTGTGTCGCCTCACTGTTTTGAGCGATGCTCGTTCATGTTTATGTAGAGCGAGCACAAGCGCAAGCCCGACGCTGACTTTCGTTTACTTAACGGCCACAGGTGTCGCTGTTAACAAGCATTTCTGATTCTTACAAACAGTCCCTTTAAGTACATTTGCTCCATTTCTACCCACTGCTGCTTTAAGTATACAGAACTTGAGTTTATATTCTCAGTTAATTCCCATCACTATTAGCAGATCAAATTGACAAAAAAGAAAAAAAAAACATAATTTATTAAGCTTAAACTGAGACATTAGTATATCTGAAGAGTCTCTGTTTATTTAACAGTCCTTTAACCAAACTTTTACCTGCTCTCCTCACCAGCAGAGCCCTGTGTGTGTTTAAATGAACCTCTGCAGCCATCTGGTGGACAGAAGGCAGTACTGCAGCTCCTATGTGCACCAGGTTGCAGATGCGTGGATTGTTTTTTTTTCCAGATGTTTTAATTGAATTATACAGAGCCTCGACGTCCAGACCTTTTTTCCATCTAGTTTAAAAGGTATGCATCTCCAAACTGACAGCTGCACAGTCAGAAGTCAAGAATTTACCTTGCAATGTTTATAAATTCTTCTATTTTCATACAGTTTTATGGAGTTTTAGTTGGGCAGCAAGAAAAGAGGAATATAATGCATGTCCTTAAGTAGATCAGGAAGTGTATTTTATTTTTTTATTATTTTGCACAATTTAAGACTATACAAAATAACAGAAAAAATAAATGAATAATATACAGTGCAGGAAGAGGCAAAAACACTGGGCTTATCTGAAGCCTCCACCTAGAGACAAGATTAATACAAATAAATAATATGACTACATAATAGTGATAACAAAACAATTAGGACAAGATATATATATAATAACAATACAGTAAATATAAATAAAATATATGAATAATATAAGATGTGATGTGTGCATGAGTGAAGTGGTCCTGCAGCCTCTCAGTCTGTGCAGAAGCTGAAGGAGCCATTGCTGTATAACAGTCAGTGCACATTGTGTCCTGGCTGTTGATGCATGCAGGGTGCAGGAAAAAAAAAATCTTGTTCACACTTGCAGGAAGGAAACGCATGCGCAAAGAGAACACCATCCAACCAACCGGTTTGTGTCAAGTCGAGGCTGGACGGATGATGTGATCGAGCCAAAAAAATCACCTGTATTCTGGCATTCATGGTGACACAGTGAGTAGACACATTTATATATCAGACCATCCTGTTGGTGCATCTTTAAGGAGGATTAAATGTGGAGGATCCAGTTGGAGCTGCTGCACATTCATGTGCATATTCCAGCAAATACAATCTCCATTCGTGCATGCATATTGTGATCTGCACTAAAATGAGAATGATGATAAAATATGTGCTGCTTTTTTTTTTGCCCTCTCTGGCTGCAGCTTTTTTCTGATCAAATAATGTCATTATGTTTCTATAAATGGCTGCTTGCTTTAGGCTGATTGCTTCGAATCGACCATCATGCATTTGTGCGTGTGCATGTGTGCATGTGTGTGCGTGTGTGTGTGTGTGTGTATCCTCCCGAGGATGCGACTGATGGATGCGATTGCTGCGGTCCAAGAGTATAACGCCTTGTCGCTGTCATTTACTGCTCATCCCTCACAGACTGCGAGAAGAGAGGAAGAGGAGGAGAGACTGCTGGAGGAGGAGGAGGGCGGTTGTTGCTCACCACCACAATTTGGCTTTTGTTGCATGAATTCAGCATGATCCGACAAACCGGTAGGACATTTATTTCGAAGCTGTTTGCATTGCCATATCTGCACCTAAACGCACCACATGCACGCCTTGTTTCTTGATTTTTATAAAAATGAAAGGAGAAAAAAATGTATTGAGATTGCACAGAAGTTGACCCCATGCACAAGTCATGGTCGTGCATTCTGCAGGATTCCTTGTTTCATTTAGCACATTTACAGGATGAAACTGATTCTTCATTAATCAGGTTTCCTGCAAGATCTTTATCTCTTATGTCTTGTGATGTTTGTGTGCGTAATGCTCCAGTAAAAGAAAAAAACGACTCAGCTCTCACTGTGGTCTCCATGTCTTCTCCTCCTCCTCCTCCTCCTCTTCCTCTTCCTCTTCCTCCTCCTCAGTCTATGGGCTCGGAGCGGAAGGAGATGCGTAAGAGACAGATGCAGGTTCATCAGGAAGCAGCTGCCAGTGTCCTCCAAGCGCGCCACAGAATGGGAAACACCCCCACCAACGCCTCAAACGCCTGCTGCTTCTGCTGGTGCTGCTGCTGTAGCTGCTCTTGGTAATAATGACATGACACTGCTTCCCACACAGTCAGCAGGGCTGCAGATGGGAGATATATACAGTGATATATGTGTTGCAAGGCATGGTAGAGGGGGGCTTAAACATTTATTTTCCTCCACACAAACATTTACTGAGACACATTCTAATGTTGGAGATATTGTTTTAGCTGCTAATTTGCTGTCATCCATCCATCCATCCATTTATCTACCCGCGTATTCTTCATTTGCTACCTCTTCTTCTTATTCCCATGAGATGATGCCTATGTCAGAGTGGTGTACAATTAAAACGCAAAAGGTATTTAAAGGTGCTCTACACGATATTCAGAGCATTAATAGCAAACAACTATTTGCTATGTAAAGATATAGAGGAGTAATGTCTACCTGAGCAGAGAATGAAGTTGCTCTCCCTCTGTGTGTGTTGTTATGCAAGCTTCTCTGTAGGGTTACATCGTTGACATCGCCGGCCGGGCGTGTATGTGAGCGTGCCCCGGCGGCCGTGAGCTGCTCTCATACGGCGGTTACAGTACATGTCCACAGCCTCCGTCCTTTCCACGCTTCCCATTCATTGTCTATGTAAGCAGCCGTATAATGCATTCTGGTAGTGTGGCGGCGCAATTCGAGAGACGGGGTGTCGCGTTGGCCGCTGCTCATTTGCATAAAGTTGAGGTCTAGGTTACGACGAGACTCGTCGCCTCCGGAAACTCCCGAGAAACTGTTAAACTAACCGTTTCTTGCATAAAATGTTTTCAGAAACACATTTCGGTGAACTATTTCCGTGACATAAGACAAGAAAGTTTCCAAACGAACCGCCATGTTGGTTCTGGCTGGGAGCAGCAGCCGACGAGGAAAATTGTTCATCCAATCAGGTGCCGAATACCTTGTGTCTAGTAGCAGCACATCAAGCGTCCAATGCTGGGAAGTGAGGTGATCCCTCACGATATAAAACGCCCCCGTGGACATGTACCATTACAGCTGATAACGCCGTCCCGATCGACTGCGTCGTAGTGAAGCGTAGCGTCCACTCTCCAGTTCTCCCCTAGGTTAACACTGTTAGCTCTGTCAGCACTGTTGCCTTTGTTTTCACTGTTAGCACCATTAGCTACAAGCCACCGGCTCAGCCGTCGCCATGTTGAGAGCCGTGCGGAGGCAACAGAAATGCTCCTGATCTCGCATTTAGCACCTTTAAGCCCAGAGAAGAACTGAGTCTCAGTCGATTTATCCATTAGTGAATATACAGGAGATTAACAGCCAACGATTAGATAGCTGATTAACTGTTAATTGATTAGTTGATCACTGGTTCAAAAAAGTTAATATTTGCTGCTTTTATATCTTTGAGTTTTTGAGTCTTTGTTGGACAAAACAAGACATTTGAAATTGTAATGAACTTTTTTCACGATTATCTGAAATTTTTTTGGCACAACGATCAATCAATGAATCAAGAAAATAATCTGCAGATTAATGTATAATGTAAACAATCATTAATTACAGCTCTATAGTCCAAATAAAGTAACCCTTTAAATAAAAGTAAAGTCAGTGTTACATCAGTAGAAACTTTTCTATTAAATGTAGGAAACACAGAGCACTATTCTGGCTATAGTATAAGAATGTATTGGACATTCAACCACAAATTTGCAGGTTTTGATCTTAAACACTGAAGATAGCCGGTAGTTTTTCAGCATATACTTAAAATGTATATCTCTTCCTGTTCTTGATGGCTGATAGGAGTCTATAGTTTGCATAATAAAGTCAGCTGTAGTCATATAATACAACAGATCTTTGTTTTTACATGTCCATCTCCTGTCATACCTGCCATACTACTTTGTTTGTACATTCAAGTGTCTTTTAAAGAACCATACTTTTGTTTTTACCTGTTTCAACCCGTTTGCTATGCATGTATACTATTCATGCACACTGCACTGTTTTTCTTCTGTGTTAGATTTCTTTAAGTGCATGTTTCTGGCCTATTTTGACACAAATAATACATGTTATCACTTTATTTTCATGCAATCCAAAGGGCGAGTTGTGTAGAAGTTTTTGTTATCTAGGTTTGATTTCCTGCAAACAAATTGTAGCTCGTCAATGCAACAAGTTTGTGAATACAATGCAGCAGATTTTGGTGCAGAAGGAGGAATTCTTGGCAGAAATTTGGTTTTCTGGTACACAGATATTTCTGTTTTTTTTGAAAGGCCAGTGGAAAGTTACACAGTATGTACTTGTGGCGTACTAAATGTTAACGTGACACAGCAGCAGCAAACTGCTTCAGTTTACAGTATGAAGACGTCCCTCTTGGCCTCGTTTAATAGTACTGTAGCAGCTCAATAGTGGATACAACTTCCTCTTCTTCTGCCTCCGTCCTCCCACCCATTCAACAACACCACAGCCCACACCATCCTCCCAGAAAAACAGGAACACACTGGTCCTGTGACCCACACTGGATCTCATTGGACGGAAGCCTCGGGGGTTTTAATCTGTTTTGGAATCATCAAGCGTTAACTTGTGCTTCCTCTGAGGACAGCCAACCTGTTGTGTGCAGAACACGGCCGTGTTAATTCACTCCGCTGGGGATGAGTAATACGTTTTGTCTCTACAGCTATATCAATTCCCTCTAACTGCTGCACAGTTACAGCAACCTCATTCCCAGTTGGAACGGCTCACAGTGGACTCTCACCTGAACCAATTAGTCTCCAGCCAGCTGCTACATCAGGTGTTGGGAACATTTTAATTACGCACGGGTCATCCCCACGGGGTGATGCGGACAGTTGACACACTTTAGTATTTACGCAAACGTCCCAACAGATCTACTATAGCTGTTCTGTTATTTCAAATGTGAAACAACCAACATATTGTACAGTGGGCGCCCAACATGGTGTAACAGGCCTACAGAAAATCTATGAAATGTTATATAACAAAAGGAACTTACTGTTATCCTTTTGGTCTGTTTTTCGTGGTTTGGGCTACACTATTCACTTCCAGTTATAGTTTGACATTTTGGGAACTTATTTGCTTCCTGTAGTCTTCTTCCTGGCAACTTCACCGTGACGACTCGACAGTCCGTTCACACGAAAAGGCGTATGAATGACACGATAATACGCAAAGCATTTAGCGTGCAATAAGAACGCCTTTCTTTCGTTTGGCATGTCATTTGTACGCCACGTGGTCTGTACTGACTGCAATGTAAATGCATCCGCGGAAATATGCTACGCTAGTGAATAAAAAATTAGAAAGACTGCTTATGGCGGGCTTGAGGATAGGTGGATGGGTCCAACAAACACAGGACTTTTAACCAGGAGACCGCTGTTGGAGACCGGTGTTTTATTTTGCAAGTTACATTAGTGACATTTGTAACTTTTTTTGTGACGTTTGTGTCATAGAACAGAAAGTGTTTTCTGTACTTTTTTTAATATTTTTACTTAGTTTACGTACTTAATTGAGGCCCAACCATGACGTTTTCCCTAAACCTAACTTAGTGGTTTTGTTGCCTAAACCTAGCTGTGACAGATATGAGAGTGATATCCATTCCCTCAGGATCAATAAAGTTACTATCTATCTATCTATCTATCTATCTATCTATCTATCTATCTATCTATCTATCTATCTTCTCACCTAACTCTTGGCAAGAAAATGAATGCATATTTCACAAAATATCAAACTTTACATTACATTTTGCGATCCTATTTTAGATAATATTGTGCGTCAAACATCGCAGCAACAGTTTGGGTTTCAACGAGTGTGGTACATTTAAAAAATTATTTTGGTTTGGTGCTTTACTGGCCTGCAGAGCCCCGACCTCAACCCCACCCAACATCTTTTTGATGAACTTTAATGCCGACTGTGAGCCAGTGTATTAGAGGTACTGCTGTTTGGCAGATGTGACTTTCCAGTCTAACCAACTACATTATTTTTAGTAAGGAAGGCTGACATTAAAATGACTCCAGAGTTATTTTAAATGCTGGATGACAAGCTATTTATGGCCTCATTGTGTGTTCTTTTTCTTCCAGTCTGACTGTTCGGAGCGAGGACGAGACGATACAGAGGTCCAACTTTGAGCACAGAACAGAGGGAACCGCTAATTGTGAAGAAAGGTAATGGCTGAACACTGTGACCCTCCCATGTTGTCATTATTGAGAGAATTAAATAACAGTGAACCAATACATCCACAATTATTTTACCTTTAAGCCCGAAGCCCACTCTGGATGACGCTCGCTCCTGGCCGCTGTCGTTTGAGAAGGTGATGAAAAGTGCAGCGGGTCGCAGCTGCTTCAGGCAGTTCCTGCGGACGGAGTTCAGCGAGGAGAACATGATGTTCTGGCTCGCCTGCGAGGACCTCAAAAAGGAGACCAACAAGACTGTGGTGGAGGAGAAAGTCCGTCAAATATATGAGGACTTCATCTCAATCCTTTCCCCTAAAGAGGTGAGCCACTGCATTATGTTATGTTATGGCTACAATGATTACAACGCGGAAATTATAAATATTATTTTTTTTAATTTTTAAAATGTTTTAAAAGGGACTGTTTGTAAGAATCAGAAATGCTTGTTAACAGCGACACCTCTGGCTGTTAAGTCAACGAAAGTCAGCGTCGGGCTCGCGCTTGCTCACTCTAAATAGACATGAACGAGCATCGCTCAAAACAGTGAGGCGACACACGTCAGCTAAAACCACAATATCACTCTATATTTCACCTGCTTGGCAGTAATGTTAGCTGACCAGATGAAGGTCTCTCCATGAATCACTGCTGATATCCTAGTGCTTTTCCTGCCTCAGCGTTCCAACTGCGGTCAGAAGGAACGAGGAGACACTGGCACCCGGTCGGAGACGATAACGTTACTCGTCCGTCACTTCACAAGACACGGAAAACCTCTGTTGGTCTGGAGGAGCTGCAGCAGTTATTTCTGCACAAACGTCCACTGTACATTCACTAGATATCCCAGAGCTACTAACTCTTCTGCAGTGTGTAGTGTGCACGCATGCACCTGAGGTGGAGCGAGCTGAGTGAAGGCAGGCAGAGGAGCAGAGACTAGATATAACTTTGGTGCGTCTGTGTAGTTTGTGTTGGAGTCTGAGTCTGAACAGCGTAGCCACACGCAAGCGTGCATGAGACACAGACCCGGATTGATTTATACGTGTAAGAAGTTACAAACAGTCCCTTTAAATAATTTATAATCAACTAATTAAATAATCTAATAATAATTGTTCACATTTTAAGTTTCCAGTTGCTGAAATAGTACAAACTCAGAAAGGGATAAATTGATTTATTTTGCAGTATGCTAGGCCAGGCTTTGGCCTTTAAACGAGCTCTTGACACGGAACAAAGAACCAAATTCGCAGCACTATTGGAAAATTATTGAAAAATACAATTTATTGTGTAATCTTATTGTATTATTGTTTAATCTACACAATTGATTTCTCGCCTCAAAATTCTTAAAAGTGAATTTAGTGATGAAATAACACACGAAAAATGTCCATTTTTGGCCACTGTTGTTGTAACCAAAGACCTGTACCGTTCCAGCGCTTTGCATTGTGGGATACTGTAAGCAAGGTAGACTGGTCTGATGCATACTGACGATTTTTGTGTGAATCAGTTCGACAGCATACTACATACTACATTTTGGCAAAATCAGTACGTACTGCTAGTTTAGTATGCGGTTTTCCATACAGCCTATGTGTCTCCTTAGATTTAAAGGGCCAGTAAAGCCAAATTCTGCATCCTATTAGTCCTATAGACTATTTCATTTGGGGTTCTGGAGGAGAAAGGTCCTCTTGCCTCGTCGGCAAAAGAGCCTGAGCATTTTTGCCATCCATGCTTGCTAAAAGTGACTGATGAATATAAAATAGACGCAATTTCAAGTATTGAGGCAGGAGGAGCCCTTTAATTTTCATAATTTTAGCTCTACATGGTGTGTTTACGTCTTTCACTTGCTTCACCTCCTCCAGGTCAGTTTGGACTCACGTGTTCGAGAGGTGATAAATCGCAACATGCTGGAGCCGACCTCGTGCACGTTTGACGACGCCCAGCAGCAGATCTACACGCTGATGCAGAGAGACTCGTACCCCCGCTTCATAAACTCGTCTGCGTACACAGATCTGCTGAAGAGCCTGGAGGAGCCTCCCCCAGAGCCATAGAGACTCTCCACTGCCACACACACCTAGCTTTTCAAACTGGCGCATGCGTCCCACCCGAAAGGAGTTTTGTGTTCCTGTTGGAGTCTATTTAGAGAAAGACAGACAGGAACAAATGAACACTACTTAAAAACCGGTCTTTATCCTGCTGTTTTATTTACCTATGATTAGCTTACCAAACTACTGGGAGCAAACAAGAACAAAAGCTAGATCCGGCATCAGTTACCTGTTGGAAAACATATCTATATTTTTATATATAATTCCCTAGCGCTTTGACATTGCACTTTTCTACCTTGTTTAATGAGGGAAAGCATGAATCTGTGAGCACTGCATTTGTATTTAGGTATATTGTGCGCCTTAATGCATATCCAGTTCTTGTAGAAACTAATAGGTTTTATTTAACAGTAACTTAAGAAGAAGGAAAGTGCCTTGGAATAAGATCTTCTACACTAGCACCTTTCTAACATGAACGGTGCCACAATGACTTCATACGTTGGTGCTTTCAGCTCTTCTCAAAGATAAAAACGTTTTTACAATTCAATGAGCTGATACCCGGAAATAGATCTTGTCTGTGTGTTTAAATACTGTGATATTAGTCATATTATATTTAATTTAAACAAAACAAGGGGGGAAAAACTGAATACATGACCATGACCACTGATATATTTGTGTATTTAAAAAAGTAATTTGTGTGAAATAGCTATTTGAATTCTCACAAATTAAATAAAGCACAATCGTATGTTGTTTTTGCTGTCGTGTGACGTCAACATATGGTACTTATTAGAAATTAGGGTTGTCAAATTGAACGCGATAATGCACATTCATTTTAACGCCACTGATTTATTTAACGCATTAACACAACTTGCAATTTTTAGGTTGTAGCGGGCTCAGTTTTGAAGCTAGAGTCGTACCAGCTTGTCGGGAAGGAGGCTAAATAACGCTCCAAACTTGTGCTAAATTTTGGCGAGGCCATGCCATGTTGTGATTTGAGCATATTATTTATGCTCAATGCAGTACCTGTGAGGGTTTCTGGAAAATATTTATCATTGTTTTGTGTTGTTATTTGATTTCCAATAATAAATATATAAATACATTTGCATAAAGCATTATAATTGCCCACTCCCATGTTGAGAAGAGTATTAAATACTTGACAAATCTCCCTTTAAGGTACATTTTGAACAGATAAAAAATGTGATTAATTTGCGATTAATCGCGATTAAATATCATAATCGATTGACAGCACTATTAGAAATGCTTCATAGGTGGATTGCATATAAAGTTGCTTTAAAAGTACACTTTTTTATCACATGTGCTTTGTTTGAAAATGCTTTATGCTAAGATTTGTGTTACTAATGAAATATTTTACAGATTAGGGCTGCAAAAAATAATTATTTTCATTAGAATTAACTGTTGATTATTCTTTTGATTCATAGTTTAGTCGTTAAAAATACTGAAAAATGTACATCATGAAAGCCCAGGTTAATGTCTTTAAGTTGTTCGACAACACATGTTTGTCGTACGTTTTTATATTCTAAGGTAACGAAAGCAGTTTCAGGTGATTACACTAAAGAAAACATACTTATTAAGATTATATTACATTTCTGCTAATATATCCCCCTAAATTCTACACACTGTACCTTTAAAAGCGGAAAAAATAATCTGCAAATATTTAAATTTGAGAAGCTGGAAGCAACAAATGTTTGTCATTTCTGCTAGATAAAATTAAACTACTTAATTTATTGACTCATAACTTGTTTCATCACTACTACACAAAGGCCTCGATAATAGAAAAAGAGCATTTAACAACAGGCCATTTATTGTAAGAGAGTAGGTATTTAACCATTAAGTATAGCCCTAGTTATTCTAATACATACGTTTCCTGCAGGAAATGGCTTGTCTCAATGGCAAATAGCTTTACAATCAAGCAACTACTGTTACTCTAATACTGAGGGTTGTTTGTGGCTCCGGGTCAGGATACAGCATTGTTTATCGTCATGCCTCTCCCGGGTTAACGTGAAGCCCCAGTCCTGTCTGGCTTCATGAACAGCAGCAGCGTGGTTTTATTGTCAAGTACGTCAGGAGTCCACGGAGTCTCACTGGAGTCGAGCCCAACGGACCCTGATGATGCTGCGCGGTTGTGCGGCTGCTCCCAAGTTCACAGCTCGCTGATGGGAGGAAGATACTTCTCGATGAATCGTTTGACATCCACCATTTCCTGCACAGACACGGAATAAAACTAAATATACAACACAGGACGCAACAACCAGAGTCAAACGTGACTTTTCCCCCACACTGACCTCCGGACAGGCGCTGTGAGGTAGACCCCGATACGTCTTGAAGGTGACGTTGGCTGGGTTGATGAGGCTTTTCATCTTCTCCGCTGTCTGGCTGCCAAACATAAAGGGCACCAGGGGGTCGGCGTCCCCGTGGCATTGTAGGACATGCATGTCCTTGTTAACGCAGTTGGCAGACGCCTGGCAACAGAAGAGATTAGGGTTATTCTAATTATCTGATTATGACAGATTATGACTTGGCTGTGGGATATCCCTAAACTCTAATTCAATTAAAGAAACAGTTCACAATACAATTATCATTTTATGCATATTATTGAGTAATCAAAAGATGAGTGGAACTACATTATTTTCAACTAGCAAAGAAGATGAATTTGAACTTTAGGATGTTTTAGTATTTACTGAACCACTGAAGAATTTGCATTTAAGAGGCTGAAAATCTCAATTGAAAGGCAGGTTATGTATTCAAATTTGAACATTCAAATTTTAGTCAAAGTATGTATGTTTTAGCGTCAAAATGCTATTTTCCCAAGCCCTTCTAAAAACTTGACGGAGGTTTCTGCATGATGACGCTGCTGCATATACAGTATACTGTATATAGATCCTTATAGTCAGTGTATTAACAATAAGTATAGTAACTTAGATGGCGGTCGGCACGCTCCCAGTTTGGAGAAGCAGACAGGAGTAACTAACCGATCGATGCAGCGGTAGACCAGCAACCCCCGTGTTCTGTGAGGTAAAATTACTGTTTTTGTGAATGGAGTCTGGTCTGTAGCTTTGGAGAAGGGCTTCAGTTCCCGGTCAGAAAGGTCTGTCTGATGGAGAGGTAAAGCGGTGAATATATTCTAAATATAGCGTACACTTAAACTGATATGTTTTTCTGCTGCTCCCGTCCACAGCAATTTTACCTCGCTGTCAGACAGCCCTTTCCGCCGTTATCGCTCTCTTCAAAGCCACCAGAATACATTCACAAAAGCAGTAATTTTACCTAACACAATGCGGGAGTACATACAACCCCCAAAAAGTAGTTTAAACAACCCGAACTAACTCTTTCAGTTTTCAGTTAGCACAGCAAACGTTGACTCAGCTAGTGATAGCGCTCACATTATTCATAACCTTACTTTGGAAACCGAAGTCACTGCCTTTTGCAATGGCTGAGTGGGCGTTTCCATTTGAAAAACAACGCAAACGGACCCGCCCTTTAAATAAATCTACCTGAGGGAAGGACTTGCGTAGAGGGAGCCAGCAGCTCATAGCGACCACGCCAGCTAGCTTCTGCTGAGTCGTCAAAGCCGTGTAGAGAGACAACGCTCCACCCTGGAAAACAAACAAACCAACACTTTAGGAAAACAACCCGAGTTGCAAACAGTATCTCTTGTGTCTGTTATTAACAGTGACAGTGGAGATAATTCCAGGTTCCTAATGCGTAACAAAACAGATCCTACTGTTCTTCTCTGAAACTAATGTGAGATTTGTCCTTTTGCAATTGTAATTAAGTGCTCACATACAGATGACTTCTAGTGCAGAGCTCTAAATCACCGTGTGTGTTGCTGCAGAGCTAAACCTGCACAAAGCGATACTGTTAGCTGATTTGTTGATTTACAAAGTTCTAATATTGGTATTTGTGATCTTCACTGAAAAGGATTAAGGGGTTATGTGTCAGATGCATTTCTCGGACAGGCACAGTAACTTCCTGGAGTCTCTGCTGGTTGCCTGGCAACTGCTCAGAGGCAATAAATAGTCCCTTGCATAACCCAGAAAAATGTTGAATTGTCATTTTTTATCTTTGGTTTTTGTACAACTGAGATAAAACATGTGAATTAGTGAGCTTTAGATGTGCTGGTAGGTGGATATTGTTAACCTTGGCTACGCTAACCAGCTACAGCTTCATATTTAAAGGACAAAAATTAGAGTGATATTGATGTTTTCATCAAACCCTCCACCAGAAATGAAAAATGTTGAATTTTTGCTTGAATCTTACACACCATTTCTGCCAAATCTCTAAATTCTAATCATTAAATTGTGTTTGATTCACATAATTTATTTTGAATATCTTAAACTGGACTTAGATGGAGATAAAACTAATGAGTTTTTGGCTCCTATAGTAAGTGGCAGGCAGCACAACTCTTACTGATTGTTGTGCTTACTAACAACTGAATGTATGGCCTCAACAGTTATGTATTATTCTTATAGACAGTCACACTCCTAATTATTTTTTTTATTACACTGTTGAGTTACTTCACTCCAAAGTAGCACGCTCTTGACCTTCTTCCAAGCATGCCCTAGTAAAAAGTCCTGTTTTTAAAATGTATGCACATAACACATAATTTGAAGACTCTGCCTCTTGAGAGGTGCACTTAAGTGTGTGTATCTGTTGGATTCGGTTATTCAAATGCAGTAAGTACACAAGCAATGACTAACAGAAAAAACAGTGTTATGTAAAGGATCATCTGCATACACGCCACACCTATTGTACCTGTGAAAATCCCCCCAAGACGATTCTGTGCGAAGGTATTCCATTCCTCACTTCTTGGTCTATCAAGGCTTTAACTGTGGAGGAGAAATTAAAAAATAAATAACACTTGCGAATCTGACTCACGTAAACAAGCTCTTCATGCAACTCAAACAAAAATGACAGCTACGAGTTAAATGAAATTTACAAGACGTACTGTTCTCTGACGCTCTTTTAATACCAGCCTCATCTTCAGCTGCATCTGGGCTCAACCCGTAGATATCAAACCTATACACGAGAGAAAACATGTGAGGCTCACTGTGCATGTGACATCTACTTCAAATATGTTCAAACACTGTGAGAGACACTTACCAAGCAGGCATTGACATTCTCATGTTGGCAGAAACAGGCATGGTGGGACTGTAATAAAGGGAGAAAAATAACAATCACAATTTGGCTTAACTGCACAAAACATATGAATGTTAACATAAGATATTCCTTTATTAGTCCCGCAGTGGGGAAATGTGCAGTGTACAGCAGCAAAGGGGATAGTGCAATAAACAAGAAGCATCAGCTAACACAGTAAAAAAAGAGCTGAACAAAGTGTAACAAAATATGAACCATTTAAATAGAAGGAAGTATAAAAAATAGGAGCAGTATATACAGTATTGACAATAAACAGACTATTAACAAAATTGCACAAGTGGAAAATGATATTGCACAGTGAGAATGAAATGAAATCCCACCTGAAAATATTGCACAGCATGAATTACACCTGAATAGTAATAATGATAATGATATTACACAGTCATTATACAGTATAGTGCAGTTAATGTCAGTTTTTGATGTGAATGTTGATGTGATTGTCAACAGAGAGTCAACAAGTTTAGAGATTTTAAACCCTTTAATGTCAATTACAGCGGAAGATATAACATATAAAGTAGGGCTGCACAATATATCGTACTTTTATCGACATCACGATATCAACTTGCGCGATAAAACACATCGCGAAAGACTGCGATATTTTATGAAAAAGAGTAAGAGTAGAAAACTGCACTTTAAAATTTAATTATCACTTTTTTTTATTGGTGCCTTTTGAGTTCAGTTCAATTTGTTCAATAAAAGAATGTTTGAAATAATTTCCTTTTATTTATTCTTTTAATTCAACAAGCAATATATTGTATAATAGCAGAAAGCAGCAGAAAGACAGAACTGACTACTCCTTAATATCTGTTTAATTATCGCAATTAATATTGTTATCATGGTTGCATAACTTTCTAATATCATGCAGCCCTAAAATAAAGTATGAAATTAGGTGATTTCTGAGTTTTTAAGACATTTCCAGCACTTGCAGACTTGCATACTTACGCATGTGGACAGATGTATTTCACATGTGGTAACCTGATGCCTGCGAGACCTTCGGCCCAGCCATGCCTGTCATATTGGACGAAATTAAACCAATTTAAATAAAAGTATATGTTTGATATGAGAGATAATAAGTTTGCACCAAAAAGGAGGACAAACAAAAAGGTGTGTTCACGTACCCCGTATCACCGAGGCCATGCAGAAATATCACCTGTAAAGAAAAACAGGTAAGGTATATAACTAAGCTAATATATGCAGCAGTTCTGTAAGTAGTTAACTGGGTAGTTATTTGGCTTTGTCTTTTTGTGTTGTCAGCAGGGAATGAAATTAGCACTTGCCAAATAACAAGGTAAATGTTGGCTGTGGCCAATAAGGTTTTCCTTATATTAAGAAATATTTTTAAAAAGCAATTTTAAAGCCTAAATAAATATATGGTAACACTTCATTTTACAGGTCCACAAATTTCATGGTTATTAGGTAATAATTAGCAAGTTGCCTATTTGAAATTTCTTTGGAATTACTGCCAAATTACCCCGATATTTACCTATAAATCTATTGAAAATGACTTTATTATAAACATTATTTAATATTTATATTCCGCTATTTCTCAATAGCTGGTAATTTATTTAATATATGCTAAAATAGTATACAATGGTTAAAACAGGGCCCTTAGGCGCTGCTCTTCATCGGAGGTGGAAAACCAAAAGGAATATAATTATTAAATAATGTTTATAATAAAGTCATTTTCGATATATTTCTATAATGTACTAATTATCACCTAATTACCATAAAATGTGTGGACCTGTAAAATTAAGTGTTACCTAATATAGATATAAATATTTATATTTTTAAATTTTCAGGTAAATATTGCTAATTATCAACTAGTTACCATAAAATGTGTGGATTTATTATAAACATTGTTTAATAATTATATTCCCTATTTCTCAATAGCTGGTAATTTATTTAATACATTTCCAGGAAAAGAATACAAAGTGAATTGATATGCTTTATTTTCATGGCTGCTGGTAAATAGATAATAATTAGCAAATAACTTCTTTGAAATTTCTTTAAAAACTCACCTAATTACCACACAATTTGTGGACCTGTAAAATGAAGTGTTACCACATATAGTCAGGGATTAAGGTTACATGATATATTCCATGATATATTCCATTAAAACTGTAAACACTGAGTCAGTGGTACCAGACTGTAGAATTATGATATATAGCATGTGCCCTTAATTGTGTGACTTATTGTCTACACAAATTTAACCTGGTAGCTAATGTAATGATTCAGGGATTTTTTTAAAAGAAATTTCATTCACTTTGTATTCTTTTCCTGGAAATGTATTAAATAAATTACCAGCTATTGAGAAATAGCGGAATATAATTATTAAATAATGTTTATAATAAAGTAATTTTCGATAAATGTATAGGTACATACAAATATTGGGGTAATTTGGCAGTAATTCCAAAGACATTTCAAATAGGTAACTTGCTCATTATCACCTAAAATTACCATAAAATGTGCACACCTGTAAAATGAAGAGTTACCACATATAGTCATGCATTAAGGTTACATTATATATATCATAAATCTACAGTCTGGTACCACTGACTCAGTGTTTACAGTTTTAAAGCTTTCTACCTATATATTTCAGAAGTGGCCAGGTGAGGAGAAAGGTGCATTTCAGCCCCTGGCTGTCAGTCAGGTGTGAACTCACCGCAGCAGTGGCTTTCCTTGCAGCAGGCACGATGGCAGGTAAAGGCACAGACATGTTATTGCCGCACATGCAGCGCTGAGGCAGCTGATCTACAGACTTGGTAGCTGCTGTTAGCTGCTGTCGATGTTTATCCGACTCTGACTGTCAAATAACAAACAGTTAAAGGACGAATGTAGACCGAAGATAGAGGTCAAGCTACCACCTCTTCGTATTACCACCAGTCAGTCGTTTAACTTCTTATTTAGTAGTTGAATTTGTTGTAAATAATCCACCTCCAGATCACACTGCTCTCCACCTGCACTGTGACAAGCTCTGTAGTCCCGCCCCCGCCCCTTCCGCTACCTGATTGGCTGAGGCCAGAGGGTCTTTACAGAGCAGAGCACGGATTGGTTCGTTGACATGTCAATCAACGAGACTTTAATAACGGTAATACAAAATAAAAGCTTCGACACCTCAGAAATATAGACAATGAGATTATATGAAAATATAAGTATTACATTACAAAACAAATATTAGATATATGTATTAAACATATAAAACCTCAGAAATATAGACAATGAGATTATATGACAATATAAGTATTACATTACAAAAATATATTAGATATATGTTATATACATTTTTATATTATTTTATATTAGATATATTTTATTTTATTTTACATTAGATATATTTTATATTAGATATATGTTATATACATTTTGAGGGCCACAATTTGTTTTTTATTTGTTCTGTTTACCGGTTAAACTTTAAAAAAGTAACTATAATTGCTTTGCCACCTTTGTGATACTACTATTTAATGATATTGATTGATGATTTGTCTTTTTATTTACACACTATTCAAGTCACCTCTTTATTTAATTATAATCTTTTTTGCAGTTATGATCTCTTATATACATAATATGATATATAATGAATTAATTATTATCATTATTATTAATTAAAAAGTCATTAAAAGTTTTACTCCTTAGAATTGTATTTTAAATAACAGACACTTTATCTCATATTCTTATTTCTAACTTGTTTTTTATTTATTATGATTTTTCATTTACTCACAATTTATTTATCTTACTTATTTTTTTATTTTTGTTTTTTTGGGGGGTTTTGCAGTCATGTTTCTGATGTCATGTTGGAAGATGCCTGTTGGAGCTTTTGTATTTAAAAAAACCCAAAAACGTTAAAAGTGCAAAAAGTGATTAAAATTACTTTTTAGTTGTCTGACTCACAGTCCAAAAACACAAATATAATAAATGTACAGTGATCTAAAACAGAGAAAAGCAGCACATCTTCACATATGAGGCACCAGAAATAGTTTATATTGATCAACTAATCATTTAAATCTTTAAATGATGTGAGATATGTAAAAACAGAGCAAAAGGGCAGATCCTCAGTACTCAGGTATGCTCTTTTGGCCTTGCACCCTGCACATTGCAGCACATGGTAGTCTTGGTATACCTGGTATACTTCATGATATTCACCAAAAAAAAAATGCCAACAGTTTATAGTACATTTTGAGGGTCGTGCTTTTATTTTGAAACTTCCGAGCTAACAACAAGAAGTACTTCCGCTCACCTCGACCACGTGACCTCTCTGTATGCCCTTGGTTGAGCAAATCTTTGACACATGTGAGCAACAGAAACATGTCTTTCCCCAAGAAACCTGGAGGTAAAGCGTTAGATGTTTTGCAGAGTTTGCCAAGGATAACTTTAGCAAACATGCGGCCTGAACCAGGAGCCAAACAAAAGGTAATATTTAATATTATATCTATATTAAAGCTCTGTTTTGCAGCTCCATCCAGCTAACACAGCTAGCTGGCCTGTTATGATAGCCAGTGGAGACAAATGCTGACCTACTGTCAGATGTTCTGATGATGCTTGCTCACTGTTGTTTACCTGCAGGATAAACGTCGAGGCAGAGGACTGCATGGAGGCAACAGAAGTGGCCGAGGACATAAAGGAGAGAGACAGAGAAGCAACAGGCCTCGGCTGGGATTTGAAGGAGGTCAGACTCCTTTTTATCTGGCCATCCCAAAATATGGCTTCAATGAAGGACACAGGTAACAAAGCTTGACACTCTGTTTGAAACATACCAGTGAGTGTTTAGCAAGCAAATTGTAGTCTTTGTTGGTACAAACAAGTTACACAAACGAATAGATCATACACTACAAGTTATCATTTAAATGCAAACTTATACAAAATAGCATATGTGCAAATTATTTTATTTATTTGCACATATATAAAACTGCACAAAATCCAGTCAATAAAAAAATAAACAAGAAATATGTCAGGAGAGTTCAAGAAGCCACAGGTTTATACAAAGCACCTCCCCCCAACCCCAGGAGAAAAAAAAACAATAACAAAAAAGGAAGAAAGATCTAAACTAACATAATTTTAAAAATACAACAAAAGTTAAACAACAACAAGAAGTACACAAAATGTGCAGAAAAACCTAACCAAACAGTGGAAAATAATCCAATAAAAACAATGAAATACATACAAAAAACAGACAAAATAAAATATATCAAAACATATCAAAAAATAATTAGACATCATTAATTAGGTGTGATGATAATTTCCTTTTAAAATGTTCTAAGGATAACTAGCTCTTGATAACATGTATTTTGGTGTACATCCAGCTATACGAATGATCATATTAACGTTAAAATGTTTTCATAATGTGTGAGAAAGAATCATTTGTAAAGCACATCTAGATGGATTTCTTAATATGGATTATTTAAAAAAAAAAATACAAGTTTAAAGACCCTGGTGTGATATTTCAGTCTTATATGTGGATATTTGTCACAGTATCTGGTGGTAAAACTCCATTCAAACCACCAAATCCTACACATTACACAGTAGACCACTTACACTAACTTACACTTACACACCAAATAATGACAATAATTGCATTTTACTGTACACTGACTGCAATATCATTATTACTACTTAGGTGTAATTCATACTGTGCAATATTTTCAGGTTGAATTTCATTTCATTCTCACTGTGCAATATCATTTTCCACGTGCAATTTTGTTAATAGTCTGTTTATTGTCAATACTGTATATACTGCTCCTATTTGTATACTTCCTTCTATTTAAATGGTTCATATTTTGTTACACTTTGTTTAGCTCTTTTTTTTTTACAGTGTTAGATGATGCTTCTTGTTTTTTGCACTATCCCCTTTGCTGCTGTACACTGCAACTTTCCCCACTGCGGGACTAATAAAGGAATATCTTATCTTATCTTATCTAACATGTTGATGCACTTGTGTTGCTCAAGCAGTAGGAAGAAAGACCCCTTCTTGTTCCATTTCCCAAAGGAAGTGAAGATACATTTTATTTTTTTGCCATTGGTATTTCAGCCAGTGTAGTTTTTACACAGATAACAGATGATTTTTGTATTATATTTTCATTTGTTATTTGTTTGTGCTATGCTGAGCTCCAGATTATGGTGATCACAAATGATTTTAACCAACTGACAACAAGGTTTGTGTGCTCTTCCTCAGTCGCCGTCCTCAGTACCAGCCCCTGTCATTGAAACGACTGCAGTACCTGATTGATCTGGGACGAGTCGACCCGACCCAGCCCATAGACCTGACCCAGCTAGTCAATGCCAGAGGAGTGACGATCCAGCCTCTGAAGAGGGACTATGGAGTCCAGCTCGTTGATGAGGTAACTGCTTATTGATCATGGACTTTTTTTTCTCATCTCCAATGGTTAAAAAAACACTTAACAGTTACTGCTTTGTCTCTTTAAATTGTTGTATCAATGGGAGAAACAAGATGTGAGAAAAGATTAGGTTTATATTTGGGCTTAAAGGGAAACATTGACAATTTTGTCAAAGGAAACAAATATCTCTTTGTATAGATATTAGACCATATTTTTTTATTTTCCTGAGGCTTAATGCTTTACTACAAAACTACAGGGACCCATGATAAGTGGCCACTATTTTTGCAAACGTACAGTATTTTCTAAACAAAACAAGAAGAGCCCATTGTTACTGTACAGATCTAGGTTAAATGATTTCTATAAAACTCCAAGGAAAAGACCTGATCCTGACAGCAAGTTATGCAATCGGAGGGGAGAAAGAACAACTTAATTTCAGTGTAGACACTTTGGTTTGGTTTCCATTGCTCATTGAGTCATCTGATCACAATTTGGACATCCAAACATTACATTTAAGGTGTAAAAGGGTCCCGAGTTTTAATTGCTGAACAATGAAACCAGTTATTCAGGATGCAGAACAAGAGGTCACTCTGAGTCTCCTCGATCATCTTGTGCCAGTAGGTGGCACCACATAACAGTGTTGTCATTATGTCACAGATCAAGATGTTGGTTTTGACCCCTGTTAATTTTTATTCACCCCGTTCTGCCAGACTTTTTAATGTGCTCTCTCTGCTCTGTTTCAGGGTGCTGACATTTTTGCTGCAAAAATCAATATTGAGGTTCAGAGAGCTTCTGAAGGAGTTGTAGCTGCTATTGAGAGGAACGGAGGGGTCATCACCACCGGTTTCTATGATCCTATTAGTCTTGGTAAGTAATGAGTAATCAGTCTTATGCAATCACTGACATTATAACATTCATCTTGTGTATTTTAGATAATAAACCTAAAAATATATTCTCTTTTATTGCAGGGATTCTCATCAAGCCCGTCCCGTTCTTCCTGCGTGGGCAGCCCATTCCAAAGCGAATGTTACCAGGGGAGGATATGGTCCCGTACTACAGAGATGCTGCAAACCGGGGTTACTTGGCAGACCCGGAGAAAATCCAGCAGGCCCGGCTAGCCCTGGCACAGAAGTATGGATATATCTTGCCAGACATTTCAAAGGATGAACTGTGTCACATGCTCGCCATGAGGAAGGATGTTCGACAGATCTTCTTTGGCCTCTCTCCAGGCTGGGTCGTTAGCATGCCGGAGAAGAAGATCCTGAAACCCACTGATGAGAAACTTGTGAAATATTACAGCTCGTAGGCGTGAGGAGATATTATATAAATGTTTATGTACAGTATCTCATGGCGAAAAACACTGAGTTTTGGATGTTGAAAACGTGTAAAAGTCTTGGACATGTTTCCATTTTGTATTAAAAAATGTGAAAAAAAAGTTAAAGAATGAAGTGTTGTCATTAAACTTTTATTTTATTTTCAAATATTGGTGTCATGTCATTAGAAGGAATTCATTTTTGGTGTCTTATACAGAATATTTATGAGGTGACTTAAACCACATTCATGAGTATTTCTTTGTGTTTGAGTGGCTGACGTCGGACGGCCTCTGGCTCGTGCAGCATGATGGAAGGAACGTGAACTGTAACAGGTGAGGGGGAAATAAGGAAAATAAGATAACTCAAAGAATGAAAACAGGAAACAGATGCCTGGCGATGTGTGCTACTTGTGAAACGGGTTGCCTAAGCCGTAGAAGGGGAGTTTGAAATTAGTCATAGGCAGCTGTATCCTGGTGTGGACGTTCAAAAGATCCCTCTCCATCCTCTTGGAATACAATCACAGGCAAACACATACATACAACGTTTGCCCCGTTACACTTTAGAGACATGAAAACGGCATGAAGTAAATGCTTTGATATCTGAGGAAATTACTGATCTTGATGTATTAATCACCACACTTTCACTGACTTTACATATCTTTTTTTTCTTACTTCACAGTGCTGAGATTTTTTAAAATGAAAGCCAGGGTGTTGTAATGCAGAATCTCATTAAGATTTTGAGATATTACAATCAACACTTTATGATAATTTACACCCTGCCTGCACTACAATGTACTCGTAGTGGGTTTTGGCTGGATTGTGTTTGAACTCTCCATTACGCTCATGTTTATTTTTTGAAGTCAGAATGGCACACTCGCTATAAATAACTTGGTATTTTACGCAGATATTGTCTTAAGGGACGCTGCCATAGAATTTTACACTTTATCAAAGGAAGCATATGTTTGTGTGTGTGTGTGAGCAAAGACTACAAGCATTGTGTTTCTTTACAAAGTCCCCTCTGCCATGTCAGTTACTGGTAGGCACGTCTCAATTATTATTATAAGAATAGAAAGAAAATATGATGCACCAAACTGTGAGTTAAATATAATTTATTTTAGTTTTTGCACTTAAAAAAGGAAGTAATTTTTAAGGTGTATTTCTTACAGTATTTGTACATTTCATAATTTGTTGCCATAAAAGACAAAGGTCACACTTTGATGACTTTGCTTGTGGCTCCCTGAGTGTTTTCCTGAATCTCAAGTATCCAATAAACTACACAAGTAGTGGATACGTACACAGCCGGCCCTGCCAGGAAAACCAGCCCAAATCCTTACAGCATAATACTTTAAATAAATCACGCCACAGGAAAGAAACAGCACAATCATTGTTTATGGCAGAGCTGCAGCGCTTATCTTCAAAGCAGCAGATTCTTTTGAATTTCTATCAAGTCTCAGACGAGCAGAGTTGAGCACAAACATCGACTCTGTGAAGCCGCAGAGAGTTTGCATAAAGAGAATAAAATAAATTAAGTATTTTCTCCATCAATTACAATTAAGAAGAATTCACTTTGGCTAAAACGATTTGTTAGTCTGTTTTTAGGGGCTTTCTGCTCCAAATAATCTAATGTCTGAGTCTAACCAGTTCACACTATTTAATTAAACAGTCAAAGCATTGCTGCTGGAGCTGAGCGGATTGTTTTGGTTATCTGCTGCTGTGAGTGAGCCGTTTAGGACAGACACAGATATCACGGTGTCTCACAGGTCTCAGTCTAGTTCCAGTTAATAATTAGGGCTAATTACAGCTAAATGCAGGCGTCCATTGTCCTGTCTGCTGAGGAGAGACGTGTTGCATCAAGGTCAGGCTTACACATACAGTGTATACTGTGGGGGGCCACTAACATACAGAGCTCTGCTGTCTGGACAATAAAAGAACTGGAAGACTCATTCAATTCATCTCAGATAAGACTCTTATCTGTAGAATACAATTCCTAATTTACAAAGAATAGTGCTGTTCTTCAGGACGACTGGAGCTTTAGCCTCATTAGCCAGTCTGATAGACAAACGCAATACAATTAGAGAGCAGAGTGACGGCCGTTAAAGAGCCAGACTGAAGATCTGAGGGATGTTTTCTTAAATTAATCAAAATTTGAATGAGGAAAATATCACAAATAAGTGCACATTGTTAGTCATTTATCGACTAAATAGTAATTCAAATTTGGTTTTAAAATGTTGGGGACTGCAACTAATGATTATTTTAAATTGTTGATTAATCTGTTGATTACTTTTAAGATTACTTGATTAACTGTTTACTAAAAAAAAAAGTAGAAAATAGAAGATAGAAATAGAAAATAGGGGTTAAAAAAAGCCCATCAAAAGTTCAAAAAGCAATGAATTGTCTGTCTCTATTTAATCCATGAATATATTAATTATATATAATATAATATATAATTAATTAGTTATTAAATTATTTACTCATTATTTAATTATTATCCTTTTTGCAGTCATGTTCTCTTATATATATAATATAATATATGATGAATTAATTATTATTAATTAAAAAGTCATTAAAAGTACTTTGACTCCTTAGAATTGTATTCTTAGTGACAGAGACTTTATCTCATATTCTTATTTCTAACTTGTTTTATCATTTATTATGATTTTTTATTTACACACTATTTATTTATCTTACTTCGTCATTTATTTATTTATTTTTTGCAGTCATGTTTCTGATGTCATGTTGGAAGATGCCTGTTGGAGCTTTTGTATTTTAAAAAAGTTTTAAAAGTGCAAAAAGTGATTAAAATTACTTTTTTTTTGCCCGACTCACGGTCCAAAAACACAAATATAATGAATTTACAGTGATCTAAAACAGAGAAAAGCAGTACATCCTCACATATGACACACCAAAAAATAGTGCATGTTAATCAGCTAATCATTTAAATGCTTAAATGATGTGAGTTGGGTAAAACCAGAGCAAAAGTGCAGATCCCCAGTACTCAGGTTTGCTCTTTTGGCCTTGCACCCTGCACATTGCAGCACCTGGTAGTCTGTGTTTGAAGTCTGACGGCCTGTTATCTGTGCTCAGAGGTGGGAGCATCATTGTGTTCTGCTAATGAGGATGCATTAAGCCTGTCTACACCAGGGGGGCATGTAATCCTCTCAGCTGGGCTGACGTAGGGCCGGGCAGGGCGCTGTGTACACGGGGAGTGTGGAGGCTCGCACTCAGGACCCCCGGCCTTCAGTCTATACTGTTGAATCTGCTTCTCAAACACGTGATGTAAGAGATGGAGGTGGGACACACCACTGCATAGAATGGTGTCTGAGTCCTGACAGAGTGTATCTTGATGCTGACCTGCTGTGTCCATACAATACAACACAATGCAATAGAGTCCCTCGCTGCGAAGATCACGGTCATTATATCCCCTTCACACCTTCCAGCTATGAAACAATGCAGCTCTTTATGAACGAGCCACTGTAAGGAAAGTCGGTGGGATGGCACCGAGGTGCTGGTTGGAATACAGTGGTTCATTACCAGAGGTCACAGGCCTCCAGTCTTTGCATGGAGGTCTTCAGGTGCAGCAAATCCTCATATATCCATAAGAAGAGAAGGTCAGCTGTTGTGGCATCTTCATTTACAAAGAAGCTCCAGTCCACACCTAGAAAATGTGCAGCAAACTATCCTTTTCCTTATGAATAAGTGCTCCAAATGCAGCCAATATTCAACCCAAAGCATCATCCATGAATCCAGAGTTGCCTTCCTTTGTAAATCCTGCTATTAGTTGTTACGTCCTCCTGCAGGTCTGCAGCTTTACCTGTGCCACCTTAGTCATCACTGATCGACAGTGAAGACGGAGAGGAGTGTCCCATATATGAGTTCTGTCCAGTACAATGGCACATTGTGATCAGAACAATCCCCATTCAGAAAGCTTTGTGTCCAGTCTGTCTCTTGTTTGGCTATGAGACAATCCCCACTGTTACTTTATAGATTAGGACTCATCAACAGAGTCAGAATAAAGGACAAGTCACAAGTTTTTCTCTCTTAAATAAAATGAATGTCATATGTTGGTAAATTAATGCACAAAAAAGTTAAAAATCCAAACTTTAAATCCACATTAATCACAATCATTGTTTAATATTTAGCCGACTGCATTCACAGAGCGGCTCAGCCGAAACTAACGTTATTGTATTCAGATTAATTAATTATACTATATATAATTTATATATTCAAAGAGCCAATTTATTGCTTTTTGAACATTTGATGGTAATTCTTTCACTATTTTCTGAATTTTTTAGAGTAAATAATCATCATTAATCTTAAAAGTAGTCGAAGGACCAATCAATGATGAAAAATTTTCATTGGCTGCAGTCCCCAACATTTTAAATCACACGTTTTTTTCCTCTTAAATAATACAGCTAAGTAATGTTATATATGGTGGTAAATTAATGCACAAATAAAGTCCAATATCCAAACTTTAAATTCACATATTAATCACAAACATTGTGTAATATTCAGCCGACTGACTTCACAGAGAGGCTCAGCCGAAACCACCGTTATTGTTTTCACGCTGCGTCGTTCAAGCTAATTGATTAAATCCATTAGTGCTTTAGGAGCGCGTGCGTCCCGTTCAACACCCCGGATGTGGATTCAAACTCTAATTCTGACAAGATGTGAAGAAAACGACCCCCACCTTTCACCACATACCAACAAACTATACACACTATGAATAACGCTGTTTTAGATACACCTTAAAAATCTCTATTTCTCAGGTTTATATTGATTTTCTTTTTGTGATCGAGTTTTATTGATTTTAAAGATATGAATAGGAAATTATTTAGAAAAAAATTACGTTATGTAAAACATAATATGAATTTAAAATAAATACATTATTTTTATTAATAATCATAATAATAATAACAATAATAATAATAAACTGATTATTATTATTGTTATTATTAATAACAATAATAAGAATAAGAATAAGAATTATAATGATTATAATAACAATAATAATAATAAACAAATGAAAACAAATACAAATAAAAAATATGAATAAATGAATAACCCCACCCCCAGCCCCCACCCTGAAAAAAAGAAAAGACAAGGAAAAAACAGAACTAACGACTTTTTATGTCATGTTGCCCTAAAAGCCACTTTATTTAAATTAATAAATAAAATATCTAAATAAATAAAATATAAATCAAAATGAAAAATGAAAAAATATGAATAAAATGAATTATCCCACAAAAAAGCCACTTTATTTAAATCAATAATTTGGTTTTAAATACACCTTAAAAATCTCAATTTTATAGGAGGTTTATATTGATGTTCTTTTTGTGGTCAAATTTGATTGATTTTAAGGAAATATATTTAAAATTATTTACAAAACAATTACGTAATGTAAAGCACAATATTTATTTAAAAATATATTATTATTATAATATATATAATAACAATAATAATAATAATAATAATAATAATGATAATAAACTCATAGATAATAATAATACAATTAAAATTAATTCTAATACAAATATAAAAAATATGAATACAATTAATACCCCCCTCCCCCCACCCCCCAACAAAAACAAAAGAGAAAAGAAAAGGAAAAAAACAGAATTAACTACTTCTATGTCATCTTCCCCTCAAAGCCACTTAATCACTTTATCAGTTTCGACTGATAGAAAATGGTTTAAGTCCAGTTGTCAAAGGGAGATGAGGAGCACAGTTAACTTTATCACTGCTGTTACTGAATGTGCCAATGTCACCGTATTGATCAGGCCTCTTGATGAAGATATCGACCTCCATTAGGTCCCATTGACTTCTTCTGCAAGGTTAAAACAAAGTCCAAAATGCGTAAAGTGTGCATGAGTTTAATGCAGTTTTAACGCCTTTAAAGTGCAGACTTGGATGTTTTCTGCAGGTTTCTTACAGCAAACTCCTCCTATTCCTCCTTGTGTATTAACCCTCTCTGCTCTGAACCATAATACACAGTATTTACAATTTAAATATCCACATAAGTGACTCGTCTGCAGGGACAAAGCAGTGCAGGTGCAATATATTAACTGTGTATTAACTCAGTGTATTGCAGGTTTACCATAATGATGTCTATTGTCTGTGTAATGTATAGTCTCAGATATTCATTGAAACCACACACACACCTGTAACGGCATCCTATTATATTAAAGTGGGATCACACGCCTGAAGAGTTTCTGGAGAGCTCAATAATGGTGGATACACAAAATTATCATTATTTATTTTTGCTTGTTTTTATGGCTAATTGTCCTATAATCTGTGTTTTTTCAATAACAATGTTATTGTATAGACTATTTGTACTCAATATAGTGACTGTTTCCTACTTTATTTGTGTGTTTATGCTTCGTGTCACCACAATAAATCCATTATTTCCCATTAATAAGTGTTTCTAGTGCTCATTAATGTGTTTATTCTCATATATATGCACTGCAATGCATTTTTTTCTAATTTTCCTAGAACTAAAACATTCCTATAATATCAATAATTCCCCAACAATTGTGTGTGTGTACTGAAGAGTGACTTTTAATTATTATCTTATTTATAAGACAATTTAATTTAATTTTACTGTTTTTTTTTACTTACAAAATGTTATTTTTACCTGTATTATTTTTAAATTAAAATGTTTACTATTTAATATTTTTTAATGTCTTATTTTTTATTATTATTTTATTTTTTATCACCTACTTTGTGGAAAATCAACAAAATAAATGCTGCAGATATATAAATTATAGGCTGAAAAAGGAAAAACTGCTGCTGGTTTCTGTGAGTCTGGATGTCTGCAGGAGTTTTGACTGATTTCAATACACTTTTGTCTGTGTGATTTAGCACCAGTCAGCCTATTTCATCATATTTTTCTCATCTTTTAATTCAAACAAAGTCTTTTTGATGTCCTAAATGTGAGCTCATCACTCCCCTTTGTACACACCTATCAGTTGTTTTGTGTTTGGGCAAATATTTGTGCTTGGTAATTGTGTAATAAACACTGAGCCTTGATCATGTTTGTTGTCAGTCCTGTAAAATGCACTTTGATAGAGACAGTGGATGACTGATAAGAGCTGAGAGACACAATGTAATTAGTAACCAGGCCTGCCTCCTTATAGTCCTGCTGCACACTTTGATGTTCACCTATCAATACCTGATGCTGATGTCTACCAGCTCTCTCCTAAAAGTCTCATTTGATTTCTCTAATTTGCTTTTAATAAGTGAATCAAGGGATTTATTAGACTTTCATGTCAGGGACTTTTACGCACAACTACAGGAGCAGACAAACATGTAATAAAAGTATAATTCTACTTTGACTTTCAAATATATACTGTATATTCGTATTCTGGGGGTATCGTTCCTATGCAGAGGGTAGTTTAGTTTATTCATTGACTACACTGAGGGCGTTTTATATTTTAATTATTTATTTATTTATTTGTGTATTTATTTTGTATTCATTTTTGGAAGTATTTATTTATTTACTGTATATTTGTATTGTGGGGGTATCGTTCCTATGCAGAGGGTAGTTTAGTTTATTTATTGACTACACTGAGGGCGTTTTATATTTTTAATTATTTATTTATTTATTGTGTTGAGTTGAATGTGCTACTTATTTTGTACTGTAATTACCTTGTGCCTTTTTTCTACCTTTTTTCTTTTCTTAAAGCTGATTCGGTGTAAACTACTCAGAATTTCACTGCACTTATATTAGGTGCAAATGGCAAAAATAAAACTCTTGAATCTTGAATCTTGAATCAGTTTATACTTTATTTTTATTATATATATAATAAATATATATTTTATATTTTTTATATTATATCATATTTTTATATTATATTTTTTATATTATATTTTTATATTATATTATATTTTTATATTATATTATATTTTATATTTTTTATATTTTATATATATTTTATTTGTCACCATTAAGAGGGAAAAATGGGTTCAACACTTAATCCTTAATGGATAAATCTGATTGGTTTATAGGCTGTTTATCTTAATCTGGGCATTACATGTCACCCTTTTATTATTAAAAGGCCAAATTGAGTTTTATTACAGACTCATGTCTCTTTTCCATGTGATGTCAGGGACTTTTACGCACAAATATAGGAGCAGACAAACATGTAATAAAAGTATAATTCTACTTTGACTTTCATCAGTTTATACTTTTCATATATGTGTAACAATAAAGAGGGAAAATGGGTTCAACACTTAATCCTTAATGGATAAATCTGATTGGTTTATGGGCTGTTTATCTTAATCTGGGCATTACATGTTGAACCTTTTATTATAGAAAAGACAAATTGAGTTTTATTACAGACTCATGTCTCTTCTCCATGTGAAGTTTCTGTGACATGGCTGATTGGGGGGCTCAGATGGGCCTATCACAGACCTGAGGAAACACCTGAAATTCACACCTTTAATCCACTCCTCCTGGCCTCCCATTGGTGGAGCACCCACATATATCTGTGAGTCACCAGGAGGATGACAGAGAGCAAACTATCTATCATCACCATCATGCATTACATCTTGGAGAGTGAAGCCTCTGTCTCTGTGGACGTGGAGCATCAGATCAGGACTGAGGTGACCTCTCCTGGTTCTGGTCCCTGCAGCCCTCTGTCCGTGAACTCGGACTCCAGCTGTGCCAGCCCAGAGGCCAGATGTGCGTCAGAGCAGCAGAGAGTCAGGAGGCCTCTGAACGCCTTCATCATCTGGACCAAAGAGGAGCGCAGGAGGCTGGCACAGCTCAACCCAGACCTGGAGAACACGGATCTGAGCAAAATACTCGGTAAGAAACTCATTAACAGCTTGGAAATGTTATTAATAAGAACAGAAGTTGCTGAAGTTAAAGTGCCCCTTGGAGATCTTCAAGTGTTCCTTCCTAAAAATGTCAGATGTTTGTAGTTTTTTGGGCCAAGAACATGTCTCATATGGGGGAAACCAAAATAATCTTGCTTGAAATGTATATAATAAGAGCTCAGAAGCATAAAATAATGCTTAAGATTCATATTTAATTATTATTATTTATTTTTTTATGTGTTTTTTTAAAATTTATTAATTTTTTTGCTTTTTTTTTTTTTTTTTAACTCTACTCTTTCTTTTTGTCATTATTATTATTGTTATTTATTTTCTTGGTTTTGTTTTGTTTTTGAATGTTGAGGTTGTTTTCTCTCATGTACAGTACTTGATGGGTTTGTCTGTAAGCTCATCTACTTAAAAGTTGGTTTATAGACTGTTACAAACAGTGGATTGCTTATATGAAAACAGCCTTGAAAAAAGGGAAAAAATGAAGTATATTAAAAAATATATATATATTCATATTTAAGTCAGTTTTTCTAAACCAAAGATGCAGATCATTAACCATACTGTGTTCCTGCAGGAAAAAGCTGGAAGGCCATGTCCCTGCTTGAGAAGCGTCCCTACATGCAGGAAGCCGAGCGCCTGAGAGTCCAGCACACCATCGACTACCCCAACTACAAGTACCGGCCGCGCAGGAGGAGGCAGCTGAAGAAGAGCTCCAGACCTCAGTGTGCAGAGGCTCCTCACTCCTCCTTGCTCTGCAGCTCCGCCGGTTTCCCCGTGCCGTTCAACCTCACCTACCTGCTCCAGAACCAGCAGCAGTCCTACCCAAACACCTCTGCTTTCACAAACTCCCCTTCTAACTTCTCCCCTTTGCGCAGCAGCCACCCAGTATATCCAGACACAGCTGCAGCAGATGTTTACTCAAACAAGCCTGTGGGGTACCAGAACCCTCCCACGTACCCTGCAGAGCCGCAGCTGTATTTTGGCAGTCAGCACATGCAGTATGGTTTCTCCAGCGCTGCAGGTCCCCATGTGGACCAGGAGGAGTCCAGCAGGGTCTACGGGGGACTGCTGTGCCCCGCTGGGCCCTCCCTGGAGTTCTACCTGGAACGGGTTCAGCTGGACATGCTGTACGATCTGGACCGCAGCGAGTTTGAACAGTACCTGGGTCCGAGCCCTCACAGGCCCGAGTTGGTAGATCCCAGCAGCTACTACCAGCAGAGCAGCCACAGAGAGGGACGCTCCGTCTCATAAGACTACTACTAATAGTGTATTTATTTAAATTATTTCAGTGTGATGATGACTGCTGAAAGTGTATATTGTGTTTTTGACAAGTTAAATGACTGCTGTACTGTCTTCCAATGTATGTGTCAATAAATAATTAATTGAACTTGCAATGTCCATGTCGTTATTAATATCTTAAAAATGAGCAAAAAGACAAGATTAACAGACTTAAACATTTCAAAATTACTATTAATTTTCATATAATATGCGTTAAATGCCACTCCAGTGATTTAGAATCACACTTTCATAAAGTTGAGACAGATTTTTAGAAAGACGGGTCAAAATCGATGCAGTAAAGACCAAAAGTATGTGGACTTTTGGTCCCTAGAATGAGTCAAGGCTGTAAAAACACTGGATCCTACACTTCCCATAATGCAACTTGAAAGCAACTCTTTTGTAAGACCTTTTTTTGTTAGACCCTCGATGCATATGTCACCTCATCTGATATAAGTTAGTCTGAGATGACCCCTGACCCCTGACCTCTGAGGGGGTCATTTTGGCATTTGTTTTTATTGAAAACATTTTTTTTGTGTGTTTTTATCAATGATGTATATTTTATATTATATAACTATATAGCCTATGCATATATTAATATTTTCAGGTAAAAAGCTCATCTTTTTGGTTTTGACAAATGATGTCAAACAAAAAACAGATCAAACAGTACATTAATTTCTCTATTAATCCTAAAACTGCCTTCATGTTATAAGAAATGTGCTCTTGATTCACAGCAAGGTAGGGTGCAAAGCCTTGCAAAGTGGCAAAGTGCAGCGCAGGTATAATATGTCATCAAAAAGTGTGTAAGGAACGCCATTCACTGTAACAACAGTTGCAGCTGTTATCTCATTGGTTGCTCTTTGAAACGTCAGCGTTAACCGAGGTCAAAGTGGAAATAATTTGAACATTGAGCGCAGCGCTCGGTGGCAATTTCGAGTGGTGTACCACGCTAAGGTGCTTCCACCTAGTTGGGCGACACCGCTCTGCCCATAGGAAATCAATGGCACAGCCAGCGCAAAGTGATATTTTACCGCTGATCATGTGTGGGCGGCTCAGGGCCTTAAAAATGATCAATACATGTTTTTTTGTTCAACATTTGCTTTTAGTCCCCTTGTTTAGCATTTATAAGCACATGTAATGCATTGTTTATAACACATTATAATATAGTTGTACCAGATACAAGTGTTTATTAATGTATATTCACAGAAGAAGTTAGGATTGTTGACTATTGTACATTAATTAACACTTAAAAACATCCTTATAACTGCTTATAACTACATCATAGTGTGTTATAAACCATTTATTGAATGTTTATATACATTTATATGCTTGTAAATGCTAAAAAATGGGACTGAAAGTAAACTGTTACCAAAATCTTTATATGAATTGTGACTGTCCTCATCTTAGAGTTGTTGTTTTTTCTTCTGTAAACTGTATGATGTGGACTTTATGGTTATTGTACGATACAATAAATTGTTTGTTTATTTCTATAAATAAGAAAAAAGACGTGTAAAATGGGTGGAGTGCCCCTTTAAGATGACTGTAGATGATTATAAATATCTGTAACGTGAATCAATGTTGGATCTATACTGGCCGGCCTTTGGCAGAAGCCAAACTGTTGACACGCTGTTTAATCTCCATCCTCACGTCTTTCTTGGCTCCGAGAGGGAAGCAGGGCGGGCGCCAGGGGCATAAACTTCCCAACTTCCTGTTTCATTTTAAAACATTTCACAAAGGCTCTAAAAATATGCCCCAAAATCGACATATCTCCAAACTCGTTCGACTCTGGCTGCCAAATGTTTACTCATTTAGGAAAATGTTTATTTCCCTGCTCCGTGTTTTCTGTGTCAGAGACTCGAGGTTGAACTCAGACGGAAGATCGAGGCCGTAAGGTGCTGCAAGGACGAAACCTTCTAATGCTCCAACACAGTAAAAAGAAATGGAAAGTTTTATTTTTTTTCATTTTTTATTTCCTTTGGACACTTATAACAAAAAAACAAAAACATTTTTCAACTGACAACACAGGTTCTTTAATGATAAGACTCCACCAATCGATTCAGATGTCGATTTACAGCAAAAGTACATATCTGCATACCTGTCTCCAAGTGAAATAAAAGATATTTTTATTTTATTTATCTGTTTTTATGAACAAGAGCAATGACTAAAACCCAAATGTATACATAAAATAAATATGAAACATGTTTTAAAGTCAAATAAATGTAAAATAAACACACTGTCGATCACAGACCTTAGGACAAGATCAGAAGATAGAAGATACCTAAAATAATAAAAGTAACTAATAGTCACATAAAAACAAGAAAAAGTCTTATAACATGCAGGAAAATCTTTGTAAAACTAGACTTGCTCAACTGTTTCTTTATTCTATAAGTAGTTGCGGACTTAAAACACAAGAAAACTGTTAAGTATTTCCTAAACACGTCAATCTGGCCAGTCTCTGTGGGAAGAAACTGCATCATATCCAGTGATCAGAGTGAAGTTTGCCAATATCCACATCTGTTATTGTGCTTAAATATGTCTGTTTTAAAACAATATATGCAAATATTACAAGTATCACTCTGGATTCACCTCATAAATTACTATATTTTTTAATTAAAAACATCTAAATATTGTCCAAAAATGATACTGATGAATAAATTTCAACAAATATACAATGGAATAACATTGGTGTTGACAACTATTGATAATCAGAAACTATGTGTTCCATGGCAATATTCAACTTTATTGTAAATAATATAACCTTAACCATTAATGGACAGATTAAAAATGAGTTGAACATGTTTTAAAATGATTGTAAGCCATTAGATTACAAAGCTCCACCATGCAAAGAGTGATTTTTCTGCTGGTAGCCCCTTGCAAGGAAGCCACCTGAAACACAGCAATGCACCCCGGGGATTTTTTTGGGGCTAACATACTTAAGTACAACAAGATATCCACCAAACAGCAGAGAAGTTTGTAAACGAGTCAATGATGTAAGTGAGACGTGGGGGTATTGGGAGGAAACGGACGGCTGAAGGAAGGATGACCTGAACTCGGAGGAGAGAGCAGAAGAGCTGATTAGGAAAGTGAAGACCTGCCACCTGAATCAGCGGAAGAAATCTGACGTCAGCTCAATTCCCACGACGATATTACAAAACACGCTGCTGCGATGTGTAACACAGGAATGTGCTGTGATGCAAAACACTAACTTGAAAAACACATGATAATATAAAACAATATTGCTAGTTTATGTGCCACCAGTGGTTGTTTTCCCTCTGAACTCAAAGTTCAACTTGTTGTTTTTCCTCAAACGTCGGCCCCTCAGCAACAATTAATGAGCAGTTGCAGGAACTTCCTGAAGGAAAAACAACGGGATGATATCAGTGGTTCAGGTGAAAATATCATCAACAATAAACAGCGACGGAGATGGCAGCTGGACAAATCAGATATCTTTGTCAAATATTTACAAGGCTGCAGGCTTCTGGTTTATCAAATCAAATAAAACAACTGGAAAAGTGAAGGTGGAAGAGATGAAACTGGAATATAAAAGGGCAGAAATGTTTCCTTCTTAAGAATAAACTTGGGTTTAATCAGGTGATGTTAAATCCTTAATATTTCCTCTTTTATTTAGCATTACTAGCGGGTACATTTTCTCAAGATGTCATTTATTATTAACAAACAAAACCACATATTTTCAGGTCGTCAACTGCAACAAAAATACAAACTGTTTGTATATAAAATTAGTTTCTTGTGTTCATTTTTTACATCATCTACAAACCATTTATGTCGTCTCTAAGCTGAGTTATTTATTATATCAGAAATGTGCTGGAGAGCTCACAGAGACATGTTTGAGCTTATCGCCGCTGAAGAATGTGAGGAATCTCAACATGTCAAACATGCTGTAATTCAGATTCCTCCACCATAAAATACTCTCCTCGTTAGAGATTAAATATGTAAATATGTCATCTCTGTGTGTCCAGTATTGACCGGCCAAATAACTGGAGTTTATATTAAACCTAAAAATAGATTTGAGCTCATTCACCTGTAACATTCTTGAGATTTGTGTGAGCTATAATTAGTTTTTTTCTTGTCTTATATCTCCTGCATGAAGGAGATAATGCAGATAATGCTCATCCGAGTGTTACGCTGCGGGGACGTCTGAGGAAACTCAAACAGGAAGTGAGATACTCGACAGTTTCTCATTCTAAAGAAATACTGAAGTAAAGAGAAGGAAAACGTAATTCCCTAAAACCAACCACAGTTAAACATGTCTGTCTGATCACTTCATTACGTCAGTCTGCTCTAATCAGGCACTAATTGGGCCGATCAGATTACTATAACCTCATCAGGCCGCTGCAGTGGAGTTTCACCTGGATGTCTCACAGGTTTGCATCGTGTGTGTGTGACTTCAGGTAGGATGTGCAGACATGGAGCACAGCAACACATTTAAAGGGTCAGTTCACTCAGATTTAGACGTTATGTTTTCTCATGTTATCTATCCACGGAGATAGGTTTGGTTTTATTTGGCCACATTTTGAGATATCATTCACATCCATTTCTCTTTCATCGGAGCTACTTTCTCAAGAAGAAATAGTCCCTGCATGTGAAAACTTCAGTGTAAACAGGATATCGTTTCTGCACACGTTGATGTTGATTCTTTTAAAATATTTGTTAATATTTTGATGCTGTGAGCATCATAAAAAAATTTGATTTATCTCCATTGTATTCAGCAGAAATCCAGAGAGATGGATCTCTTATAACCCAATAAAACTACCAAAACTAGACACCACAAAGCATTTACATCCTTTATTTAAGCACCACAAAATACCACACTGTAAAAACACTCCATTACAAGTAAAAGTCCTGAATTGAAAACGTTTCTTAAATAAAAGTATGTAAGTATCATTATCTAAAAGTATTTAAAAGATCAAAACTGAGATTACTCAATGCAGAAAGAACACCCCTGGGAGTAATATACTATTATTATATCGTTGAATTATTATTATTGGTTCATTCATTTAGGGCTGCAAATAACAATTGTTTTCATTGTCGATTAAACTGTTGATTATTTTCTAGATTAACAACTCTAAGATATTCAGTTTACGGTCATAGAGGAGTAAAGAAACCAGAAAATATTCACATTTAAGAAGCTGGAATCAGAGAATTTAGACTTTTGTTTTCTTAAAAATTACTCAAACTGATTAATCAATTATCTAAATAGATGGCGATTAAGTTAATAGTTTACAATTAATCAATTAATCGATTAATCGATGCAGCTCTACATTCATGTATAAGTATGATGTTTTACTGTTGTATTTGGTCCAAATGGAGCTAAATGTAACTACTTTATATGCTGCTGGCTTGTTTAATGTATAATAATGTAACATAATGTATAAAATAGTTGCATGTTTTGTATAAAATGTAACTAACTATAGCTGTCAAATAAATATAGTTGAGTAAAAAGTACAATATTTTCTCCTAAAATGTAGTGGAATCAAAGTAAGAAGCATAAAATGGAAATAATTAAAGTGCAAGTACCTGAAAAAGTACAGTATCAGAGTATGAACAAAATTACACAGTATTATAATGGTGGCAAATATATGTTAAAACCAGTCCACATTAAACCAAAACATCTGCATGTGAAGGTGAACTAACCCTTTAATAAATAGCCTAATACATGTATTTCTTTTGCAGTTATATATGAGAAGGTCTCGTTCTGGTGTGCAGAGAGTCACAACTTCTCTGTGGTTATTATGACCTCAGCCGAGAGACAGACAGCCGGCGAGCGGCAGACAGACAGATGATTACTGTAACAGAGAATAGAGCGGCTGGGTGTGTCCCCGTGACCTGCTGGGCCGATACAATACTCTATCAGCAGAGACGCTAACGCCTGTCAACAAACACTCAGGGGATGATTAACACAAACACAATCCTCAAACTGGCCCCAAGTCTTTGTTTGTGTCTGGGATCTTTTCTTATATATTTATCTTTAAATACATTATGATAGCCTATATACTAAAGAAACATTTTAACATGAAATCATCAGAATGAAATGTGGCGTGCTGCTCGGAGTCATTCCTACCAGATTATTTTGTGTGGAAATAACGTCACACCTTTTTCCTCTGTGTCCTCTGGTGCTTTATGACTCAGTCTGCCAGTATGTCCATGAGTTCAGTGTGTGTGTGTGTGTGTGTGTGTGTGTGTGTGTGTGATATGAGAGTGAACATAATTGTTTTCGGATACTGATTAAATGATCATTAAAGATACAAAGCGGACACGCACCTATTTCAGTGCGTAATTGTATTTTAATATTACGCCAAAGTGCATTTCCTCGTTATTTGACCGCTTCCTTTTTCACTGGAATGAAACAGCAGAACTATAACCTTTTACATTTCCTTCTCACTCATTTACATTTTTGACATGTGAGTTGACAGTTACATATTGTTGCTACGCCTGTCAAGCTTTCTGTTCTTGCACAGCAACATATACAGTTTACAATAATAACAGAGGGAGATTAAAAATTTAAAATAAAATGGAACAAAGTAGACAAAAGCAGTTTCTCATCATATCTATCCAGCGATGTTTGATTTTAGTACCGGCTGAAATAAAAAACGTCACTAGCTGATTTTATTATCGCTCGCTAACGAAACGCTAAATTATAGTTAAAGGTGCAGTATGTAGGATTTGGCGGCATCTAGTGGTGAGGTTGCATATTGCAACCAACTGAAACTTCTCCCGTGTGTCAAGCGTGTAGCAGAACTACGGTGGCCGATGCGAAAGTGGCCCTCTCTAGAGCCCGTGTTTGGTTTGTCCGTTCTGGGCTACTGTACAAACCTGGCGGCCGGCTCTGTGACGAGGCATCACTTTTCGGTGGCAGTAAACTCGTGTTTAACGACCCCTCGGCGCGACTTTTTGGTCGCAGTAAACACATGTTTAATGTTGTGAATTAAACATAAACACTTGCTTAAGTTTAGGCAACAAAACCACTTAGTTAGGTTTGGGGAAAACAACATGGTTGGGCTTAAAATTACTACATTTTACAGTGAAAATCTGACTTAATGCTGTGAACACGGGACACGAACAAACAGCTGATTGTAACGTGAAAGTGAAACGTAACGCACGGGACACGAATAGCGGCCTCCTGGATGAAAGCCCTGTGTTTGTTGGACCCATCAAACTCCCCTCCCGCCCGCCCTGTGTGTGTCTTTCGCTCCTTAAACTTCGTCGCCACACCTCCGGCGCTCTTTCTCAGAGCGTTTACTGTTGCCGCGGATGGGTTTAGATTGTAGATAATGGAAAGCCCGGTGCGTCTCATACCGGCATTAAAGGGTGTCTTGTGCGGTGGTATCAAACGCTGAAGGCCGTGTCAAGGTGGCAGAGTTTGACGCCCTGGGAATGAGAACGAGCTGTAATATTATATTTCATTTTTGCCAATAGATCCCCCTAAATGCTACACACTGTTCCTTTAAGTAAAATTGTGCATTTATATGTGTGTGTGTTTGCATGTGCTGCAGAGGTGAAATAATAATATGCTCATTATTCTAGCAAAAAAATAAAGACTTATGCAGCTATTTCAAACCAACATGCAATGTGAGTAGTGCATAACTACAAAGCATTTCCATACAGTGACAGCACCAGTGAAGTTACAGTGGATCCATCCCCTCAGTGGGCACCTGTTAGTTTGTGTTGACGTGGCGTCTTTAACACCTCCTCTGATTGACTTAGTGGGGTAAAATCCTCACAGCTCACCAGGATCCTCAGCAGATAGAAGACTGTGTGCATACAGCGAGCTGGTAGCACCTGAGGGCAACGCATTGTGTGCTAAGCTGCTGCTGTAAAATCACTTTGGTTATAATGCTCTGATATGGTGGGAAAAAGGTCTGAATCTAACATCTTTTCTTCACGGTCAGACGGCCTCCACAAGCTCACAAGATTTAACTGAGGGGTCACGAGATAGTTACATGATGGGAAAGCAGAAAAGAACAGATTTTTCTCTTCTAATTTTTGCTTTTTTATTGTGAATAACTAGAAATATTTACTTCTTCGGGCCTCTTAAAACTATCAAAATAAAACGAGGAAAACAAATCGGTCTTTGGTTGAACTGGTCACAACCAGCACACTAGGAACCAGTGGAGTGATGATAAGGCGGATTCTGATTCAAACTAATTAACGCAAAAGACTTAACCAAATATAAACAATTGGGAATAAATGCAAAGTCTACACAGGTTCCTTACTTTGAGATCTCTTTGCAGATATTAAGATTAGCAGGAAAAAGCTGATTCAACACCCAGAAGCTGCTGAGTTTAAGATAAATCTTAATACATACAGGATAACATGTCAGAAAAGTGTTCTTGATTCGAGGCCTGGCAGGTAGCGCAGAGTAAACAGTGTTTGACTGGCAGCTTATTGTTGAGTCTGTGTGGGTGTTGAGGAAGGTTGGACCTTCTCTCAGGACGTAGCCTCACTTCCCTCGCTCAGAGGCTCTCAGGAGGAGAGCAGTGGGCCTTTTAACTTTTTATACTTGTGTTTGTTAAGGCCACATTCCCTGAGCCTGGCTGCGACTTGTGTTATTCTTCCTGTGCTGTTTGCCCCTCTCGCAGCTGGAAGGACAGGAAAACCGATCTGGAAAACTACTTCATGTATGTCATCGGTGATTACAGGACGGCAGCGCCCGCCTGTGCCTGATATTGGCAGCCTCATGCCCGGGCTCGCGGGGCAGGCGCAGGCCTGAATAATGGTGTCCCATGGGGGCAACGCTGCTGCACCCCTCCTCACTCAGCTCAAGGCCTCGCTCCGGCTTCCATGCAAGGAGCTCTGTGAGTCCATGCAGCCCTGTCAGCACTCTTCCTGTGGAGAAACTGGAGAGGAAGCTCCACCAGGCAGCCCGAGGAGGCCACAAACCTCCACAACTTTCTATTTCTTTCTCCAATTACAACACAACAAATGACAGACTGCTGCACATAAACTATCAATAAAAATACTCCATTACAAGCAAGAGTCCTGCATTCAAAATCTTGAGTCTTGCAAACGAGACTATGTAACTTTTGCTGAAGAGTTGCTACTGTCAGGCTGTTCTCATTCACTGTTATGACCTATAATTCATATATAACCTGTGTAATCATGAGAAACAAACACAGGACTTTCACCCAGGAGATCGCTGTTTGTGTCCCAATCAAAAGTTAACGTTGACTTATTTTACTTTACTTTTGTTACGTAACTTCTGTACTTAACTCTGTGCGTAACAAGCATACTTATTTCAACCCAAAACAAGATCTTTTCCTGAATCTAACCATGTAGTTTTGTTACATAAACACTCTGCGCTGCAGGGGTCAGCCCGCTCTCATTACCAGGGCGTCAAATACCGATGCATTGTCGCAGCCGTCGACGTTTGATACCACCGCACAAGGCACCCTTTCGTGGCGGTATGAGACGCATCAGGTTTTCCATTATCTATAATGTAAACCCATTGGGAAAGTGCGCTGGTAGTGACTGTGGTGACATATTATAAAGAGCGAAAGACACACCGACACCAACTACAAGTGGCAGTGACATCCTAACTGATGATCATATTGTGTTTTCCACTTAAAAAAGATAATCTTAGTAATTATCAATCACTCACTCGAGTCCTAAAACCTAAACGTTTTTTAAATAATGGGTACCAGTCAAGTCAGATTATTTCAACCAACTTCCTATAGAAATCAACTTGTGAGAATCTTGAAAGCACTTCCTACCCCCCGCCCCCTCTACTTCCGGCGCCTTTGTTCGGACCACACACATCTTCTAACTCAGCCTTCACTTTGATCTCAGCTACACACCTGTAAAGTTTTGCGACTTCATCTTACACAACAATTCACATTAATAAAAAAACATAGTAATTCAAACAAAGCATCATCCGATCACGACACATCATCGGGTAGAGACAAAAGTGTTACCGCTGTTAGTTAGCTAACGTTCTCGGATGCAGTGACACAAAATGGATCAGTTTTTGAAATGAAAAAGTGATGTCAGAGACAACCTTTTTTGGTCCTCAGAAGTCGGCCTCAAGTTACAAAAGGTTGAGAACCCGTAGCATGTACTCTGTTACTTTCTACCTCTGCTATCAACAAGAGGATTTTTGATCCTAATTTCTGCAATGAACCCAGTAAAACATTTTCTCAGATCCAGTTTCTGTTCATTGCTTCCTCCTTCCTCTGCTTCCACTTTCCCAGGCAGAGGACCTGGAAGAGCAATCTAGGGGGATCAGGAATGACAAGGCAGTCCGGCCTCCCATTGTATGGGAGCGTTTACTCAGCATGGAGGAGCAAGGACAGTGAGGCTACAACAATACAATAGGCTCATATTTATTTACTGCTTAGTGGCAGCCAGGGAGAACCCCTCCCCACCCCCCCACCACCACCACCAATAGAGCTGATAGCAGCTTTACAGTAATAGACCTCTAATAAAGACCTCAGAGGGCAACGAAAGGCCAGACTCTCTGACTCTGTCCCGGGTCCGTTTCAAACGCAACCAACGAAATGTTAAATCTGTTAAGAAGACATGATTTCCCTCCATTATATCATAATTATGAATTACAAACAACACAATTAGTCCTCCCTTGGTACAGTAGCTCTCACTTAGTGCAGCATTTGATTCAATACAGTGAGAATGTGAAACAAGATTCAAAGGAGTTAGGAAAGTTTAATAGAGAAATTATAAATATATTCATTCAAATTGTCGTCAACGTCATACCAGATGCTGTCGTCTCCAAATTGTGAACTATGCTCCGATGGTTGTATCAGTTGGTTAATGACAATAAGTGTCCATATTTTGGAAATTGTTATATCTAATATCTAATATTTTGTCAGGATTTTTCCTTTTTTCCCATCTCTCCTTCTCTTAAATGAATAAATTAACTTTTAAACTTTCATGATCTCAAAATACTACCGCACAAGGCACCCTTGAGCGCTGGTATAGTTTTCCATTAACTACATTGTAAACCCCTCTGCGGTAACAGCAAACGCTCAGGGAAAATGCTGTGGTAACGCAACACAGTCTCACAGCAGTTTATGTAATCTATTTGATTCATGTACATAGACACGAATTTCCCTTTTTTTTGTGACGCTCAGCACAACTTTCAACAACTTATTTTCTGTGCGTTTTCCTACGAATGACTCGCCAATAAACACAGGGCTTTCATCCAGGAGACCGCTGTTCATGTCCCGTGCGTTAACTTTCACTTTCACGTTACAATCAGTTGTTCGTTTGTGTCCTGTGGTCACAGCATCAAGTCACATTTTCACTGGACAAACGTAGTAGTTTTAAGCCCAACCATGTTGTTTTTTCATAAACCTAACTAAGTGGTTTTATTGCCTAAACCTAAAAAGTGTTTTTGTTTCATCCACAACATCAAGCACGTGTTCACTGCGACCAAAAAGTGACGCTGAGGAGTCAGTATGTGATAAACTGACATGAGAATGTGTAGCAATAAGCTCCCCTTTTTTCTGCATGCAAAGAAATGTTCCTGCTCTTCAACCCTTTTGATTAGAGACATGATCCTGGTCTTTTTCTGAAAGGGTTCTCTTTGGAGTTTACTATTGTCACAGCCCGGCTCTTAGACTGGACAAAAACGGGAAACAAACAGCTAAATGAGGTGGGAAAAAAGGGTGAAAATGTGCTGCATGGGTTGTAAAAACAAGAGAAAAGAACCAAAAGCACCAATACAGAGATGTGTGATGTGAAGAGAAAGAGACAAAAAGACTGCTGCTGCTGCTGCTTTTTATGCACAATGCTCACCGGGCCCAGGTGTGTCCCATCATGCTGCTGATTACTCTCCAATCAGGTCTGCAGCCCTGTGGGAGAGGAAACACACAGCAGCAGCAAACAGAGGGACCGACACACTATCAGAATATTAAAATGAGTCCAAGTGACACTGAGACAGAGCTACATGTGTGCAGATTTATCCAGCTGACTGCATGTTATGAGCCATGAGAATGAGCATGAAGGCTTTCATGTTTGTGTGTAATGCCTCTGAGCTCCAGTGGAGGGCTCCCTCCGTTGTACTGATTCATAATCCATCTGTAAAACACAGTAAAGCAGAACTTCATGGATAAACATTTATTTTGTCATACAGGTTGCATTTCCCGTAAAACTCCGTATTTTGGACTAAAGGTCAAACAGTTTCTATCCAGCTGATCTGTTTGTTTTTAGAGGCTTGACCATCATTTACACTTGTTTCCGTCCATGTTTTAATCTGCCTGGAAATCGACCAAACCAGCGCCGACTATCTGACCTACATGACCGAGTCCCGAGCCTGAAAAAAATATTAATTTTCCAAGAGGCATTACGGGAGCGTGATTTATTGGTTGCCTTGATGCCTTGTGGGTGTAATTGTGAGAGCAGGGCTGAAGTTGAGTGGCTTTGATGCCCCCGTCCGTCCGCTCCTCCAATCCCTGAGTTTCAGAGATTAACTCAGACGCTGGATTAAATTCTCAAAATAGAGAAATCCTTTTTAGATGAACAGATTGATTAAAAAAGGGGAAAGATGAGTGTGTGGTGGAACTGAGCTGCTGATATTCTCACCTGGGAGATCTCCAACGGCAAAAACTCTGAATGTCTGTTCACTGTTGATGAAATCAAACTTCAACCAACTGTTTCAACACAGAAGTTACGGTCCCTGTTGTTCATGGTGACAACTGTCATGACAGTTTTTCTCTGTATTTCTCGTGAATTTTGCTCTTCCACAAACCTGGTGGAAAGAATGGATGGATGATGTTTTAGAAACACATACTTGCATCTGCATCCTGTAGTTGAATTTAGGTTTGTTTTTATGCACATCGTGTTTTTGGGTTGTCCGTACATCTTGTGAATACAAAATCTTACGAACCCCTTGAGGGCATTTCTTAAAATTTGGCACAAACGTCCGCTTTGATTAGATTTTGGTGGTCAAAGGTCACTGTAACCTCACAAAACACATTTTGGGCAATAACTCAAGAATTCATCTGCTAATTATGACAATTTCATACAAATATCTAACAGGATAAAATGATGAAGTGATGCATTTTGGACAGAGATGGATGTAAACTAGGTAGTAATTCTAGTTTAGTATTTGCACAATACATGTCACCACTGATCAATATGTCACCATTTTGGGAAATATGCTCATTCGCTTTCTTGGCAAGAGTTAATGAGAAGATACTACTGTCATATCTGTGCGTTAAATATGAAGCTACTGCCAGCAGTTAGCTGCTTAGCTTAGTTTAGCTTAGCATAAAGACTGGAAACAGCTAGCCAAAGGTACATAATCCACCAACCAGCATCTCTAAAACTCAGCTAGCAAAAGTGATGCATTTTAAAAACCTGTTTTGGGGTTCTTGCATCTACATAGTTGCATTTAGGTTAGTTTTTTTTAGTATTTGCATGTGCATTGAGTGTATTGAAATGTGTACGTGATAAGAGAAGACAGGAAATGAATGAAAACCATCAATGAAACTGAATCAATCAATGAAACTGCAACAAGGAACAGATACACGACAAAATGCACAAAAATAAAATCTGGTGCAAACATGCACAAAACTGCACACCTGCTATAGTGCACAATTCAGAGTCAGAAACTACTTGCTTTTCATTTTGAACCTTAACTGTTTAGTGCAGGTTTTAGGGAAAGCAGCAGATACGTTTTTCTTCTCGCTGGTTCTGGTGTTGACAGACAAAAGCCTGATGCTTGATATCGTCATCATTGTGTTTGAATGCGGGAAGCAGGTGTATGTTAGTGTGGCCTTTCAGACCAAATTTAGTCATCCACTCACTTCCCCCTGGACCCCAGGTTCCCTCTGCGTTTCCCAGCAGAGCTCGGCCCGCCCTCCCTCCTGCATGTGCATGCATGCGTGAAACACAGTGCACAGAGCGTATATACCTCTAACACCACATATAGCTGCATGTTTTTAAGATTTGTTGCATTTGCTTGCATCATTTTTTATTTTTTAAAACGTCTTGTTTTTGCTGCTTTCTCCACTCTCTTGTACCCTCATCCTCCGTCTCCACCGCTCCCCTCTCTCCTTCCAGACCTTAGCTCTCTTCCTTCCTGCCCTCTCACAGCTTCCTGCTCCGGCTCTTATCACTCCAGAAAACATGACACAGTCTCAGCCCAGTCAGACCAACACTAACCTCTGTAGTCCCCTTTTTCCTTGGCCATCACTGCCTTAAATGGAAGTATTGTGGCCCCGCTGGGGTCTAGGTGCCTGCAGGGGGGTGAAGGGGATATCACAGAGGCCATGTCACCCACCTGGGCCAAATCTGCTAATGGGCTTATTTATTATAAACAATATAGCCTCTACTTCACAGCCTACAGAGGAACAATAAATCTGAAGTGGCCGGGCGTGTTTTTATTTATGTATTTATTTATCTGAGAGGAAGCCGTGGGCACATTGGGACTTTATCAACTCATTCTCCTCCGAGGGGTTTTCCTCTGAGCTGAGGAAATTGTCTGCTTTGATTTACTCTGTAAATCTGTGCCTTATAATACAGCGGGAGGAAATCGCATGAGGCTGTGAAGCCTGGTTTGTGGTAAAAATGTGCAGAATCATGCTTGAGTTGATGTAATGCTGATGTAATTTTGATTTCTTTTCATGAATATCCTTAAAGAATGACATCATTCTTGGGTTTGGATTCGCCATCATTACACAGTATTATACTCTTTTGCCTAAAATCTCCCTCAGTTTGGTGCATTTTTTCAATATGTCACTTCAAATTGAATAAATGCTTATCGGAGCATCTTGAGTAACATTATGTGCATCACTTACAGGTTGTATTTATTGTTGTTCTATGACATCGCTGCCAGATACGAGTCTGCTAAGGCACGATAGAGCCTGTGTTATTGTAAGGCCACAAGGCCATCTGATAAGGCCCCATGCTCCACAGCCTGCAGCGATAACACATGTTTTGGATGGTGTCGAGCCAAAAGAGCCGAACCTGTCGCTGCACAGAATGCAACAATTACTGCAAAGTTCAAAGTCCGCACCATACGGGCATTGATCAGAATATCCATGGATGCCATTTTTCAGCTGCGGATAGCGTCCTCTTGGGTCTCCATTGTTTCACACACTGCAGCATGTCAGTAGGCTATAGGTAGTCGCAGGCTTTTGTCTGGATGCAGTAACGTGATGATATCAGGAGGGACTTTCCCCCACCGAGTTTCCTGATATGAGCTTTTCCCATGTTATCATATAGGAGTATTCACAGGAGGGATGCTGATCAGCTGACACTGATTGCTAAAATGTGATTGGAAGGAAAAATTGCAATTGTATCATGCCATATATTAATTTAAGCATGAGTAATTATGTATTCTTCACATGCTTTAATGGAATAGTTAGACATTTTGGGAGGTTTTGGGCATTATTTTGCTTTCCTGCTGAGAGTTAGATGAAGAGATTGATACCACAAAGGGAAACAGTGAGCTTGGCTCTGTCCAAAGATTAAAAAAAATACACCTATCATCACTTTTTTTGTCTTCTTAAGCTTAATAATAACCACGATACATCTAGTTTGTTTAATCAATTCAAAAACAGAAATGTAAAAAATTACAATTTTAGGTTTTATGTGACGAAAACATATCGAGAAACAAGATACAGACTAGCTTGACTAGATAATAGCTTCATATTTCAGTGGTATCAATCTTCTCATCATGGCAATAAAGTGAATATTTATTTAATAAAATGCATTCCTTTAAACTGAGGCTGCAGGCTGGGCTTTGGTGCAGTCCAACCTCAGGTGGGGAGTGAGTAGATATTGATGATCCGGACCATTGTGTGTAAATGAACCGAGGAGATAATCTCCATCAGGTGAACTCAGACACTGAGAGGTTTAGTCAAACACAGGAACTCCTTGAAGTGTAAGATAGGCCAGATATGTGAGATAATGTATTGATAAAATGCTCTCGCGGCGTATACATTTCACTGTGGCTCATTGTAGTTAAAACACCCGTTGTTTCGTCTTAACGATGTGTTTCTTGGAACATGTTAATGTCAGCTCTCACTTTGCTCCCAAATAGGAAATTACAAAAAAAAGGTGAAAGTAAAATTTTCACGCCTGAGGTTGATATATTTTTTTTTTTATTCCACCCCAGAGTGTCGTTAACTTGACACCAATCCATCTGCGAATTTAGTTAGTTTGACGGGACACTAATTTGAGTTCTTGAGCGAGAAAATTTGGTAGAAAATAATGTGTGAATGTGATTAAAAGGTGGTTCTTCCTATCAGTGCTGCTTGTTTCTATACAGCGTTAGTGTAAAGGGAACAACGTAGGGAGGAAGCCCTCACACACACACACAGTGCATTTCCTCCATAAAACCACAGCTGTGTGAAAACAACACATTCCTCAGCCATTTCTCTCACTTTAGCACAATAAAGGACAACAGCGTCTGCAGAGCACCGTAGTCTCTAATGTGACTAATAAAGACTTTGCACTGATTGTGCAGTTAACTTTGCAATGATTATACAAAAGTGTTGCATCATAAATAGTGTAAAAGACCAGAGTTGATGTGGGAAAACAGTTTTAAGGAGCTTTAAACCGCAATCCATTAAAGGAGAAGTTGCTGTGTTTATGAGGAAGTTCCAGCTTTGAGTTTTGGAGTATTTGTTCTGTAATCTCCAGAAATGACGGCGCATTATTTCACTATGAGAAACTATAAAAAGCCCCATATTAACCGAGTCTTATGATTTTATTTCCACCACAGCTCTGTGATCTTCTCTCTTATCTTCTGTCTCTGCAGCTCCTTTACTCGCCTCTATTGATCCAGATTCTTGCTAGGTGCGATGCCACTGATCACACACGCTGTTATTGATCGACATTGGTCGCCGTGGGCCGACATGGCGTCCTGTTAGCACCCTCGGGGGTATCTGCGTTTTTTTTTTTTGTTCTACGCTTTAGCGCCTCGACAAGGCAAAGGCCACACATGAAAGGATTCGGAGTGTTTGAGCGACCGAGGGATCAATTCACACCCTGATTGTCATATACAAAGGCTTCACTGTCTCTTCCCTCATCTCCAAAAAAGCTTGTCTGAAGAGTTCGATCAGTAATTAACTCGTTTCATCACAATTTTAGTGGTGCATCATGTTGCTGCAAAACAGATGAGATGGATTGAGGGACTTCTTTGGGTGGAGGGGTCAAAGGCGGGTCAAGTTGCACAGAGCAGTATTTATGTGGCTGTCAGGAAAACAATAATGCCGCTTGGACATAATCTATCATTTGTTTTCTCGGCAATACTTGTGAAGCAATTCCTTATTTTGCCACACAAAGCAAGAGCGGGAATTGTGTGGCACATAAGTTATTGTATAGGAGTATACTTTCATCACTTTGATGGTAAAAAAGTAATTATGAAATGGTTTATTATGTAGCTGCAGTTCATTTTCTGATGTTTTTAATGTTTGCAAGTATTCGTATGCATGTTTTGTTCTCTCTTAAAAAAGTTATTTCAGGCTCATACTCATGTGTCAAGGACAAAAAGAAAAGAAAGACCCAAAATAGACAAGTCTTATCAGTTTGGGAATGGTCATAGCACCAGTAGGAACAATGGCGTGGCGAGATGGGAGCTGAGGTTGACCCTAATAATGCGACTGGGCCCGTCAAGGAACCCGGAGAACAGGAAGCCCACCGTACCTCTGTCTTCATGGATAAAGTCATAAAAATGATAAACACTGGGCCTCGATTAGCCCCCGTCAGGACAATGTGGCGGTCAGCGGCGGGGAGGATTCGGGTCGGGCCAGTATAAGTGAGGAGATGAAAGAGTCTGCTCTCCCGTGTGGTTGACCTCCCTGTTCGTTTCACTGAGGAAACCTGGGTTTTCCCTTTCCCCCGCTTACTAATGGTGATTCATCAGTCAATCAAGACGCTCTATTAATAGACCTGTTTCTCCCTGTGGTGTCGGAATAAAGAAGTGGAGCAGTTACAAATGAGGGAAAGTCACCCTGAGAGCAAAGGGGCTGGCTTAGTTTAAGTATACACCGGAGTTAAAGGTTCATTACAACTTGGATCTTATTTTTAAAGGGTGGTTATTGTTTCTATCGGTTATAATAACATAGTACACTCCAGATGAATTACTGATTTCAAACAAACAAATCCCCAGGTTATCTTGTTTAAAATAAAAGTGAATAGTAAAATTATTACCTAAAATTTCAATTGTAAACATCCATCAGTCAGTTTACAGACTGACTTCCTGGTTGACCTTCGACCTACTCTACTTGGCCAACCCGGTCTCACAGGAAGGCGTATAAATACCACGACATTACAAGGAAATTCAACGTGTCATGAGGACATATATTAGGCTTTTCATGTGTCATTTGAACGCCACACAACAAAGCTACGGTAACGTCCGTAGTTAAAAATAGAAAATAAAATTAAAGCTAGAGTGAAGATACTGACATCATATGAAACTAGAAAACCTAAGGAATCCATTTGTACCAACCATGTCATACTATCTTGTTGCAAAGGAGTCTAAATAACGCTCCAAATGTACGCTACATTTTGGCGAGGAAAAACTGGCATGGCCATTTTCATTTCCCTTGACCTCTGATCTCAAGATATGTGAATGAAAATGGGTTCTCTGGGTACCCACGAGTCTCCCCTTTACAGACATGCCCACTTTATGATAATCACATGCAGTTTTGGGGCAAGTCATAGTCAAATCAGCACACTGACACACTGACAGCTGTTGTTGCCTGTTGTGCTGCAGTTTGCCATGTTATGATCTGAGCATATTTTTTATGCTTAATGCAGTATGCGGTCCCGAACACCGGTGTCCTGGTTAAAAGTTGCCATAAGCGTTTTTTCTCACTTTTTATTATACGCCACTAGCTCTGAGTGTAACATATTTATGCGGACTCGTTTACATTGCAGTCAGTACAGACTACATGGCATCCAAATGACACACGGAAATCATGAAAGGGGTTCTTATTGCACGCTAAACGCCTTGCGCATTATTGTTTCATTCATACGCCTTTTCGTGCAATCAGGAAGAGTTGTATCGGCTATATACATAAATATATATAAAGAAACGGATCTAATCTGTTGGCTTGGTTAAAGCCATTGTTCGACATTTTTGGAAATACTCTTTCTGTCTTTAAGTTCGATACCACCCTCATGTCTGTAAGATAAATGTGAAACTACTACAGCCTTTAGACAGTTAGCTTATCTTACTGTAGCATAAAGACTGGAAACAATTGGAAACAGCTAGCCTGGCTATATTTTATCATAAAACATGATTTATGGTACTAAAATGAACTTAGCAGCTTCGACTTTGGTTGACAAAACTTGGTTCCTAATCGGTTCTCTATAAATGAGCGGTCGACTTCAAATAATTATATTCTTCTATATACTTTTTTATTTTTTAGAAATGTGTATATTCATTTCCTCCCATACGCTACATTCACTTAGGCCTTTTCTCACGTTTAATACCACTGATTCAAAGCCTCACACGATATCCTTGACATGATCATTTTTCTGTATCCTCCAAACCGCCTGAGTGAAACTGCAGCACTATGGATGTTCTCAGGAAAGAGACTTTGATTATTTTACATGTTGCTTCCGCTTTATTGTTGGCTGACCTCTGGCAGCGCCCAAACCCCGAGGTCACCACAACTTGTCGTGAAAAAGTTTCCAAACATCCTCATGTTAGCATGACTAAAGGCATATTTAAGATTTGTCTTGGACCAGAGGTTTAAACAGACGGAGAATGAGGGCGAGACGAGGAGATAAGGCGGATGTGCTCATCTCCAAAACTGAGCAGCAGAGACAAACAAGAAATAGTTTTATCGTCGGAGCATCTTCATGCGGCGGGGGCCGGATGGTGCTGCGGAGGGGTACAGCAGGGTGAAGGTATCAAGCTGTCCTCTTTGCTCCAAGCAGAGCGAGCTGGCCAATAAACACGACAGGGCCGAGTAGATTCCCACCTGATTCCCAGCAGATCCCCGACAGATTAACGCCTCCAGAACAATGAGACGAGAGTGGAGACGGTTTCCTCCGTGTCCCCGCTCGTCTGAGGCAGACAACATCCCAGCAGCGCTTACCCTTTCTGCAGGGCGAGGAAACTTTCCCAGCAATCCCCTGAGGGAGGGGGAAGACTGCACGACCACTAACACATAAAGACATCTATGTGTGCATGTGAGCGAGAGCTGTAGGCGGCAGCGTGATCAGTTTCTGTCTTGTTCTTTTGCCAGAATTTCAAGTCCCCAATTTCTGTGACCAAAAGAGGGACCCGTGGAAAAAACATGATCAAACGTAGACTCTCACATCCTTTTATGAGCATAATGTAACCACCTTAACCTGTGTATGATCTCTCATATCTGCAATCACCCTCACAGGGTGATTTTCAGGTTACTAAAGATCAAACACCAAACGAAAATAAGTCAGACGGTACACTTTACCTTGACTTATTCCCTCTTTGACAGACAGCTGACAGCAGAATTGAAACTCATTTAAAATTCCTGAGTGACATTATTAGTGTTAAGGTGTGATTTCTATTTACAGATTCAATCTAGACGTTTCTCTCCTGCACACCTGTTATGTGTGCTCCTCTTTAACCTCTTCATTCTCTCCCCTCCCCCGTCCCGAAACACCTCCGGCTCTCTCTCCAGAGCAGGTGTTAGAGGAAGTAGTAGTCTAATCAGATAATCTAAACAATCACTATCTCACCATTGATAATGACAGATGTCTACACGCTGACTGTATGGCTTACAATTCAATTCAATTCATTACAATACACATGACAAAGGAACTAAAACCTGGGTTTGATGTAGGGCTGCAACTATTTTTACTATAGTTACATTTATGAATAATATGTTCGAATAAACCAATAACACCAACCCCCTTTAGTTTAGACAGATAAATTGGAACAAATAGACTTTTTTCATGTTCAGGCTGTTCTCATACACCGTTACCTACAAAAAAGTAATGCACTGTAATTTGTATACAGTATATCCCACAAAATCAATTTGTATGTAATCCACGTAATCATGAACCAGGAAGCATACGCAACAAACGCCGCGTAGAGAGAAGGTCGGGCTGGATGGGTGGGTCAAAAACACTGGACTTTTGCCCAGGACACCGGTGCTTGTATCCCGTGTAAAACCAGAAGTCAACATTGATTTATTCATGACGTAACCTCTGTACTTAAGTAATGCCACTTTTGGTGTTATTTTAACCCAAACAACCTTTTCCTAAACCTAACCAAGTTGTTTCCTGTGAAGACAGAAGTTTATTTTCAACTGTATACATGTTACGAGAGGAAATTGACACGTGTTGCTGGAAATTCGTAGGAAAACGCTCAAAATATTGAAGAAATTTTCATAAGATATCATATGAATCGTTGTATGAGGATACGTTGAATACATTGTTGAATTGCCAAACTGCATTAAAAGTATGGAGAACACATATTTTTTAAAGCTGCAATAATCAATATTTTTATATGTACAATGGACAATGTGAAATGTGAAATGTGAAAGAGGTCGCTAGTAGCAATGAACCTACAGAGAGTTATCATCCAACTCTACATTTAGGAGCGTTTTAGTGTCTTTAAGCTCATCGTTTTGATTTTTGGGCCCACAACTTTTTTGTTTTGATTCACCGCGCTTATCAGTGTCATTTCCAGTTGAATTCAGCTGTTTTCAGGAAAAACCTCTGATAAACACACTACCTGCTCATCATCACCAAACAGCAGACACACTTGGTAACTAGCTGGTGAACATAGTGGAGTATATTAAGCAGTTAAAGAGACAGATGTTTTCCCTCAGGAGTTGGTGGAGACCAAAAACAGAGCTAAAAGTTGAGTGAATATTGGACTTAAACATGATTTTACATACATTTTAATGTTCCAATCTCTGTGTTTGTTGGATGTGTAAATAAGCTGTATAAGGTGATGAAAATGTTGTTGTTGCAGATTGTTACACAGCTCCCAAGTGGCCCAAAAAATCAATAATGCAGGTTCAAGTTTTCAGTTTTATTCCAAAAAGACCAGTGACTGAAAAATTAGACAAGAGTCCAATACATACATTACATTTTCACAATTATGTAGCATTTCATTGTACCAGCAATCCATGAAATTTCTATATTGTGCTTTTTCCCACAGGAAGCATGGGAAATGGTTAATACATTCATTGTCTATTGTAGAAAATGTCATCAATTTGTGAAAAATGTTCATGATGAAAGGCTTAAATGATTAACTGATTATCAAAGGGATTGCAAATTAATCATCTGTTAATTGACTACTCAATAAATCAACTAAACATCCTTGAAGATTTGAAGCTGGAACATTTTCAGCTAATTAGCAGAGTATTGTTTAAACTCTGAGCACTTTGCCCTTCTGTGGCTTTGTCCAGCTCAGGCCTCCGCGGCTCTATAGCGGCTCAGGGGATCAGCGCAGAGTGCTAACACATATATACCTTCCGTCCCTGTGATTTAAACTAACACCATTGCCTCGCAGCTCGGCACAAAGGAGCCAGCAAACACATTGTGCAATTCCCAAGAAAGCCACCCACAGACATTTGTACAGCGAGACTGGCGGCCAGCGGCTCAACCGCGTTTCTGAACTCGCTCGGAAGGCGGACAGTTTGTGCTGCTGCGCCAAGGACAGGAAGTGCTTGCAGAGGGACAGGAAGTGCTCACCGCTGCAGTAGCCGAGGCTGGAACTGAGATAATGCCATTGTGTAAGCAAGCCAAGTGACCTCTCCCTGAGCGCAGAGTCCAGAGGCTGGCGTCGGGAGCCCTGGCCCCCACCCAACCCCAGACTCCCCAGGCACGGGGTGGGGGACTTGGTGGAGGGACAGGGGGAGGAATAGACGGGAGGAGGAGGAGGGGGATGAGGCGTGTCACCTCCCCATATCCCCCCCACCACCTCCTGCTCTCCTTTGGGTTGACTCTGAACCTCACCTTGTAGAGGAAATGTGGCTACGACTCCAGACTTTATGACTTCTCCCATCAAAAGCCAGGATTTTTCACTCCCACACAGCGAGAGAGGGAGATGTGGCGCGGCCACACTCATACCCACGCCCATGTCAACACACACACACACTCTTTCTCCACTCTCTTAGGGGGAAAACCTTATCAGGTCATAAGCGGTAAAATAGACGATGACAGTATTATAGCCCAGATCCTGTCCCATGCGGTGCTTGGCTGGACCTTCCATCCAAAACACACTCCCACCAGCCCCTAGAGGGTCACCCAGCGTGCTCTGGAGTCCCCGCTGGTGTCTGCGCACACGGGGGCACGAAAAGGTTGCATAAGCATCTCTCATATTTCTGTCAGCTCCGTCACAGGGGCCGTAAACCACCACGAGATGGGAACGGTCCGAGAAGAGCTGACAGGTCGAGGTCTGCCGGCTCTGATAAGGACCAGCATCGGGCTGTGGGTGATGTTTGGGTTTCTGGCCACAAACAGGGACTTCATTCTCTGCTGCGTAAACTAAACTCCAAGTCTGGATGTTTGAGGTGCAACAGGTTGCTTTAACCTTTACCCCCCCTCCGTATCACCGTCCTGGTCTGGTACAGCTGCTCCAAAAACAAGGAAACACGTTCTCACACATTTCTGTAGCTCACACGTGTGTATATAGAGTTAATGGAGTTTATATTTGACAACTGGCTGATGTCATATACACATATTCTGTGAAGTATGAATGCTGCTAAGTGAAGCAGTCCAAAAGGTTCACTTCACGACTTTATTTTGAATGAATTATAATTTAATTTAATTTTTATTTTATCATTTGTATTTATTTATTTATTTATTTATTTATTTATTATTTATTATTTATTATTTATTTTTATTTTATTTCATTTTTTATTTTATTGTAATTTATTTATATTTTCCCTCCCATGTTTTTGTATACGTTGTTTTTCAATTTACAGTTTCTCTGTTATTATATGTACATATTCATTTGTTTGTTATGGTTTAGGTTGTTGTGTTCATTTTTCTTAAGGAAACAATAAAATTAAATTAAATAAAAAAATTAATAAAAAAATAGTGAAACTACATGTTGTCAAGTGAAAGAGAGGGATATTTTTTCAAACTGTATTCTTTGTACAACTTTTTTTTTTTACTTTTTAAACTCAGACAAAGGTTATAAAGGAGGACAATGAAGTGAATGAGCATCTAATGAGGTAAAAATAATTTGATTGAGACATTCAGATGTTTTAGGTGAAATGCACCTTAAAGCTTTGTGTGAGTTGTTGAAAGATATATAATAGCTGACCACATAAGAATAATAAAATACTTTCTGATTCTGTTTTATTTTGAGTCATTGCAGACTTGGCATTATTCCCACTATGTAGCTGTATTATGTAATTCCTGTAAAAATAAATACGATATTTGGGCTTTTTTTCCAGACATTATCTCTTCATAAATGTGTTTTACGCCTTCAACTTCATCAATCAACTGTTTGTTTGGATCATTAACATCCCAGACCGACGGCTAGTCGAGTAAACAGTCGAGTATCCACTTTGACATTTGAGACAAAAGAGCACCAGTATCACAACAGTTTACAGTTTTTTTGTTCTGTCAAAGAGGCCTCCTCATCACTTCGCAACTATAATGGCTGTTTATTTAAGGTTTCTTATTTAAGCTTAGCTTTCACTTAAATCCTCAATTAACACCTTTTTGTCCAGCTTGTCTCATTAGGCTGCAATCAAAGGAAGAAAGTCTCCATCGAGACGATTGATGCGAATGAGGGAGCCATTAACTCCCCATGCATAAAACCTGATATTCAAGATTGTTAAACACAGTTCACCAACCCAATACACAGACTGACCATCAAGTGTATTGATGTCTGAGCATTTAATGTCAGTCTAATACAAGGGTGAGTGTATTAGTAAAATTACGCACGTTGGCAACTTTTAAAACATTTGCACTAAAGCTTTGATTTAAATATATTTTGTGCACATGAGCATATATTCTTATCATTTATAGTTTTGCATCTTTAAATTCTCACACCGTCTCTCCTTAGAATGGAATAGAAAGCTTTATTGTCATTATCGTATTAAATACAATGAGATTCACAGTTGCCACTTCTGGTCAATACTTTAAAACAAATACTTGACAAGACTAAACGAAGCAGATAAAACATATAACAGGTAAAACACACACAGTTATGAAGCAAATAAAACAGGTAAAGTAGATGTAATAAATAAATATAAACAGAAGTGTTACACTAGAGGTATAAAATATAAAAATAGATGTAATGTAAACAGAGGTAATTGGACTTGTAAAATAGATAGAGTAGATGTAATAAATAAAATGTCAACAAAGTTATACTTGTGGTGTATATTGCATCAAGGATATATTGCACTTATAAATGTATTCACATTCAGTGTATTTTTTCCCTTTTTTCAAGGCTGTTTTCATATATGCAATCCACTGTTTGTAATTACAACAGTCTATAAACCAACTTTTAAGTAGATGAGCTTACAGACAAACCCATCAAGTACACTATAGAGAAAACAACCTCAACATTCAAAACCGTTGACCGTTAAGTCAATGAAAGTCAGCGTCGGGCTCGCACTTGCTCGGTCTAAATAGACATGAACGAGCATTGCTCAGAACAGTGAGGCGATACGTGTCAGCTAAAACTACAATATCACTCTATATTTCACCTGCTTGGCAGTAATGTTAGCTGACCAGACGAAGGTCTCTCCATGAATCAATGCTGATCCTAGTGTTGGCTTTTCCTGCTCCAGCCTCCGGGGCTGAAGCAGTAAAAGCGGGTCGGTGAAGCAGGAAGAGAAACGTTATCGTGTCCGACTGAGCCTGCAGGGAGACACCGGCACCCGGTCGGAGACAAAAACGTTTCTCGCTGCGGAGCTCCGTCACTTCACAAGACACGGGAAACCTCTGTTGGTCTGGAGGAGCTGCAGCATTTATTTCTGCACAAACGTCCTCTGTACATTCACTAGATATTCTCAGAGCTAAACTAACTCTTCTGCAGTGTGTAGTGAGCGCGCGTTCATGTCTAGAGGTGGAGCGAGACAGCGAGAACACGCGCGGTGTGTGTGAGTGAAGGCAAGCAGGCAGAGGAGCAGTGACTCCGGCCACAGGCGAGCGTGCATTTGCGTGCGCGCATATGCAAGCGCGCATATGCAAGCGAGCATGGGATCCCGACCCGGTACATTTATACGCTTAAAAAGTTACAAACAGTCCCTTTAAAAAAACAAAACAACAAAGCAAACAAAAAAAAAACACACATAACAAAAAAAATCTTTAAACTCTCACAGTGTCTCTCCTTAGAGGGTCTCAGTGCTTCAGACAAGGGTGGGAGGCGGGCTGCTCCAACTTTGTTACACCTTTGTAGTAGTCTGGGTTTATATGTTAGTGTTTAATGTTGCTATGAAATAAATTTGTAAGTCATCATTTACAGTTGTGCATCTATATATATATATATTTTTTTTTTTATACTTTATTTTTTCCCTTTTTTTAAGGCTGTTTTCATATATGCAATCCACTGTTTGTAATTACAACAGTCTATAAACCAACTTTTAAGTAGATGAGCTTACAGATAAACCCATCAAGTACACTATAGAGAAAACAACCTCAACATTCGAGAAACCTCCATTTGGTCTCAGTAAAGATGAACGTCACTTATTTAGAATACTCAGAATCACAGCACTGAAGCAAATAACAAAAGGGTGTAAAAAAAACTAAACCCCCAGATTTTATAAAATGGAAAAGTGTAATTCAAGAAGTAAAACTTATGGAAAAGGGAACTCACAAAATAAGGAATATGGAGGATGATTTTGAGAAGAGATGGAGTCTAACAGAAGGAGAAAAAAAAGGTTTTGCATCTTTAAACTCTCCTTAGAGGGTCTCAGTGCTTCAAACAAGTAAAAAATGAAATAAATTTGTAAGTCATCATTTACAGTTTTGCATCTTTATTTATTTATTTATTTTTTATACTACTATATTATAAGAAATAACAATAATAATAATGACAAAAAGAAAGAGTAGAGTTAAAAAAACAAAAAAACAAAGCAAAAAACAAACAAACACACATAACAAAAAAACAAAACAAAAAAATTAAATATGAATCTTAAGCATTATTTTATGCTTCTGAGCTCTTATTAGACGCATTTCAAGCAAAAACACACATCACAAAAAAAAAAGTTTTGCATCTTTAAACTCCCACAGAGTTTCTCCTTAGAGGGTCTCAGTGGGCTGCTCCAACTTTGTTACACCTTTGTAGTGGTGGTTCACTCCCACCACATGGTGATTGGCTGCCTGTGACTTTATATCCCACCAGCCTTCACATCTAGAGCTGAGTAGTCCAGTACAGTTCAGTCAACACGACTCCTGCAAGTGGCTCATGCATGTGACTCATTCTCTTCCAGCTTTAAAGCCAGAAAGTTGTTGTCATCTGTCTGTTGGTTCTCAGTAGTTGCTGCTCTTCTAAAAAGCCTCCCAGCTGGACAGAGATGAGTAGTCCCGATGCGGGTTACAGCAGCGACGATCAGACGAGCCAGGCTGCAAGGTGCACGACGTCAGTCATGATGCCTGGAGGTGGAATGGGACGCTGCCAGTGGGGAGATCCTCTCAGTCCTCTCGGAGACAGCAAAGTGAAGACCGAGCAATGCGCCTCCGGATCCGGATCCGGCTCTGGCAACCAGAACCGCAACAACAAGACCGAGCCGCGGATCCGACGGCCCATGAATGCGTTCATGGTCTGGGCGAAGGATGAGCGCAAGAGGCTGGCGCAGCAAAACCCGGACCTGCACAACGCGGAGCTCAGCAAGATGTTGGGTAAGTCATGTTAGACTTTCTTTTTATTATTATTTCTTTTTGCTCAAAGTCTTTAAATGAAACATATACAACAACAAAAAACACAAATACAAATAAAAATAAAAAGGAAAGGACAAAAAAAAAACACTGAAAAATAAGTTTTAGACTTTATTTTTTATTTATTTATTTATTTTTTTGCTCAAAGTATTTTTATTGGTATTCTGTACAAAATCCAATAAATAATTGTGTAAACAAATTATTCCCCCCGACCCCTATAAAAATATTACTGCCCCATTAATTAAATAAGCAGAGTTAATTTCATAAACAATTACATTTATACATACAAATGAATATTTATATGTATATATTCTTAATATGCCCTTGTACAAAGTATTTCTTCTTTATAATTGTAATGTAAATGTAATATAACTTATTATTTTAATAGAGCTTCCCAGCAAAAAGTATTTCACAAGTTTGTACCTGTACAACCTGCGTGACAATAAACATCTTGAATCTTGAATCTTGAATTAAATCCGATAGCAACATAAATGAAACATATACTTGTTATTTCAAGTTTCAAGTTTATTTGTCATATGCATTTAAAAGTACAGTGTACAGTGAAATGCAATGAAATGCATTTTACCCTGTCTCTCTCTCAGCCCTTAAAATCTATAAATAGTACAGCTGATAAATACTACAATAAATAAGACAATACCTGAGAATAAAATTATAAAACAACCTAAAAACAACCATAAAACAATCCACAGCTCTGCATTCATTTAGTGCTACTGTTCAGTAGTCTGACCGCCTGAGGGTAATAACTGTCTCTGAGGCGAGAGGTCCGAGCTCTAAAGCTCTGTAGGCGCTTCCCTGAAGGGAGTTATTTTAGTTTAATGTTTTATGTCAAATTCTATTTATGAATGGTTATTTCTCAATCAGTTGTTTAGGCAGCAGGTGATGTTACCATGTCATTCAAAGTCACTGTGTCTTAGTTCACCTCAAAAACCTGTCCCTGCCCCCTAAAATGGCAACAAGCTATTTTCGTGTGCATCACCAGACTGCGGTACAGTATCTGCTGACATATCATTGATGTGCACTCTCCTCTTGACCTGCAGGGAAATCGTGGAAAGCCCTTCCTGTTACAGAGAAGCAGCCCTTTGTGGAGGAGGCCGAGCGGCTGCGGGTTCAGCACATGCAGGATCACCCCAACTACAAGTACCGACCCCGGCGGCGGAAGCAGGTGAAGAGGATTAAGAGGCTGGACTCTGGCTTTCTGGTCCACGGCGTGTCCGACCACCAGGGCCAGTCCATGCCCGTGGACGGTATGGGCTACCACGAGCACGGCTACCAGCTCCCTCCGCAGCCGCTCAGCCACTACCGAGACGCTCAGGCTCTCGGGGGCCCCTCTTATGAAACTTACAGCCTCCCCACGCCTGACACGTCTCCTCTGGACGCCGTGGAGTCAGACCTCATGTTCTTCCCTCCACACTCACAAGAGGACTGCCACATGATGCCTGCGTACGCGTATCACTCTCAGGCCGCAGAGTACCAGCCCCAGGACGCCCACTCCAACCACCACAGCAACCACGCCCTGCACCGACACCCGGCCTCGGCTCCAGAGCAGCAACCTCAGCCCCCTTCCTACATGGGATGCCCCAACCCCCTGGCCATGTATTACACCCAGCACTGTAGTCCCAGCCACCCCAAACGGCACCCCGGCGGGGCAGGACAGCTCTCCCCACCTCCTGACTCCCACCCTCACTCAGCAGACAGCGTGGAGCAGATGCACCACTCCGAGCTGCTGTCCGAGGTGGACCGCAGCGAGTTCGAGCAGTATTTGAGCTCCTCCTCGGCACGTGTGGACATGACAGGCTTGCCGTACGGCGGGCCACACGAGGCCGGCATGCAAGGACCCGAAAGCCTCATATCATCGGTGCTGTCAGACGCCAGCACAGCTGTGTATTACTGTAGCTACAACAACTCCTAACCTCCCGGCCGGCCTGTCACCCTGCTGCAAGGACACATGATCTGACCTCAAATCTCTGTAGCTAAATTTGAACAATTTTTATTTTTTTAATTTTACTTTTCACTACTAAGCCCATGAGATTTTGAAATGGAGAAGACTGTTGTACTGTATCTGTGTAAGAAAAAAGCCATAGAATATTTCAAACACTGGGTTTAACTTCCTCTCTTTGCAGGGACATGAATGCATTTTGTGATAATAAATATTGTACAGTCACTATTTTAAAATGTATGTATATACTGAAGGTGTTTTTTATACTTTTTTTTTGCACTTTTGAGAAATAAATTTTGCAAATATACACATCATGTCTTGTATTTTGTTATTTCACATTCTTTTCCATTTCAGAAAACACTGAATTTCTTTCTTATTCATTTACTTTAGAGTATGTTTTACTTTCTAAATCAAAAGCTCTATCACTTCTACTGTGATTTTATAATGAAAACAAATTGTTTTTCCACTCATCACAACATTGCCGTTCATCCAGTGTTACATGGCACTATCTCTGTTAGTTTTTCCCATTTCCACACGGGGCATTAAATGGGCTCCCGGTGGCACCAGTTGCTCACCTGGAAGCGGGGTAGCGGAGGGCTGCGACCCGGGCTTCCTGGCCCGGACTGAGTGGAGGTAATCTCAGTGTCTGCGTTACACATGGCGCCTTGTTTTCGCAGCATGGGAGCACGGTTTATGCTCCGGACATCCTGTCTGTGAGTGATTTAGTCTTTTCTGATTAATGGAAGGGGGTCATTAAAATTCACTACACCTCTGTTGAACAATGGTGACTCTTTATTTTGTGTATTTTCACAGCTGAACATGATTCAATAACCATCCTGCAGCTATAACACAGCAATGACATCAGATTTTATTTTTGAAAGGCTCTGATATATTTATCCACGGACGCTGTAACGTCTGTTGCTTCATCAGATTTATCAGGTAAAAATCTTTCAAAACCTTGAGGATAATTCACGGTATTTATAGCAGACAAAGAGTCCTGTTTTATAAATAGAGATTTTCCCTATTTTAAAAGGAAGAGGTTCTTCTCCGAAGGGTCAATCACCCTGACCTCACCATCCATTTTTAGCACTTCAGAGGAAACATGTTCCAGAGGTGTATATATTCATGCGCTTTGTTCGTGCTGAATGTTTTGAAATATTATCTTATGTAGGAGAAGTAGTGGTTGGACCTCAAGGTAAATATTTCCCACGGTTGTAATAATGATGTCAGCTCTTGTTAAAGTTTAAACAAGTCAGAACAACTTTTTTTTTTTTTACTTTAACACACATTTTCTTAGTGTTTTTACTCCAAACAAGTTTGCCTGATATATATGTGAGGTGTTGTTAACTTCCCCTCGCACACAGACCGACTTGTTTCCCTTCGGGCCGTGCAGAAACAATCCGCCGTAATTGGTGTGAATGTGTTTAAATTCAGTCTGCAGCTGAGTGGCAGGTTTATCCTCCCTGTTGTTGCAGCTAATGGGTGCATAACAACAGGCTCAGGCCACGATCCCCGAGGCAGCAGCAGCAGCAGCAGCAGCAGCAGCAGAGTGGGTGGGGGGGTCACCTGAGGCAGACCCCCCAACGTCAGCCATGATATTATCTCCTCGGTCTAATTGATCAGGGCTAATTGACGAGGAAGAGCTCGCTGTTTATCTTAAAGACGCAGGAAGGTGTTGGATGACAAAATAAAGTAAATATTAATATGAGACGTTTGTGGGAGGAACATCATTACGATTATGTTTTGTCTTTTTTTCTGTTGAATTGATTTATTTTAGGTTTTATTTGTCACATACGCAAACAATATGTGTTGTGAAATACAGTGTCCTTACTCTTAAGACGAGTGAGACAAAAATAAAATAAAAATATAAATACATATGTCAAAATTTAAGGCATAAGAATATAATAAAATGTTGTACATGATTGACAAATATACATAAATACATACAAGGATTCAAGCATTATAATAGAAATATATAACTAAATAATATGAAATGTAAAATTTTGAAACTCATATACATTGTAAAATGTACAATTTAAGAAATTATATTTATATAAACATACAGTGTGTGTTCATATAAATCCACATTGATGGGAATATTAACGTTTTTTTAAATTCTGTGTTAGTTATTTGTAGTATTTACATTTGCATTAGCACCAAGATGTTTCAGGTAAAAGCAAGAAATCCAGTCAAAGCTCAGGAAATCTGGGCTTTCATGGTGTTCCCATTGCTGCCGCAGTGTGTGCGTGCAGGCGCGTGTGTGCATGCAGGTGTGTGTGTGTGTGTGTGTGTGTATCCCGGGGCCTCGCTGCCAGCAGTCAGCAGAGAGACACCCAGAGATTATAGCCGGCTACATTAACACAGCAGCACTTAATCATGGCCTAATGCCCCTGCCCTAATCTCATCTCAGGTAGCTGCTGCCTTTCACAAATACACCTTCAATTACCTACGAAACCAGCTACAATTTATTTCATTCAGCCTCCAGTAAACCATCAATATCAGCTTTATTTGACCAACTTGGATGCAAACACAGTGACGTTCATCTTCTAGAGGGGTTATTAGTCATTAGGAAGTCACGTTAGGTAGTTGTGGTTGAGCGTTGCTGCTGTACGTCCTGAACAAACACTGAATGCACAGATGGTATACCGAGCTGCATCCAGGTGCAGGCAATTATGCCTTATTGGTTTCTCTGTCTCTTAACTTTACACCGTTCAGAAGCAAGAAGAGCAAATAAACAGATGTTTTTAAAGAATGATTTTTAAATAAGGACGCAGTAGAGATGTGGGTTGTGCAAAAACAGGTTAATAACAAGAATATTGCAGAAACAATTCTTCGATTAATCAACAATTTTTACATTGTTTTACATTTTTAATAAGGTTCCCTTTATAAAGAGGTTATAAATTGTAATTAATGGCTCCATTAATGGTTAATGAAGCCATTAATAAGAGTACATTTTAGGTTGCCAGGCTGTGAAAAATCCATTTGACTGCTTGGTCCACTACCTTCTGAGAAAGGGCTGCAGAAGATCCAGATTAAAATCCATTTATTAACATCGTGTTAAGTATTTATTAATGTCTGACCAATATTTATAGCTGCATTATTTCCAAAAAGAACAAATAAACCAGCCAAAGGGATTTGTCACATTCTGGCAACCCTAAGTTTGCTCCCATCAATGGCATATAACTCATCTAAGGTTAAGAAAATATTTTATTAACCATGAATAAAGCCATTAATTACAATGTATAAACCTTTAGGCATTATGAGTTTATAAGTTGTTGTTATTAGAAAGTGGTGCCCAATTAATTTTCCATGTTATTTATCAAGAAGAAATAGCAAACTTTACCTCCTTCTTCTTATTTGTGAGGATAATATACTGCTTTTCTATGTTTTGTGTTATTGTAAATTGAAAATCTTTTAGGTTTGGACTTCTGGCTGGACAAAACAAGCAATTTGAAGACATCATCGGGCTCTGAGAACGTATGAGGTTAATTTTTTTAACTATTTTTCTAACATTTTATAGAATAAATGATTAATTTAAAATATTTTAATTTAATTAATTTTAATATATTAATTATTTTAATTATTTATTTGTCTATTTATTCATATATCTACTTATCTCATTCCATTCTCTTAACCCATATTGAATTCCCCTTTCTCATTACATTTGTGCAATACTGTCAGAGATACTGTCACTTACTGTCACACACAATCCTCATTTTCATATGCATATAATACTATATTTCATTCGTTTATATCATCACTTTATCTTACACTTGTTGTCATTTTATCTTATCGATGACTTTATTTCTTACTAATGTTATTCTATCTTATTATTGTTTATTTTATCTTATCTTATATATTGCTGTTAGTGCTGAGCTGACCCGTTCTCTCACTCTCTACACATTTCATTGTACCGTTGACCCTGTGATACCCTGCACATGAAACTTGTAAAACGGTTTATCAAAAGTGAAAAATAACGGTAAATTGCGGCCCTAACCCTAAATAACAAGAACTTTTAGCAAATAAGTCAATAGCAAAAGTCTGATTATTCATGCATTCTTTGCGTTAATGTCAACATAGCCTTGTCTCAAGTTACCATGACAACAAAACACACATGCACGTAAAACAACCACAGAATTTGCATGTGTTTCATCATAAATGCCGCCCAGTAGTTCACACACATAAATAAAAAAGCGCTCTCTGCAAACTGTTGGAGGTGAGGATTCCTTTGTCCAGTTTCAGAGAGGCTGCGAGGGCCCGAACTGATTAAGTCATTGATAGTAGATTGCAAATACAGCATGTGAGACAGCTGCAGGAGAGGGTGTGTCTCTCGTCTAAAGCAGGGCTGGTTGCTCATAATCCCAGGCATATGCTGTCCCTCTCTGGCCTGATCGCTTTTATGGTCTCTGCCAGTCACACCACCGTCCAGTTGTGCTCCCACTATATATAGTGGATCCAGTCAATCTCCACTCTGCGCTGTGACTCAATAGTTTATTTTTCTTCTGATTCCAGCTCTGCTTTTGTCACACGTTCAGTTATAAATAGTTGACTCGTGAGTTGATAGATTCAACAGGTACCTATAGGCTACACTTTGTGTGCCAGGATGTCAGCTGCTGTGTCAAAATTCACAGGGATTATTCACAAATGGTTTTAGAAGTAATTTTATTGCACAGCTGCAACACTTCGGTAATATAAGGCGAAGCATGATTTAACAGCTTTGTATTTTCCTATCTTATCCTCATTTTATTTTAAATAGTGGTCAAATAAAAAACAACATTATGTTAGTTTGTAAGTTCGTTTTTTTATTCATTGTGTCATGCACATACAAGTGGCCAGCCTACATGGACATAAAACATTACATTGCCAACATTTTGTTTTCTCTCTCATGATTTACAAATAAAATCTGTCACAAAAAAGGCTCCCTTTCTAAAACACAACTAACATTTAAATCATCTAACCAGAAGAATTTGTCAGGACTATTAACTAAAACATGTAGCCAGAAAATCACGATAAAATGAGTAATAAAACATAAAACAGACTTCATCAGAGCCATAAAACACATAACAAACAAACAATTAAACCGACCTATATCATTAGCTAATGAAATGTATCTGAACGTGACACATAAACACAATCTTAATCTTGTATTTAATGAGACAATTTGTATGTAATTTAGATTTGTACCAACAGACTGTCGGTATATTCAATGTGTCTTCCGAAACACAAGGAAAGTTGTGTAAAATTATGCATTACACATCAAGATTTCTTTCTTTAATGTAATGTTGAAGCCATAAAGATCACCAATAATGTGTTTATTTTAACATTTCACACAATAGGCCCATATGTTTGATATATATTCAAACATTTAATCTAACTTTGAAGCTATTTACGGGGAAATTTAAAGGTGATAAATAGGAATTAATGTTTAATACATGATTTCATTTAACAAAAAAAAGAATTTCATGGTAAATAAAAGAGTAAAATTACATGCCGATATGCTAAACAATTGCCATACAGTATACAATACGACAAAGAGAAGCTGACTGATTATAAAATAGTGTCCTGGTGCCAGAGAACATTTTTCCAGCTGGCTGGCACATTTGTTTCACAGTCAGGAATTGACTCAGGGAGCTGAATCAACTCCAGGCCTCTCCTGATCAGCTCAGAGCGCTCCGTTCTTTTGTTTGAATCCCCCCGTGGCATTCAGGACAATTTTTAGCTCGTGTCCAGGCGGGTAGTGAGTATAGAGTATAAGATGACTACATCAGCAGTCAGTTTCCTCTCCACTGTGTTTTTCTTTGGGAGGCAGAAAGGTGTTGGCAGAGTACAGCCACACTTTGCTCTCTTTAAGGCCGGTGTCCTCAGGATTCCCTGTTGACTCCGGACCTCCCTTCTGAGGAAAAATAAGGAAAGTGAGCAATGCTGTTTATTACAAAAGAACATTGTGCACTGTGACTAATCAAACATCAATAATGACAAACTTAAGTTTAAAGCCATTGCCAAGGGGAAAAGGGACAGTAGGCTGACAGCAATTTGTCAAATTTGAAGGAAAAGGAAAGACGTAGGCTACATCCTATTTATGGTTAATTTAGTTCAGTGTGTTCATGGAAACATCCTGGAACAGCTCAACTAATGTGAATTACAAAATACAAAAATATAACCCCTAAACCAGCTGTAACACCTGAAAACTACTGAGAGAACTAGTTATTAAGTGAGCAGAGAAGTTAGTTAAGCTAAAAGTAACGTTAGCAAACATGTAAACTGTTGAAACACTTAGCTAATGGATTACTGCTTTAAATAGATTGCTAAAAGTAATAGGTAAATGGTGAAATAGCTAAAAGTGACAGATACAGTTGAATTAATTAGCTAAAATAAGGCTAATGGATGAACAGTTGAAATAGCTAAAAGTAATAGAAACAGTTTGAATAGTTAGCTGAAAGTAAGCTAACGGATGAACAGTTGAAATAGCTAAACGTAATAGAAACAGTTGAACTAGTTAGCTGAAAGTAAGCTAACGGATGAACAGTTGAAATAGCTAAACTTAATAGAAACAGTTGAAATAGTTAGCTAAAAGTAAGCTAACGGATGAACAGTTGAAATAGCTAAAAGTAATAGAAACAGTTGAACTAGTTAGCTGAAAGTAAGCTAACGGATGAACAGTTGAAATAGCTAAACTTAATAGAAACAGTTGAAATAGTTAGCTAAAAGTAATCTAACGGATGAACAGTTGAAATAGCTAAAAGTAACAGAAACAGTTGAAATAGTTAGCTAAAAGTATGCTAACGGATGAACAGTTGAAATAGCTAAAAGTAATAGAAACAGTTGAACTAGTTAGCTGAAAGTAAGCTAACGGATGAACAGTTGAAATAGCTAAACTTAATAGAAACAGTTGAAATAGTTAGCTAAAAGTAATCTAACGGATGAACAGTTGAAATAGCTAAAAGTAACAGAAACAGTTGAAATAGTTAGCTAAAAGTATGCTAACGGATGATCAGTTGAAATAGATAAAATAGAAACAGTTGAACTAGTTAGCTAAAAGAAGGCTGAACGGTTGAAATTGCTAAAAAAATAATAGAAACAGTTGAAGCTAAAAGTAGGTTAAAGGATGAACAGTTGAAATAGCTAAAAGTAACAGAAACAGTTGAAATAGTTAGCTAAAAGTATGCTAACGGATGAACAGTTGAAATAGCTAAAAGTAACAGAAACAGTTGAAATAGTTAGCTAAAAGTATGCTAACGGATGAACAGTTTAAATAGCTAAAAGTAACAGAAACAGTTGAAATAGTTAGCTAAAAGTAGGCTGAACGGTTGAAATGCTAAAAAAAAATAATAGAAACAGTTGAAGCTAAAAGTAGGTTAAAAGATGAGCAGTTGAAATAGCTAAAAGTAACAAAAACAGTTAACATAATTAGCTAAAAGTAGGCTAACGGATGAACAGTTGAACTAGCTAAAAGTAACGTAAGCTAATTTGTAAACTGTTGAAACACTTAGCTAATGGATAAATGTTTTAAATAGATTCCTAAAATTAATAGAAAAATGGTGAAATAGCTAAAAGTAAAAGAAACAGTTGAAATAGCTAAAAAATAGTCTGTTGAAAAATAGCCTAATGATAAAACTACTGAAATAGTCATCGCTAAAAGTAGCTAATGGATAAACTGCTGAAATATTTAGCTAACGGAGAAATGGTTGAAATAGATAGCCCAACTCATGAATGAAATAGCTATAATAATAGATAAAAAGTTGAAATAGGTAGTTAGATATAACCTAAATGTACACAGTTGAACTAGCTAGCTAAATTATAAAATAGTCCTATAAATGGTTGACATATATAGCTATTGGGTGGTGAAATAGCTCAAATAATGGATAAACTGTTGAAATAGTTAGCTAAAAGCAACAGATAAATGGTTGAACTAAATGGTGGTCTGAAATAATGGAGGCTGCCTATAGAAACTGAATGAATTTAATGGCAGTAAAAATACTCAGAGGCTCAGCTGAGGTGCAGTTCACAAGATAAATGTGGACCATTGTCTGTTCATGTTTTTTTCTTTCCGTGGATCTTTGAATCTTCCATAGTGCACCTGTCTCCACTTCCTCGTTCCGATGACTCCTGTTTGCTCCATCCATGAAAGATTGGCTGGGAACATCCTTTATCTGAGAGGAAACCATATGTTCTGTGAAATTCACACCACCAGCACCATTTTGGGAATCACCGGTATAGGACTTCCTAAAAAATAAAAATACATAAAAATATAGTCTAAATAAAGGGGGGAGAGGGCAGAGCGCCATGACCCAGGTCAACTACCCTTTGTTGTCTCATTGTATTAGTGTGTGAATGAGTCTCTGTGTGCATGTGTGTGAGCAGCTGACATGTTTTTTTCTTCTCTTCTTATACATTCAATAAAAAACAATATATTTGCTTTGTGTTTATTATAGTAGACATTGACATTTCACCACATTTGTGTAAACTGCTCTTATTTAGATTTAAATTGAACTCTGTTTCTAATGTATTAAAGGTCCCATATCGTGCGCATTTTCAGATTCATACTTGTATTTTGTATTTCTACTAGAACATTTTTACCTGCTTTAATGTTAAAAAAACATTATTTTCCTCATACTGTCAGCATGAATAAACCTGTATTTATACTCTGTCTGAAACGCTCCGTTTTAGTGCATTTCAATGGAATTACAACAGAATTGCATTGCTAGGCAACAATTTGGGTCCATGTTTACTTCCTGTCAGCTGATGTTATTTACATACACTGCAAAAGGAAATAAACTGGGACACATTTAGAATGTTTACGTTTAAAACCGTGCAATGGTCTAAATATTGTATATTTGTGACATCACAAATGGACATAAATCCTAACGGCTTGTTTCAAACATGCAATTTCTGTGTGTATTTCTCCGTATGTTGAGCGTTTTGATAGTTTAACAGTATTTATAAAGCACTTAAACCTGCTTTATAATAGAAAAGACATGAAAATTTCACTTTTTTACAATATGGGACCTTTAATTGTATACACATTGGGTCAGGGTTCCATATTGTTTGATAAGGGATCATGGGAGATGTGTATGACTAATCTATTGATATTTATTTAATATACTGTAATTTTCCTCCTTTAGAATATAAAAACCAAAAGTCTACCATCTTAAATTTACATGACAAGTTTCAAAACTCACTAATTTCTGTTTTTTGGACCTACAAATGTTGTCAAAAAATGTGAAGAAACCAAGTTACAGTATCACATATTTTTAGATTTATGTTTAAATTGAGTGAACCTATACAGCCCAGGACAAATGTCTAGACACTGTTTGGTATTTTTCTTTTTCAATAACACAATCAGTCTGAGAGCTGTCTCTTACACAGGAAGTGTATTTTGTGCTCATGTTGTTGGATTATGAGCTTCAAACAAATATCAAACACATTTCCACTGAAACAGCAAACAGTTCACTTCCAGTTCCCCAAAAGCTGACAGTGTGTTCCTCCCTCTGCAGGTCCTGTCTCCTCTGTGTGGGCCCGGTTTATCCTGTTGGGTCTGTACAACCTGTAACACAGTCATATACTCACAGAAAATATTCACTTCTGAAAGTGATTTAATGTTTTTTTCTAATTTGAAAGTTGCTGTAGTGGATGGGTTTTCCCACATGCTGTATTAATTGTACTGTCAGTTGTTGCCACCAGGGGTCAGCTGTGCACAGGATTACATAAAGCTCACTGTTAAATTAAACCTTCCACCAAAAGTAATGACAGTTAATGTCATAACTTTTTAGAAATACAATAAAAAATATTTCTCTACTTGGTTGATATGCATATGTACACACTTTACATTCTGTTTATCTATTTACACATAAATAAAACATTATATAATTACATTGATTCACCTTTCACAGTTGTAAAAATTGTGGCCCTGATGATAAATAAAATATAGAATTGTTTTTAAGTGTGCAATAGCAAAAGTTAATCTTACATGTTGATTTATTGATTACAATTTTTTTTTTTTAATAAAAAAAGTTTGATTATATTTACAGACCATTTAAAGGGATATCTTTCTTGCATTTTGACTAATTATTACATAAACATTGATTAGGTAATATTATGTCCCTTTTCTGGAATTCAAAATATCGGCCTCTCATGGGAGTCATGCACCTTAAACAACCTTTTCTCAATAAAATCCCTGCTTATAAATTAAATTGAGTTGTTATAGTTAAATATATATAACAGGTTTTATTGCATTTTCAAAACAAGGATCCAGATTGAAAATGTACAGTAAGAGAGTGAGGGAAGGGCATGAGCAAGTGAGCCTGCTGTGAGTCCCATATGGATCCAGGTGAGGTGACGTGGTCCAGTAATCCCTGACAGAAGTCCTGCTGTGGTCACGCACAGCGGGGTATTTCAGGCTGCAGCTCTGCTGTCATTATTACCTGTGGCGTAACATGTCACCGAAATGGTTTTGTTATGATACGCTGTAAACACATAACAACTATGTCAAAATGACATAATGTGTTAGAGGTGACCAAAGTGGCGAGGGCTGGAGACTGGACATTAGAGTATTGGACGTGAGGTAACTGGAATTAGGGAGAAAGAGACAGGAAAGAAGTTTATTTGAGATGTTTTCCCCTTTAACCTCAACAAGTGTTGTAGTTTAGAAGACGCACTCCAGGTCAGGAAGGATCAGATCTAGTATCAGGGCAAACAGAGAAATCTTCTTTTCCTCCTACTTATAGGAGCCCTGATTGTGTTCTGATTGGGCTCACTGGTGCCTAGTTGACTCTGAACAGTACAGGTGAGTTCATCAGGATAAAGGCGGACATGAAACACTTTAATTTGCATCATAAAAGGTCATAATGTTACCTTTTTATTAAGAAACAAGATGAGAAATGTTTCAGTAGACAGAAACACATTTAAAGGTTGTAGGAAATGGTAAGATTATCTCATAATAATGCATTTAATGTCAATGAAATTATTGGAAATATTTATAAGATTAATATTTATACAACTTGAGATATAATGCATGATGAACAAGGACAAACATTAGGGTTATACATATGCATTATTTAAAACAGCCTTGCTAAATGGTCAGGCCAGCTTCATAATAAATCATACGTGTATTATGACATACAGTATATTTAAAGTGCAAAGTCCATAATACATTACTGTTGTTAGTTGATTTTTTTTCCAATCGTCTCTTGTAATACTGTCTCGTTTTGTTAGGGCCTATTATTTTCTGTCTTTAGCATTATAAACATGGTTGTAGAACCACTTACTCATAAAGTAACTGTGCATTACATGTATAACATTATTATATTATTATGCAATGAAAATGCTGTAGCACTAGTGAGGCTCATATGTGCAATAATTAATAATTATTTGCAGATAAAATTAAATGAGTTATTATCCTATCACAGATTGTAATGCTTTTCTTTGTTTATTCCAGTAGATGTCCTCTCCAGTTGCTACTTTATTAATATATATATTCAGAGACATGTGTATCTGGGCGGGTATGTATGTATGCTTCAGCTGTATCAGATTATTATCTGATGGCAATCACAGCTCGATCTACGGTGAGGACGGTAGGCAACATTGTGTGCTGTTAATAGTCTGCATTGATTGTTTTTTTTCTAATCTAACCATATAAAATATTTCACACTCCTTTATTTAGTCATATCAAGGGAACAGTTGATAGAAATGTGGATCTGAATATTGTATGATTTTGTCACATCTGACATCATGAAGCATGTTTCCAGGTTTTGTCTTCATGAATGTTGTAAAAATCAAAGGGAGGTTGCGCCCCTAAAATCCATGGACAGATTGTTTTACTGTGTATTGTTCATTTTTATATCTGTATTGATGATCTGTACCATTTCCCTTAACGGCTGTGAAACTATTTCTGTTCCATTTGTTGTATGAAAATCTCCCTCTCCGTCTCCCAGACCCAATATTGGTGATGATTTATAATTTTAAAAATCCATATAAACTCAAATATTTAACATGCAAATTATTGCCTTGAGCAAAACCAAGCTCCATACAAGTACCACAAAGCAAGATGCAAACCATTCCCTTGTTACTTTTAATGTAAATTCTGAGTACAACAGCAATATTGTAAGCAGATTTTTGGAAAGAGAAGTTTAATTTCTTGCACAAGCAAAAGTACTGTACATGATTTAAGAACTAGTTAAGTAGAAGGAAGATTCTGAGCAACAGCTACTTCGCCACTGTGTGACAGCAACAACAACTACAACAAAGGAAACTAAAGAAAGAGAAACCAACACAGGACATCACAGGGTGTAGGGGGAGTTAATGCATGAATATTACAAATGCAAGTGAACTAACAGCTGGGGTTGTGGCTCATTGTATCATTCAGATAGTGTTATAGGGCTGAAAATGTGAGATATTTAAATGTGTGAGGTGTGGCAGATACATCGAAAACAGCAATTAAAATAATTAACTGTGACTGACTGTGAGCTTTAGCGCTAGGGCTGGGCGATATAAAGAAAATCCAATATTGCAATATTTTTGACCCAATACCTCAATATTGATATTGCAACGATATTGTAGGATTGACCATTGGTGCTTTTACAAAATATTTAAACAACGAGATTTTTGATAAATAATCATTAACAATGTGGATATAATGACTAAGTGGGTAAAGGCAAAGAATAGAAGAGCTGGAACAGATCGGTAAGTTCAGAAAATCACTTTACTGTAATGCAGCCTTTAAAACCAGGAAAAGACAACACATACGCCATACGATATCCAAAATCTAAGACGATATCTAGTCTCATATCACGATATCGATATATTTCCCAGCCCTAACTAAACTTAAGCAAAATATCTTCCTGATTTGGCCACAACTGTAGGTTAATCAGTAGTACTTGAGTACAGTAATTCATTTTAAACAGATCATTTACTTAAAAACAACTAGGACATGGGTACGTTTCATTCCTGCAGAATTCCCTTACAATATATGCACACAATAGACACTAAATTGATGGAGGTGGTAACCAGTTTGTGACCCCTGAACAGCAGGAACACTGGTCTTTAACATCCCACAGAGACGAGTCAAACAGTGGGCGACTCAGATTCACCATAACCCCTTTGTTGTCTGGTTGAGCCAATGTCAAGGCCAGTTCAATATGTCTTTATCTTGGCTCTGGAGTGTGTGTGTGTGTGTTAGTCAGCCAGTGTATATGAGTAAAAAAGAGGAGAAATAATGACTACGTGCACATTCCTGTATAAAAGCCCACTGGTAAAATGTGAATATGTGTGTTCATAGTACAGTGCATGTGCTGTTCGCAGCGTCTGGAAAGTCCATTTGTGTGGCGGTCAGGATGCCAGTGTCTCACACAGGGAGGCCGCCTGTCTCGCCCCTGTCCACTCCACTCAGCTCTGTCGCTCAGTGACTGACCCTTAATCAGAGGAAGGTTGTCTGATGCGAGCACAGACGGATAAATCACTCCTCACCCGGGGCTGCTATCTGGGTCGCGCGTAGCCAGGTTGTCCCGTCAGCGGACTGGCCCTCCGCCCGGGCCCTCCAAAGCTAACAGCCATGTGGTATGGAGCCCTTTGGTGAGGAGGACCCTGCCTGCCGCTGCCCTCTGGAGAATAATAGTCCGCATTCTGTGCATATCTGTATTTATATTGCTGTTGAGAGGCTTTGCTGTTGACATACTGTATCCTCACAATCTGCAGACGCTCCAAAGACATCATTTTTTAATCTGCCATTGTGTTTTGTCTTTGTTTCCTTCATGTAATCATTTTTTTAGTCCACATTGTCTCGCTCCTGTAGCCTTTATGATGATGAAAATATACTGTGTTTTTATTGTGTGTGTGTGTGTTTTTATTGTCTTTTTTTATTGCCAATTAAGACTCTCTCTACCAAGAGATACACAGAGACTATTCTGGTAAAATAAGGGTTAAAAGAAAATTAAATAAAAATAAAAATGTAGGACTGTTTAACCTATGTATTTATTAATAGCCAGTTTACTTACCACAATCTAAATATACTGCATTACCCTACTATACACATAAGATGTGACTTAAGTAAAAGTAGCAGCAAAATGTATGTATCAAAAGAAAATGTATGCAAATAATAGCCCCATATTCATTGTGTTATATTATATTATATTAATTGATTATTATGACTGATGCATAGACTATTGTTAGGCAACTATCTATAAAACTGCATCATGTTTTATAAACTGATTACATGTTTTGGGCTTTTCATGTAAAAAGTTACTAGTAGCCGTCAAATAAATGTAATGGAGCAAAAAGAACAATATATTTCCCTCTGAAATGTGGAGGTATTAAATACTGTATTAAAGTAAATATTTAAAAGATCCGCGTTTGAGTCGACGTGTGCTCGAATATGTCCGTTAAGGCTAACCGTTAGCTCAATTAATGCTAGTTTAAAGGCCTATATTCTAACAAATGCTTCAGTTAAAATGTACTCTCTAATGTGGATCACCACGCGGCGTAGTAAGCATAGCCTAATTTAGAAATTGCTTCACGAGTACAAAATTAATAAAAGATTTTTTCAAGAATGTATGCTCGTAATAACTGGCTATGTGAATGCTAACGTTAGCTAACCTTAGCCATACTGGTAAAGCAGTAGCTGGATGCTATGTGGGTTATCCCTCATTTTACAAGCTAACTTGTAACATTAAGTTATTAAAATTAAGTGTATTCGGCTACTGCTGCTTAAAAACTATGAAATATAGCCTATAAATATAGATTTGTATAGAAATAAACCCTCTCAGTTTCTTTAGTTGTTGTCGGTCAGTTAAGGTTAACCGTTAGCTAGCCAATTAATGCTAGTGTTAACCTTCTAAATAATGTTAACAGTTATCAGAACGTGTTGCTGTACTATGGGTCACCAAGCAGCATATAGTAAGCATAGTAATGTTGAAATAACTTCACAAGTACAAGACAATAAAAGCTTATTTTTTCAAGAATTGGCTAAATTGGCTAAAGTTTATGCTAACGGCAACGCTAGATAACATTAGCTCTCGGTAGTGTGGTATATTTTCAGGTCTTGCACAAGACAGCGAGGCCCCTAATTGTAAACATATGTGTGGGGGGCATACGTGGACACACATGGTCATACTAAGACCAGGGGCTGAAAGATAAACATGTAGGATAACAGAGCCATATATGGTCATACGCTCAGCTCAGATGTTGCCTGACATGAACCCGATATAAGGGGGCACGAGAGCCCCGAAGTGCAGGACTTTCAGATTTGACTTGAGACCTCCGGACGCTCTAGACGTTCGTTATGACATTTGTTGCTTGTTTGTAATAAACTCTATTATACCAAAAAGAACAGTGTCCGCGGAGCATCCTTTCTCATCACTTCAACAACACTGTCGCAGGAAAGATACGACAGTAGCTAACGGTAGGCCAGTATAGCTGGATGCTATGTTGTTATCTTTGGGATTATCCCTCATTTTACTAGCTAATGTTATAGATTAGTTATTAAAATGAGGTGTATTCGGCTAATGCTGCTTAAAAAAACACAACTTTACAGACTATAAATGTTGTGTAAAGAAAGATACGGCTACATAATCGGAGTTAATAAATGTATTTGTATTTGTATCAGTCTCTCTGTGTTGACATTTCTTAGATTGCAGAGTAATTAGACTTTTTATTTTACTTTATAAAGTATAAAGTACCCCAAACAAGTACATTACTTCAAAATGTGCTCAAATACTTTCCTTCACTGGCAATAACAGACATTCTTTTAATGTTTGCCGTCAAACAATTAAAGCAAATGCTGTTAAAAGAAGAAAGCGATTAAGAAAATTAAAATGATGTGAAAACAACCGCCAAGCGTCTGATTGTAATTACCATGAATTGTGGTCAGTTTGAGTGCAGCCTAATTGAATAATGGTCATATCAGTGAACGAGTGGGAGTGCGGAGTGATTTACCGCACAGAGGAGCGTGCTTATCTTTCCCTCTGTCCCATGCAGGAAACACTGGGATGTCACCAGGCAGATTAAAAGCTTGGCACAGCTGATACGGAGCGCTCAAAATGGACGGGGTGGGGACCTCTTGACTGCTGTGCGAGGGGTTTTGGAGGGGAGGGGACGGGCGGTGGCGTGACCTTACAGTGTGAGTGCTGTTTGGCAGGGATTCATTCAAAATCTGGGAATTCCACTGGAAGTTAAGACCGGGGGAAAAAAGATATACAACATCATGTAACTTGAATGGAATTTTGAATAGTAAGCATATTTTTGGTGCAACGTTTGCCAAGTTTAGTTCACATTAAACTGCCCTCAAAGGAAAAAAGGAATTTATCAATGTTATTTTGTAAAAATTCTGGAAGAATAGAGATTTTAGGTGCAAGTTAAGTTTAAAATATTTGCAGGATCAGCTAGCTGCCTGGCTTTTAATTAAAGATGAATGTTTAAAACTGCTGTTGGTGCAGCTGTATCACTTATAATTGAATTCTTGACAGCTGCAATGCTTGGAATTTTAACCAGTTCTTACAATGGCTACAAAACAAGCTGGGCATTTTATATTTCAAATGACAATACAGAGACTGAACGTGGCACAACATCACAGCAAACTGCTGTTATTTTCTATGTAACCACCAATGTATTTCTGCACTCTTCGCCTCTCGAATTGAGGCAATATATGACGACTGAAGAGAGGTGTTTGATGGGAACACAAGCAGACAGATCTGGAGGAGCAGCTGCATGGAGGACGCTGGGCCAAATATAGAAAGGGGGACGAGGGCCAAAACATATCACACATTTTTTCCCATTAACAGCATAGGTTTGAATCTAACTTGGCGCCAATTAGTTGCAGTATAGGCGCAAGGGCTTAAAAATAGAGCGTGGCAGGGGTGACAATACACCCGGAACGCAGAGACAGATATCTCTGTCATGGCGGCGTGTGATTTCACGTGTAATCATGTGAAGGGAAAATAACAGTATTCATATCACCAGCTGGTTCGTTATAACTCTGTGACGTGGAGGGTTATGTGACAAATGGAGCTTCAGACATTTGTTGCTATTACCTGCCATGCTGCTAAGAGTGCAGAGCTTCAGGCCTATTTTCAGACTGATTGGAAGTATGTTTGGCAGGATCCGCGCTGCTGTATCAGTGTGACCAGCCGTTTTTACCCCGCTTGGTTTCAACATTTGTCTCTTATCTCTGGAGCGGAGGGCTGGAATGACATGCAGGCTTCGGGCCTACCTGTTTACTCTGAGGGCTTCCTCCATTGTCCCCCCCCCCCACCAGCTTCCTATAAAGGATTTTTCACATTTTTGTGCTGGTTGTTGTTTTGGGAACAGGTCATGGGCTAGGCACTGTGGCATTCCTGAATCTCCGTCTGCTCGGGCTCAGCAGGAATTCTTTCCTACTGCACATATCGTCTCTTTCATACACACCTGGGATATTTTTACAGCAGTAAAACTAAACGGTGTCATCACTTTATCCTTTTTATACCGAGCTGAAACCCGATAACGTTTGTATATTCCTTTGATTCCTCGACTTCAGCCCCAGGTTTACTGTGGAATGAAGTCATCCATGGTCGACTAATCCCTTTCACGACAGAAATAGACTCGATTCAGGACAGTTTTGGTAACCGTTACGCAACTCATGATATGGTTAAACATGACCGGCTAATGCCAAGTAATACGGTTCAACCTAATCTACTGGACTCCACTATCCTGCTAAACTTAATTGTATTTCTAGAACGATCACTGCTTTGTGTATTTTTGTACGCCTCCATGTGTGTTTGCTATTAAAGGAATGTTATTTTTACATTTTTATTTTCATTTTATACTAACATGCCCTGTATCTGTTCAGATCACTATATAAATTAAAGGTGCTATTGATAATATTCAGCCACTAGATGTTGCATTCTCCCTCCCCGGTTTCATTGCATTTACTTCACAACAAGTCATTGCCAGGCACTTAACCGTCAATCTCAGCCATTTATCCGTTTTTTCCACACTGACGACCCAGAGAAACCATTGTTGTTATATTATTGGCTCACAAGCCTTGATAAAAGTGGGAACCGAACGTCAGATATCTTCCACAGAGATAAACAAAACATTCATTTTGGACCCGCCAACATTTTTTAAATAATTAATTCACAACAATTCTTTTTAGGAAAAGCCATATTTTTATGCGGCATCTTTCTAAAGGCTCTGTGGATATTTTTTTTAAATATTCGTCTACATAAAAATGTTATCAATAAGACCTTTAATAATTTATAATCTGATTTATTATTAAGAAGGTGAATGTTATTCCTTTCATTGAAAGCAGGTGCTCTTCTCTAAAGGTCCAGGGGCAGATGAAGAGCTCCTTAATCCTTATTATCTAAAGAGGTCCTCAATGAGATTACAACCCTGCACGAATATTACAACCGGACACCAATTTACCATCTGCTGCCACCGGTGGAGAAAACACTGCTCTCCTTTTAGTGTGGTAACCTGCTACAGGTGCAGTGCTGTGCTCTTTCTCTCAAATAAGAGCAAAACAAGCAAAAAATACCCTTTTGTTAATAAACTTTTATATAAATGTGTTTGCGGCCTATTTAACATATAAAGAATATGATGAATAAATCTCAGGTCCTTGTTCCACCTCTTCGCCCTGCTCTGACAGCTCTACGTACATCAGGTGTGACACCTTTCCGAAGAGGATTTCCAAGCAGTGCACTTGCACCAGGAGATTAACTTTGTGCACAGATTAAGCAAATTAACCAGGATGGTGTCTCCAGAAATAAACTGTTGCTGTGCAGTTAGTTCAACAGCAGTCATCATGTAGAGCACGGAATAACATTTCATGGATCCTTTCAAAACGGTTGGGAATTTTATGATGTCGACGACGTAGGTGAGTTTACTTTGAAATCCTGTGATTTTTTTTTGTGTATTTATTTGCTTGTTTACTGCCTCCGGTTATAATCTGTATGTTTATGTTACAGCGGTAGAAATGTCATGACCATAAATCTTTAACCAAATCTTTTTTTGTTTTGATTTTGTTGTTGTTTTGAACAATTACTACAAATATTTCTTCCTGAATATGAAAAAAATAATGTAATGTTAGTCATTTAACAAATTAAACGAATACTGCTGCTGCTACTTCTATCTAATACATCTAAAATTCCTATTATCAACTATTAAAATTAAATATCACAATTTTGATTATTTTTAATCAAACTTTAAATAAAGATATTCTGTAATTTATCACTTAATTTTTCATGTGAAATGTACAATCATTTTGCAAATCAATATTCAAAAAATGTTGATTGATTTGAAGTGTTTTGAAACATCGGTTTACATAGATCATATACATTTTTGAATCATTTAACATACATTTTCTATATTAAAATCATAATACTGAAATGTAGTATAACATCATTCTCTTATTCTATAATTATAATGACAAAAGAAACACTAGTAAAAGAGAATAATCTGTCAAACATTTCTCTATCACTTGTTAAGTGCTCTATTGTGTTGTTGAAAGCCAGGTAATTAAATAATTGAAGATGAAAGTCACATGGCAGGTTTCCCAGAAGTCAGGTCATTTACCTGATGGTTCTACGAAGTAAACAACATATGTTTGCAAAACCTCATTCAGCTGTTAATTTATGTTTGTGTGTTGACCCAATTTGCAGAAGTAGACACGCAAATGTCTCTTTTGATAATTTTTTCATAAACTTGCCAAACCACTCTTTGCATGATTATGTGTTACTGCATCACTGACCAACAATTAGACTGTTTAATACCTTTTTCTTTATATATTCATAAAAGTGGACAAAACAATATCTGTGTTTACTTTAGAATGTGTAAAGTTTTATGTGTATAAGCAACTTGAGCAACCTTTTGGGGCTTCTCACCATTGACTCTTTTCTACTAAGCAATCAGAAACATCATTGTTTAGGTGACCGAGTTGGCGAGGGACACTCAAGTATCGGACATGAGGTAACCACAATCAGGGACAGAGAGCCATGAAATTCCACCAAAAAAGGACTCTATAATAGATGAACGTCGCCTTTAATATCATCAAGTGGTGTATTTTAGATGCACTGGATGAAACGGGAACAGGTCTGGCTGGTAGCAGGGCAAACAGAGAAATGTTTTTCCTCCTCCTCTCCTAGTTATAGGAGCGCTGATTGTGTTCAGATTGAGCTCACCTGTGCCTAGTTGTCTCTAAGCAGCACAGGTGAGCTCATCAGGATGATGACAGACTATGATGAAACACTTTCTTACAATCATTATGTCTACCATACAGAACCTCAACTGGGAAGTGTAAAGTGGAAAAAAAAGAAACCTTTATGTTTCTACTAGATAGATCTAATTCTTTACGTTTGCTCCCCTTCCAGCCAAGCAGCGATGATGAATGAGCCGGGGTTTCGGAGGGTCCTCCCCGAACAGTCGTTAGGGAGTGGGCACACCTTTGGCACCCCACGCCACCCAGGCATCAACGACCCGATCCTATCGAAGAGGGTCTGCTTCTACAAAAGTGGAGATCCCCAGTTCAATGGCCTACGCATGGTCATCAACAACCGCACCTTTAAAACGTTTGACGCTCTCCTGGACAGCCTCTCTAAAAAGGTTCCCCTCCCGTTTGGGGTGAGGAACATCACCACTCCCCGGGGGGTTCATGCGGTCTACACTTTGGACGAACTGGAGGATGGTAAATCCTACATCTGCTCTGACAGTCGTAAAGTGAAACCCATCAACCTGGCACTGGCCAGGAAGAAGCTGCCGCCCTGGTACAACGCCAGGCCTCCTAGTTCCCGGCGGCGGACCGTGCAGAAGGCCAGGTTTTTCCCCGGAAAGAACATCCACAAGCAGAAGCCGGCGCTTGTGCGCACACCAAAGAGGCTACTGGTTTTTCGCAATGGCGAACCCACTGTGAAACACTCTGTGGTGCTTCACAAGAGGACTACAACAACTTTTGAGTCCGTCCTGGATTATATTTCAGAGCAGATCCAGTTCTATGTGGTGAAATTACATACAGCTGATGGCAGACGTGTGAGTGTCCAATACATTTTTAAGAAGAAAATGGGATTTTGCAAACACTATAGACTGATAACTTTCTAAAAACACCATAATATATTCACTAAACCTTCCCTTCTAAAGCCAAGAAATCAAAGAAAACTGAAAGCCTGTTGTATGATTAACATACTGTGAGTGCAAAAAATCTACATTCCCCTAAAATCTGTTTAAATACATCGCAAATATATAAGTTTTAGGTTTTGGTGGCATCACTATCACCCCACAGAGGACTGGCTTGAACCTGGCCTCTAAATAACCGTCACATGAGGAGAGAAAGTGTTAATCTTCTTTAGAACCTCTCCCTAATACGGAGAAAGGCATTCTGGGATACTGCAGTGTAAGGCCTTAGGTCAAGGACCTACTGTGAATTCAGAGCTAGCTGGTATTGCAAGGTGCCATTTTAACAAATATTTAGGGCTGTCATCGATTAAAATATTCAATTGCGATTAATCGCAAGATTATCCATGATTAAGTGTGATTAATCGCAAATTAAATGTACCTTAAAAGGGAAATTTTGTCAATAATTTA